>NC_091991.1:138537443-138847398 GCF_044704955.1 Pristiophorus japonicus | reverse complement strand
GTCGGCTCCCTTCCCTTCCCCCCCCACCCCCGCGTTCGGTCGGCTCCCTTCCCTCTTCCCCCCCCTCGTTCGGTCGGCTCCCGCCCGCCCGCGTTCGTCAGCTCCCTTACCCCCCCCCCCCCCCCCCCGCGTTCGTCGGCTCCCTTCCTCCCCCCCCCCCCCCCCGCGTTGGTCGGCTCCCTTCCCTCCACCCGCCCCCCCCCCCGCGTTCGTCGGCTCCCTTCCCTCCCTCCTCCCGCCCGCCCCCCGTTCGGTCGGCTCCCTCCTCCCGCCCTCCCCCCGTTCGGTCAGCTCCCTCCTCCCTCCTCCCTCCTCCCTGCCCGCCCGCCCGCGTTTGGTCGGCTCCCTCCTCCCGCCCGCCCCCCGCCCGGTCGGCTCCCTCCTCCCGCCCGCCCCCCGCCCGGTCGGCTCCCTCCTCCCGCCCGCCCCCCGCCCGGTCGGCTCCCTCCTCCCTCCTCCCTCCTCCCTGCCCGCCTGCGTTTGGTCGGCTCCCTCGTTTTGTGAGGCTTGCTGCACCATTCTTCCTGCCTGAAGCACTTTCACACAGGTAGGAAGATGGTTTATTTAATCTTTTCCTTGCTTATAAATGTTTATTCTGGTTGGATTTATTTGTATAATATTTGTATAAGTATAAATAAGGATTGATTGTAGAATTTAATGAGTTCCCTTCCCCCCCCCTCCCCTCGTTCTCGACGCCTGATTTGTAACCTGTGCCTGATTTTTTAATGTGTAGAACAGGTTTTTTCAGTTCTACAAAAATCTTCACTTGCTCCATTCTACTTCAGTTTGGAGTACGTTTTCATTGTGGAAACTTTCAAATCAGGCGTCAGTAGCCGGACACGCCCCCTATTGAAGAAAAAAATTCTGTTCCAAAGTAGAACTGTTCTACCTGACTAGAACTGCAGAAAAAAAATGTGGAGAATTGCGATTTCTAAGATAGTCCGTTCTCCACCAGTTGCTCCTAAAAATCAGGCGCAAATCATGTGGAAACTTGGGCCCCAGATGGGGTCTGCCCAGAGCTCCGTACAGCTGCAACATAACTTTCGCCCCTTTGTATTCCAGGCCTCTTGAGATAAAGGCCAACATTCCATTAGTTTGACACCTCACTTAATTTAAATACAAAATTAGCTTTATTACTAAAAAGAGATTGGAAAGGATCTTGGTAGTGGGAAGTATGGGGGTCCTCGGTGTTTTCCTTCTGTCTCTTCAGTTGCTAATTTCATCTGATCGATTGCTGTCCTTGCTTATTTTGAGTTTTATATCACACATTTCCTCCCGAGTTCAACTGCCGTGCACTTAAAAATAACAGCATTATTTCTCTCTCTTAAATACCTCTCAAAAGCCTTCCCTTCGTAAGGGGGGGGATTTTCGGCTCCTCCGCTCCGTTTTTCGCCCCGGCGCGGCAGCAATAAGCCTCCAGCGCCCCGCAGTGATCCTCGGGTCCAGTTTAGTGACAGTGGGGAACAGCACCGCCCGGAAGAGCTGCGCCCGGTGTGTAACGCTTCTGGTTGTGACACCTGCACAAGGTTGAACTCCCGCCCAATCCGTACGCCCTGAAGCACGCCTCGCACGGACTGCCTGGGAAACCAGGGCGGTCCAACTATGCCAACAGCGGAGAGGTAAGTAATGGACTCCTGCAGTAAGTGTGATTGTTTTGTCTTTTAATTTTTTTCCCGATTTGTGTTGAGATGGCGTGAGCAATGTTTTGGGAATGTTTTTGTGGGGGGGGGTTTATGTTTTTTTTTTCCCCCTCCCCCAGGCGTCTCTCGGAGCGCTCCCGGGCCAGCTCTTTAGCTCGGGAGTTTCTCATCCTTACGCCAGAGAGAGGTGTACAACGCCTCCCTTAGCACTGCGCCCCCTGACGCAGGGCCCAACTGCCCAAACTTACTTACTGAGGTGCAAACTGTTCCCAGACGCAAACTTTACCGCCCTGCCGCCATTATCGCCCCAAAAACATCAAAGCCGAAAATACGCTGGACTTGGTTCTGATTCAGGGGACTGGGTTTGGAATGGAACAGTTTTGTCCTGTCAGTTCTCGGACCTGGGTTTGAATCTAGACTGCGCTGATGGGATAAGGGTCTCCTCTCTCTATTAACTGTAAAATTCCTAAATAGTTTGAGTTTGGGTAATGTTAATGCAATGGGCACAACTTCCACATCACAAAATTGTCCTGATTCATTATATATCTGGACACAATCAACTGAAAGAAATGGCTTCCATGATGTGTGGGTATAAAGTTCATCTGAAACCTACAAAGAGTCTACAAGTGTCTTCGCTAAATGTTTAGAGAGCCTCACGAGGTCTAATCAATATAGAAAAAGGGCAGTTCAGAGTGACGAAGTATTAACACAGTAAACCTTCCAGTAGCCCAAAAACCTTTGCATATAACCTTCAGCAAACTGTTCAGTTGCCACAGCTGAAGAGTTTCATTGGATTTTTTTTTGGGGGGGGGTGGGTGGAGGGGGCCAGGGGGGGAACAAGGGGCCAATCTCCTTCAAATTGTTTTGCCCCATCATTGCCTGAAGAACATAATTTTTGATGGCCTTCCGTATGATTTGGATTCTTTCATATTAACTATTTTGGGAGGAAGTGTACAGCTTCCTACACCAAGACCAAAATGTTTCCACAATGCACCTCCACATTGACCCTTTATCAAACACAGTAGCACTTCTGCATCCAAATCAAAAGCTCATTACTTTCCAATTTATTTCAAGAGTACAATGAATTAAGAAGTACCACAGTAATTTTTGGAGGGTTGCTGGTTTAAGCACAAACACATTGTTCTTTGAAGTACTGGAATGCAGTCCATTATTCCCCATATAGAGAACTACCAATCATGGATGTGCCATTAGAATGTACATCAATGGACAAGACATGCTAGGTCATTTTTGCGTGTTTTCTACTGGTTGGTTGCTGCATGGCATCAGCATAGGTGTAGAAATAGGTTAGCATGCTGCTTCCTTGTCACAAAGTAGTAAGTGCAATGGGAACAGCAGTTGTGAATGAATAGGCAAAATAAACCTTTTAAAATCCTTTGGTTGTGTACATTAATATTTTACAATATTGTACATTTTACATTTACGCAAAATCATGTGTTATATGCAGAAAATTATACACAGATTTAAAACATATCAGTCAGTATTCAAGTGATGAATGACAGTGAAAGGCAGTAAAAAGACCCCAATGAAAAACAGTTATATCTGAAACCTGGCAACATCAGACTAAACACTTAGTTTCACACTCTCCAAATGTATAATTATATTTGAAAAACAATGTAAAAATTGCATAGCAAACATATTACATCAGTTTAATACAAGTCACAATGTCTTTCAAATATGTTCAGTTATTCAAATTCTGCCCACCCTCATCAATATGGGCACAGTGACTGCAATAACAGGAAGGTTCAACGACGAAACAAACCTCATTGAGGTGGAACGATGATACATGTTACTGCCAATATGTATGACTGTGTACGTGACTCCCACTTGGGGATACCTTGAGCTCAACCACATCATAATGTGAGATGAAGAATGGAGGCGAGGTTATCCTTCAGAGCAAGGATGGGAAAACTGGAGGTTGGGATAGATCGGGTCATCCAAGTGGACCTCCAGTTATAGAGCAGCATTTACCAGAGGCCTTCCGTCCCTACAATCTTGAACCTTGACTGAAAAATGCTAAATATTATGAAGAAAGCATGTCAGGGAAATAATTCCTCTTTTTGCAAAATTTGAAATGACATATTTCATTTTATGTCCTTTTTCACTAAATCTTAAAAAAGTAAGCACTTTTTATGTATGACAAAAAGAAAAATATTTATTTTGCCACTGAAGAATTGGGTATTTTATAAATAGCATTTTATACCTTCACTTGGACTTCAGATTATAAACGGATTAAAAATCATTCGGGATTTCTATTGGTATCATAATTTTTTTTTTTTTAACATCAATCCCAGTTTACAAATCCAAGCCTATCAAATTGGCATATAGTTGACTTACCGAGCAGATCTGCCCCCTCGTCCACATCCCCGATGACCTCTGACCCAGCAGTGGAAAGCTCATGGTACAGGGATTCCGTGTTTATCCCAAACGCCTTATTTACAATTCCTTGCGTGGGGCTGAATCATCCAATTTACAACAGTCAGATTAGTAGACGAATGAACCTTACACAGCAGCAGAGTCACACATCCAACCCAGAGTCCTGAGCCAAGCGTCACATGGCAACCCACCATACTATGATGAGCAGACATGTATTACTGCTGTCATCACCAACATACACATTACCTTTTATAGGCAAGATTTACACACCCAGGGCTGGAATTTGATCACCATTTCCACCCGGTTTCTCTGCTCGAGTTCCGCCCGGTGCAAGTTTCGTAAAAGTGTTCCACCAACAGTGTTGAAATACCGCTGGGGAGCAGATTGCCAGCATGGAAGACTGAAAAAACCGCCACAGAGTTTGGTGGTAGCGGTGTTCCGTAGCTGAGGGGGAAAAAAACACCCACAAGAAACCAGCCGGAAGAGCCCTTTGATCAGCGGTAGGTAAGAAACCCTGCAAAAAAAGTAAGTGAAATTTTTTTTTTTATTCTTTTGCAGCGATTCAGTGCAGAAGGGTCCTGTGAATGTTTTCCGATTTTTGTTTTTTGGAAAAATATTGCGTGTTTTTCCCCCTCCCTAGGCCCAACTCACAACCTCGGACTAAATTTTGAGTAAATACCGCCCAATTTGACCAGGATCACGTTTTCTGCCGAGAATGCGCATGGAAGACCGATTTTTCCCACCGGGTAGAATTTTCCACCAGCTTTAATTTAATAATCTTAGCTGTTTTTTGACCAGCAATCCGGTGGTGGCGGATTTTGATCAAATTCTAGCCCCCAGTGTTCCAATGTGAACAAGAGAAAATCGCAGTTGCCATCTCCAAATTTCACCAGAAAAATAAACAAAGATAGGCATGCAAAACAACACACGCATAGAACCCCACACCAACTATGCTATTTTTCAGATCGGTTAGCAGTTTTTTTCCAACTGTGGAAAAAGTGATGGTACTACTGAATGTAAAAAAAGGACCGAAATGAACGTACAAGGTTACGGGTAACCATGCTGACAGAACCGTCTTACTGATAGAATACAGGAAAGGAGGCTTACACTAGCAAATGTAACAGTGGTGGTCGGATGAAACATCAAATTGAAATAGTCCGGTGGCTATTTTATCCGTGTAGGCAGGTGCTTTATAACCACAGATAATTAGCAACAGGCCACTGAATGGCACAGGAAGGTAATATGCTTGCAAGCCATGCCGTCCATTTGTAAGACTTCCTGGGATTCAAGTGGAACTGGCAGAAAAAGATGAGCCACTTGCATTAAGAGAATCCAATTCTCATATCAAACTTTTTGTTGCTCATCATAGAACAACATTAGTGACAACTGGAAATAAAGGCTGACCTCTCTCTGAGCTGGGTGAGTGGATTGTACTGAGGAAGGGCTGGTTGTTTGAAGAAGATGCGTGTGAAAAAAAACATTGAAGTGAAATAAATAAATAAACCAAGACAGCAAAACTCGAGAAGAAAATACTGGAAATTCATAGCAGGTCCATCACCGTCTCTAAAAATAAAAGATGGGTTGAAATTCCATTGCACCACCCCTGGCACATGCTAGGAGCATATATCAGGAGCTGTATAGTGAAATTTGTATACTAATATTTTGGGTTGCGAAGACCCATGTACAGCACCAGACGGCAAAGTCTTCAACTTTTACAAAGAAACTCCACACGCAATTGTGCGTGGAACAGAGTGTGTTTAATAATGAGCAGCAGCCGTCCCAATACTTCACTGTCTTTCCTGAATATAATTGGACGGCTGGACCTTCTCCAAATTATGGCAATGACATGCAGAATTGGTTGTAGCTGGTCGCAGACCATTTGAACTGAGGGAATGAGATTCCTGTCTGTTCAGGAAATTCAATAGATCTACAGCAGAAGTCCACAGTGCAACATGGGTGGCATCTATTGTCCCTTGAACTTTGGGGAAACCAGCAAGGTGATGTTGACTAGGAGTTTGCCAAAGAATGGATGAATTCTCCAGCTCTGATGACCAGCACTGCTATAGCTATGATGGGAAATGCCCGGGATGACATAGAAACATAGAAAATAGGAGCAGTAGTAGGCCATTCGACCCTTCGAGTCTGCACCGCCATTCAACACGATCATGGCTGATCCTCTATCTCAACACCATATTCCCGCTTTTTCCTCATACCCCTTGATGCCTTTTGATTCTAGAAATCTATCTCCCTCTTAAATATATTCAGTGACTTGGCCTCCACAGCCTTTTGTGGTAGAGAATTCCACAGGTTCACCATCCTCTGAGTGAAAAATTTTCTCCTCATCTTGGTCCTAAATTTCCTACCCCGTATCCTAAGACTCTGTGACCCCTTGTTCTAGATATCCCAGCCAGGGGAAACATCCTCCCCGCATCCAGTCTATCCAACCCAGTCAGAATTTTATACGTTTCAACATCTTGCTTTCATTAATGTATTAGTTGAATACACCCACCTTGTTTCCTGCATCTGCCCAGCTGGCTACTGGTGACATATCATATGCAGGACTGGATGGCATACTGGCTGCTGTTAAAGAAATCCCCAGTTGCCACTGGGAAGGAGCCAGTGACATAAAAGTTGAGAGTTGTACCGACTTTGACAGCCACTGGCAGAGTTGTTCAATTACTTGATCGGGGTTGCAGATCATTGTACAGAAGGTGGCATAGTTCATCCTGGGCTTCCTTAATGAATCCAAGACACAGCTCCCCACGCAGTCCCTCATCTAGAGACTCATTGTGGGAGGGAGGGTAATAGCAGGTTGACCTCATCCTCTTTTGATACTGCCTCATTCTACTTTGTTCTCTGTCCCCTCCATCAAGACTTCGGACGAGAAACATGATGCTCTATGGTATCCCTTACTGTGGGGTGGAGGTTGATAATGTGCTGATGACCAGGGAATCCTGCACTTTGGCAGTTTAAGATACTTCTCAGTGGCTCCCCAAAGCAAAAAAAAATTCTACAATAGAAGACGAACTTGAGATATGGGCAAAAGTTGTTCAAGCATTGAAAACCCTCAGATGATCTTCTGCCAATAAGGCCGTGCCTCAGTTATCTGTTTGTAAGTTACACTGGTGGCAATGATGTCTAATGAGGGTGTAAATAAAGGGAATTGCAAACCCTTATGCCATCCAACTCATTTGCATGTGTGAGCTCATGAAGGGTGGGCACAGAATGCAGTATTGCCACCTGGGCTGGACATTTCAGAAGGATGCCAGTAGGGCAGAAATGGGTCCCACCTTAAAATCTGATCCTCAAAATTGAGATGTGTCCGCATTACACTCCATGCTGGCCAAAACACCACAGAATTTCAGCCCCATACTCTTTACGGATAGAAAATGGGCTTTGTCAATCTTATTATTTTGGGTGTTGTCCCTTTGTCAGAACTGATGAAGTTCTGATGAAAGGTCTGCGTGTGAAACATTGATCCATCTTACAGGTGCTGATGGATCCTCTGTGTAATTCCAGTGGGGTCTGTTGTTCGAGCTCCTGCAGCTTTGCGCTGCCACTTCACGACATTATGGCCTGGACTTTTCACCCTGCCATCACCCATTCTCCGGAGGGAACAGGGTGGGCAGGAGCAGGAAACACAGCCGGGAACCGGTCTGCTGGCTCTCGCTGTTCACTGCCACTTCCAGGATCTTATGCAGGAAGTGAAGGCAACTGAATTGAAATAATACATCAATAACAGCACCAAGTCACATGGAGCATATTCCATCATTATTACCACAGCAACGCTGGTCAGCAGAAACACCTCCTGTCCAGTATTGCTAAGGTAACTAGAGTTGGAGGGGGTGGGGGGGGGGGGGGCTTTAAAAATTAAGCAGCTGCCCCGCACAGTGGAATCGATCACTCGGCAATTCATTGCACCTTGCCATGCTACACTGTTGTAAGTGCCGCAGCCATTTATTTCCTACCAAGACCACCATCTGCGGCAAACCGGTGGCGTTGGAAATCTTTACAAATAAGCCTGAGCTGAGGATCTGCCAGGGTAAGTGCTCACAGTGCTGGGTGGGGAAATCGCCACCTCACACCAACCTGGTGGAGTTCCAACTGCATCATAAATCTAGAATTGTTTAATTGTTTTACAACTGACATTAATATGCGGGTTTTCAAACCTGGCTCTCCAGGGTCTGTGACAGGATCCCGGTGGGGGGGGGGGTGCAATCCCTATCCCTGAACCCATCACATTGCTGTATTTTTCTGTGTCTGTTGATTTACTGGTATGTTCAATTTGTTTGCTGAATGCTAGTAAGACATAGGGGTAGATTTTACCCTTCCCCGCTCCCAGCGAGAACCTTCCGGATGAGCCTTTCACCAGTAAACGGGGGAGGAGGGGAAAAGAGGAACGCAACTTTTGGCCCGAGAGGGCTGCAAGCTGCATTCCTGGCCATCGGCCTCAAGATCGTCTGGCTGCTGCAGGAAAACAGCGCCCAAGGTGACTCCAAGGGTCCCTGAAAAACAATGCACACACACCTCTGGGTCCTTTTCAGCTGCCAGGTCCGTGCAAAGCCTCTGACCGGAGGTGCATTCCAGAGCAAGGCCCACCACCAATCTCTCGGGGTTGTCCTACATCTGAGTGGCCCCTGGCCCACTATACCAAGAGTTTAAGTTGGACGACAGAAACATCCTCGACCTCCTCATTACCATAGCAGCACAGGGTCTGTTCCGCCCTTTGGCAGAAGCCCCAGAAATCCTGGAGCAATATAAAGGGGGCAGAGGCTGAGCACAATAGGTCACTACGATGTTTTCTTGGGAAGAATGTGAGATAACCCGGCCCCATTATCCTACTAGGCTCACGACTCGGCTTGCACTGCCCATCAGTAAAACTTTTGAGCTGAAAAACTACCTGTTGCCTCCACGTCCTTCAAAGCGTGGATCTTGACACATATCAAGTTCAGGGGTTGAATCGATAATCTCCTGAACATCAGACCACTCGTCACTGCTTCCCATTCCTGCAAATGGTTTCAAGGATATAATTAGCTTCATGGTAAAAATGTACTGTCAAATCACTGACCATCAATGTTCAGTGTAAGTAATCTGAACTAAGACAGACATGGGATATCAGAGAGTGTTATATTGAAGGATTACTTACTGATATGGCAGGTACGGTGCATCAGGGTGGTATATTGAAAGAAGTGGTATATCATACAGTGAGTTATATCACAGAAAGTTACAAGACTTGAGATGATTAATAAATGCCGCTTAATACAGGGTATGTACATATGATATTGCAGTGTCTGGCATTTTAACACTGGTGTTAACCCATCTATTTTAACTAGGGTTCATTGCCTTGTTGAAGTAGTGTCATGCAAACACATTGGGGATTGGCTTCAATGGAAAGGAAACATGTGTGGGGTGTAGAATGGGTGCCGAGCCACGATCGCCCATTTTGCACCCCCACCGAATTTGAATTTCACCTCATTGAGTGTCCATCCACTAATAACAGCAATTCTTACACATTGAAATGCATAATATATCAAAGTGTGTTGTAGACAAGACTGTGGGGTATACTGCAAAGTTACAAAGAGGTATTTAACAATGTTCTGCACCAGACTTAGAGTGAGAAGTGTCAGCATATCACAGTGTAAGAGTGACACCCTAGAGTAATTATAAAGATAGTGTCATAGACAGGTTGGTAGTATACTAATCATAGGATTAGCAGAAAAGTATTACAAGCCAATTTTGTGCAGTGAGTTATATTATAATAAGCACCCAAGAGTGAAGAGAAAGTAGCAATGTAATTTAATCAATGGATTTTGAAATGTATATAACTGCGCATGTATATAACCTGTGCGGGTATGTGTGGGGGTGCGTGTGCGTTGGTAAATACACGCAATAAATTTAATAGCAGGGTTCCAATAAATGTCGGGGAGCAATTACCGGACCGTAACCTAACACAGCAGAGTATCATGGGCGTGGATAGCTCGCCCTGTAACCAATTCAGCCCACCCTGAACTTGCAGTCCTGGGCAGTACAACTGGGTTACACACTGGAAAATGTTCCTGTGCTCAGCACTGGCAATCCTCAACTCAATGAGCACGGAAAAATCAGGGAGCAAGAGCAATCTCTCACCTATGCTGACGTTCCTCATCTCCTGGGTGACCTGGACCTCCATGTTTCTGCTATTACCTTTCGCCCGCTTTCGCTGGTTCTTGACTTTGGTGTCCCCGTTGTAGATTGGATTAACTACTTCATTTAGTGGAGTGACAGTTGCAGAGGGTACAGATGACGTTGGAGTGTTGGATTTAGTTCCTGCAGTACTCGGGGTGGCAGCAGCAGACGATTGCCCAGACTCCGATGTATCATCCTGACACAGGACAAGACAATTACAATAATGGGCCTAAACTAGACATACCTTGATAACAGCAATAGAGAATTGTAATTAGCAGGCTCAGGGTTAATCGGAGTCTCAACCTATTTAAAATAGCAAAAAACGCAGGACGCTAAGCAGGTCACTGGAACTTTAAGAAAACGAATCAGATGGAAACTGCAACTAGTCAGAAATTAATTGTTTAACAGGGGTTTTCAGCTAAAATAGCTATGTGATAAGCAATTTGCATCCATAGGAGGCTCTACTCACATGACGCATAATAAACACTAATTCACTAACATATGGCTTGTGTATGTCTTGGTGTCAACTCCAAATTGTGTAATATGTGAAGTGGACATTTTTGACACCAGGTTCAGTTGCGAATTAGTTGTATTCATTGTCAGTGCCCCTCCCCAGAAACAGTGAAAATGAACCCCCTTTGTAAGGGAGCCAGAGTTTCATTTTTTTTTTTAAATCTACACTTTCAATCACTGGAGGTCCGAGCAATAATCCAAGCCTGAACTGCACCCACTCCCCCCACCCCAGTGGAGCGGATTAGGAAGAATCACATATTTGTTGACACTTGTGGAACAATATTATGTCACAGAAAAGGACCCAATAGGCCCCAGGCAGAATCAACCTCAATGTTGGTTTTTCTTAGCCTTCTTTAGCTCGTTTAATGATGTGTTGAAATTATTTTCAAACATTTTGTTGCGCAACATTTGATTGAGGTTTGAACAGATATCCTGTGCAGATATTTTCTTAATATTAGAAATTTGGGAGCTGAAATGGGCGGCATTAATGAAAAAGAAAATTCGTGCGGGTTGTAAAATGCCAAAATCGAATTTCACTCCTGGATTCTGGGGCAGTGAAGAAACATATTTAGAAACCTTTCTGATTTCATTTTTTCTTACTGTTAGATCTGCCACGGAGATGCTCATTATAAAAGGGGGCCTAAAGAGCACAGGGCGGATGCTCTATTAGACTGAGAATTGGGACATCACATGCAGATGCCTCGGGGATCACCAGGGAATTTGTGCATCGAAGACAGATTCCTTCTCAGATTACCTCATAAGAGAGACACTGCAGACAGACATTTAATTTAACAGTTCTAATTAGACTAACAGGAAACTCAAGATACCCAGTAGAAGGATAACTAGTTCCGATAACTAGACAAATACCCCAGTAGAGAGGGAGGGAACTCCACCTACAGGTATCTCACTAGACTGAGAGGGAATATGGACAGCATAATCTAACAAGGAACGCTGAACACAGACAGATTCTCAAAAGATGAACAGAGAGCTCAGATGGAATGGTATGATACCCTGCTATAAATATTAACAAATATTAATATTCATAATGTTTGACAAGAATTTTTACAAATTGTAATCTATAAAATTTAACAGTTCCATTCCAGATTTGTTTTTGTTTTGTCATATTTGTGTTATTTGCACGGTCGCGATTTATCAATCAAGTGAAGAAGGAGCAAGGAAACAGGCGACAGCTGCAAGGGGGAAAGGAGCTGCTGGGGTCAAACATCGAGTATCTGCCGTCATGGAGGAAGAAGAGCGGAATATGTCAACATTAGAAACTATTAGGATTAACGCTTATTGCCAGCAAAACTGAAACAGTTTGCAAACTCATTTAAATATTCTGCTCTGTCTAATTTACCCCCCATTTTCTCTCCTGTTGTCTTCAAAGTGTTGTCCCACACTGTATCATAGTTACAGGGATGCTGGCTGCCCCTTCATCTGCGAGCTGATACCTAGAGTGTTAGCAGACTTGCTTTACCAAGGAGGGCATCCATCACAGGCAGACCTGATCATTCACCCTAATTTTGGTCTCCAGCTAGGATTTCAACCTTCCAGGATTGTCCAGAAGTTGCCTGGAATAAAACATTACTCTGGACACTGCTGAGAGCAATTGGGGGTAAAATCATATGGGCCTTAAAAAAAAGTGTTTTTTCATTTTCATTTTGTACACTTTTGTTTATTAGTTATAAAAATATTGGAGCTGGAGGAAAAATGGCTGTTTGGCTGACAATCAAGCAGAGAAAGAGGGAACCTGGGGTCAAGTGATTGGGGCTTATGGGGAGGGAACGAGAGAGTGGAATGGGCCTGGAGACCAGTATGTTCTGCAGCACCGGGATAGCAGCAGCAGCAACATGGTGAGTGGGAGTGGCGTTGAGAGAATTATTACACAGAAAAAATACTTGAGTTGTGTAACAGGGGGTCCTTGGAAATTTTATAACATGACAGGGGGGCCTCACAAGCAAAAAGGTTGAGAACCCCTGACTTATTGGAAAATCACTGGGGCTTTACCCGCAATCTTCCATCCACTGACATTAATGGAGGAAAATCAGGAGTTGTGTACTACAATTTCACCCACTCCACACCGGCCCAGGTGTGCAGAGCTTGGGCAAGTTCACCCAACTTGTTAAAAGTGTAAAGTTATTTCTGTATTTTTAGGATAAGGCTATCGAGTGACTTTTACAGCTAAACAAAAGGGGATAGAGATGTTATAATTATATTTAGAACACAATGGGCAGACTTTTCCTCAGCCTTGGACAGTAATGAGGTGGTCAGAAGAGGAACATTGGTTAGTGTACTGCCCTGGTAGTTTCCTTCTGAAAATATTTTGTCCCCTTATTCCATGCTCTCTTCGGCCCCCAGAAATTCAGTCCTCTTATGTGACTAGATTTAAAGGGACCAAACTATAACCAGTCAAAAATCCTCGGTAATAGCTTGAGAAATCTTTGTTGGATCTAAACTAAACTTCACATGCTGGTTTATTTCCACCAGTTTGCTTACAGTACAGGTTGAGCTCCGAAATCCGGAATTCCAAAATTCGTAAAGTTCCGGAATCTGGACACCGGGCCAATCCGTGGCGGGGTCGTCCGGAATCCGGAAAATGTTCCAAAATCCAGCTGCGAGTTGGGCCTTGGGAGGGGGAACAACACCCCCCAAAAAACAATAAACACAAATTTACAAAACCCTTATCTACTAAATCGCTGAAAAATAATTTAAAAATAAAAACTTTAACTTACTTTTTTAAGCAGGTCTTCAACACAGGTTTTTCCCGGCCACCGACACTGCTGAACCCGGAACCGCCCCCGCCCCCCCCCGCCCACTCCTGACCCCCCTCCCCTTACCTCGGCCCAGGCGTTTCCAGACTCAGGACATCGGAAAGACGCTCTGAGATCCGGAACGGCCTCGGTCCCAAGGTTTACGGATTTTGGACGCTCTACCTGTATCCTTAGAGTTAAATGTAGTCCTTACTACTAGGGGGATCAAGGGGTATGGCGAGAAAGCAGGAATGGGGTACTGAAGTTGCATGTTCAGCCATGAACTCATTGAATGGCGGTGCAGGCTCGAAGGGCCGAATGGCCTACTCCTGCACCTATTTTCTATGTTTCTATGTTTCTATCCTTCTGTCAATTAGCCTCATTTAAATTACTGGATAATTTGAATTGTTTGGCACAAAAAAAAAGTTTGTATTAACAGGAGTAGATTGTACTAGCTCAGAATGTTACTGTATAGTGTGAATGCCATAGAGATGGAAAGTTTGATTCCCAGAATGCTCAATTAATTCTGTCTAGGATAATTTTCAATCATATCTGATATTTCCTTTAAGAGTTTCTGTCTCCACAGAGGCACACAACCTCCTTCATCTGTAGGTGGGTCCTTCAAATTCCAGCATGGAGATCTCCAGGACCTTAATGGTGCCATGGCTCATCAAGAGGAGCAGGGAGTGACACAGAGTGAGCTTTGCAATGTCTGTTTTGTCTGTTTTGATTTTACATCAAGTGTTGACAGCTATTAATAGCCACTCAGGTTTGTTGGAACAGTTTCAGATAGACTACTACCTGGAGCAATGTGTGGTTGAGAAATATTCCATCTTGGTTAGGGGGGAAATGAAACCTTAATGGGGAGTAACTGGTATGCATTACGCCCGTTTTTCGGGCATAAAACAAGCATAATGCATACCAATTTCTGGGTATGAGTTTCTGCACTGCCGTTGTGGCCACTGTCATTTTGGTCCTCGCTGTTTTTAGGCGGTTGCAGCAGTGGCCTGTTTCAGGATCGTTCTGCAATATTCATCAAAAACTAGGTGGAGCATTTTATATTCCAGACTACTTGATACTCCATTCTGTTTGAAATCCTAATATTTCACACTCCTGTCTCTGTGACTCTCCATTCCAATAGTGGCCTATCAGGCATTTCAATTTGCTCAACATCTCAGTATTGAGACTTCAATCTTCCAATTGGGATAGTTTGCTCATACCAGCTCACTCGCCATCGTTAGAAAAAAAGTCCCAGTTATATCCTGAGCTACCCGAGAAGCAGCAGGAGACAGTGGAGGGAAAAGCAAACATACAATATACAGAGGAGTGATGCAACATGTTTCATCCAGGATTAGTAGATTGTTCTGTAACCTTTGCATGTACCTGTCAAAACAATGAACCTTGTAGTTACAGAGGAATTTTTGCAGGAGGTATGTAGACAACTGCCTACACAGAATATAGTATGCAACTTCAGAGTTATTGGATACAAGAGAGGTGAAATGTGCTACATAACACATGCATAGGCTGTAATCATGTCAATATTGCACACTGTTCAATGATTATAGACCAGCACTAGCACAGAATACAAGGTGAGAACAAGGAAACGCATAATAGCCACACAGCTCACTCACATTCCTGTCACGCTGCTAATGAACATAAGAGTTGTCCACATAATCCCACTTTTCTGGAGGATACTGTAAGTTACAACAGGCAGTGAGCCAAAAGGGGAAATGTTAAGCAATAAAACCGTGTCATTTTCTGTTCTAACTGCACAAAGTTTTCCTTTAGGAGTGCAAGTCCAGTTGGCTGAGTTTCTGTTGTTCCCCAGAATCACTCACTCACCTTCAGGCTACAATTAGATGGAGGCTGGCTAAGATCACTCAGATGCCAGTTGTCAGAGCCGGGAGTGATACGACCGTGCTGTCCACGGAGGTTCCCATCCAACACAGGGAACAGTCCCAAAGTATTTGGCCGTTCCTTCCTACTGAGAAAGGAAAACAATATGCGATTCAAGTATCCTATTAATCAACGATTCACACATTCTTCACAAATACGAAGGCTGTTGTTTAACCATTATGACTGTGCAGATTTGCTATTGTGGACCTTGTGAAAGGCCCAAACCACTTCAATGGTTTCTAAATATTGCACAGCTATCAATAATAGGCAGATATATACAACTTGTTCAGCATGCCCACATCAATACGTTGTTCCCGCACATTATGGGATACTACAGGGTCATCAGAATTATTCAGGATAATCACAGGAGTGAAATAACATTACGAATATCACATAATTCCTCTGCTAAATGTATCATTGAATGGTGGAGGAGTGTAAGTTTCCACAGAAACCACTCCTCAGAGTGACAGAGGGAGACAACCTCCTCGTTGCTCTCAGTCTAGTCTCATGCCTTTGATGTTATTCTATGGGGAGCACATCCACTCTGGTGCTGCTCCCTTCTACGCAAATGCAATGTTTTTCTTAACATCTAGATTCAAAGATTCGGACCATTGAGTGCCAGAATCAGAGATATGTGCATCTATGTCTTCACAGAGATGCACCTTAATTCTGCAAAAGCAGAAAATCCGGACTGTAGTGTATAGCTGTTAACCTGGCCTGCCTCTTTAAGGCCACTACTCAGGTACAGCCTATGGAGAAGTGGTTTTAATCAGTACTGAGGTGAAGAGTTTAACAGCTGCTTGGCGAGGGTAGTTTTCAGATTGCCAGATGCTTCGAAGTTTGCAGCTTCAGGTCAGAAAAAAAAAAACATACTTTTCCCTTTTTGAATGTTTTTGACACTTTGACATCTGGAGTGTGACGGACTCTCCCAAAACTTTTATACCATTAAAAGAAATTGGTGCAAGTTTCACACTTTTTAAGAAATGTTCTCTTCCTTTTTTGGTCTCCTCTTGCAAGCAACAGCATCCCTCAACAAGGAAGGCAGGTTACCTGCTTCCAGGCATCCACCAATGCTACATTATACTCAGTTCCTAGGAGGTGCTTGAAAGAAAGACTTGCATTTATGTAGCGCCTTTCACGATCTCAGAACGTCCAAACCACTTTAGAACCAATGAAGTACTTTTCAAGTGTAGTCACTGTTTTAATGTAGAAAACGTGACAGCCAATTTGTGCACAGCAAGCTCCCACCATCAAAAATGTGATAATGACCAGATCATCTGTGTTGACGTAGCCATCGTGATTCTCTTTCCAACTTTCCATCCCTTCCGGTGGGCCAATACCTGGCTTCTGCTCGGCACCTCCCCATGATGTCACCACTGAGACTGACAGCTCATTATATGGGAATCGGGATATAGAACCCTGTCCTTCCTCGTTGTGCCACAGTGCATTGGATGTCATACTAGCTGGATCACCGTACTGCCAGCTTCATCTGCCATGTTACTTAGAATTACATAGAATTTACAGCACAGAAACAAGCAATTCAACCCAACTGGTCCATGCCAATGTTTATGCTCCACACAAACCTCCTCCCACCCCTCTTCATCTAACCCCATCAACATATCCCTCTTTTCTTTTCTCCCTCTAGCTTCTCCTCAAATACATCTGTGCTATTTGCCCCAACTACCCCTTTGTGGTAGAGTCCCACGTTCTAACCACTCTCTGGTTAAAGGAGTTTCTCCTGAATTCCCTATTCAATTTATTGCAGCAAGCATTCTTTCTTGCTGCAATGCTCCATCTCACCCTCAATAAGCTCCTCACTGGAGTGGAGCTAATCTACAGAACAAACGGGAATCTGTTCAACCTCCGTCGCCTCCAGTCCAGATCCAAGAAACCCGGCACCAAGCTCATGATCTACACAGCAGTAGTGATACCCGTCCTCCTCTATGCTTCAGAGACATGGACTATGTACAGCAAGCACCTCAAAGCACTGGATAAGTACCATCAACGCTGCCTCCGCTAGATCCTGCAAATCCATTGGCAACATCAGTGTTCTCGCTCAGGCCAACATCCCCAGCATCGAAGCATTGACCACACTCGATCAGCTCCGATAGACGGGCCACATTATCTGCATGCCCGATACTAGACTCACAAAACAAGCGCACTACTCAGAGCTCCAACCTGGCTAGTGAACCCCAGGTGGGCAGAGGAAATGCTTCAAAGACACCCTCAAAGCAGCCTTGAAAAAGTGCAACATCCCCACTGACACCTGGGAATCCCTGGCCCAAGACCGCTCAAAGTGGAGGAGAAGCATCCGGGAAGGCGGTGAACATCTCGAGTCTCTTCACCGGGAGCATGTGGAAGCTAAGTGCAAACAGTGGAAGGAGTATACAACAACCAAGCACCCCAATCGACCCTCCAACCACTGTCTGCCCCACCTGTGACAGAGACTGTAGGTCCAGCATCGCACTCATCAGTCACCCGAGAACTCATGTTAATGTGGAGCAAGTCATCCTCGACTCCAAGGGACTGCCTAAGAAGAATTGGATTTATTAGAGTCCATCTGATATTCATGGCCCCTAGTCTGGTCTTGCTTGCAAGTGGAAACATCTCTATAACTACCCTATCAAACCCTTTTATAATCTTAAAGACCTCGATCAGGTCACCCTTCAGCCTTCTCTCTTCTAGAGAAAGAGCCTCAGCCAGTTCAATTCTTCCCGATAAGTATAACCTCTCATTTCTGGTATTATCCTAGTAAATCACTGTTTACACCTTCTCCAGTGCCTCTATAACCTAATCTGCCATGTTAATAACACAGTATCACTTGGACAGGTCTAGGGGTCTCAAGTTATTAGATTCGGACAATTACGAATATCTGCAGTTGTGACTCAGTGCTTTTTGTCTGTTTCCTAATCATGTGAGTCCAGCAAGACCCGCGGTGATATACAGAAGCATTATGAATACTGCATCAGCAAATTCGCTAATCAGTCACAATGTACACACACCAGGCACGCAGACTGCAGCTGCTTCAAGTGTACGCCAATCACCAATTCTTATCAAAACACATTAAAATGTTACTACAGGAAGCCACATGAAGTGCAATCTACCCATCCAGCCCTCAGAATGCTTGACTCAGTGGACTGAGTCATTAACGTTCATTCAAAATCATTTCTTACCAATGAGAAAAATAAATTGAATTATCCAGCAGTTCGAATTAAACAATTTTTAAAATGGTACAGCACAGGAAAGCACTGCAGGCTAGGGAACAGCCATGCCTTTAGGTGCCAAGGCCTTAAGCTCTAGATTTCCCTCCCCAAACTTCTCCGCCTCCCTACCTGTCTTACCTCCTTAAAACTTACCTCTTTGACCAAGCTATTGATCATCTGCCCCAATTTCTCGTTGTGTGGCTCGGACAAATTTTGTTTGATAACACTCCTATGAAGCGCCTTGGGACGTTTTACAACATTAAAGGTGCTATATAAATACAAGTTGTAGTTGTTAAAGAAACACTAAAAATGCCACAAATCATCAAATCAACTATTGAAATGCATACGTTCAAAATTTGAGCACTGTATACGCTGAGCAGCCATTTCGCAAAGTAGACTCTGATCACAGCTAGCTTGCTTCTTGCTGATACCACTTTTTTCCCACCTGGTATTTAGCACCGAGTAAAGTTTAATTGGAGCACCTAGCTTTGTTGTCAGCCATTTCCTCAAAAATCATGCAGAATTGGATGCCATGGCCATGGTTAGGTGGTTCCTCTACCTCAGTCTAATCGCTAAATCACTCACTTGGGCCTCTTCCTTACTCTCACACTAGCCGTAGCATCTTTTCGCATAGAACCAACAATTTCCATTTCGCCAGCAATCGAGTATCAGGATTTCCTTATCAACACCAACAATGAATTCAAGTTCGTAAGTGCTGGCAGTCGCAATCAGAAACGTATCTGCTCGACGAAGGTCGCTGCTTCAGAGTTGGCCAACAATGCCCACGTGAGTCACTCGGCTATGTCAGACGCGGGTGATTCCTTTGCTGGTCGGATGAACTTCGTGTCAAAAGCAGCTTCCAATTAATTCTGCAGGACAGCTAAGATGAATACGTGGCTTGAGGAGTGGTGCAAGAGGGAGGGATTCAAATTCCTGGGACATTGGAACCGGTTCTGGGGGAGGTGGAACCAGTACAAACCGGACGGTCTCCACCTGGGCAGGACCAGAACCAATGTCCTGGGGGGGAGTGTTTGCTAGTGCTATTGGGAAGGGGTTAAACTAATATGGCAAGGGGATGGGAACCTATGCAGGGAGACAGAGGGAAATTAAATGGGGGCAGAAGCAACAGATAGAAAGGAGAATAGTAAGGTGGAGGGCAGAGAAACCCAAGGCAAAAATCAAAAAGGGCCACATTACAGCAAAGTTCTAAAGGGACAAAGAGTGCTAAAAACAAGGCTCTGTGCCTCAATGCGACGAGTATTCGTAATAAGGCGAATGAATTAACTGCGCAGGCAGCTATTAACGATTATGATATAATTGGGATTACAATGGCTCCAGGGTGACCAAGGTTGGGAACTCAACATCCAGGGTTATTCAACATTCAGGAAGGATAGACAGAAAGGAAAAGGAGGTGGGCTGGCTTTGCTGGTTAAAGAGGAAATTAACACAATAGTAAGAAAGGACATTGGCTTGGATGATGTGGAATCTGTATGGGTAGAGCTGCAGAATACCAAAGGTGCAAAAAACGCTAGTGGGAGTTGTGTACAGATTACCAAACAGTAGTACTGAGGTTGGGGATGGCATCAAACAGGAAATTAGGGATGTGTGCAATAAAGGTACAGCAGTTATCATGGGAGACGTTAATCTACATATAGATTGAGCTAACCAAGCTGGTAGCAATGCGGTGGAGGAGGATTTCCTGGAGTGTATTAGATGGCTTTCTAGACCAATATGTGGAGGAACCAACTAGAGAGCTGGCCATCCTAGACTGGGTGCTGTGTAATGTGAGGGGACTAATTAGCAATCTTGTTGTGCGAGGCCCCCTGGGGAAGAGTGACTATAATATGCTAGAATACTTTATTAAAATGGAGAGTGACAGTGTTAATTCAGAGACTAGGGTCCTGAACTTAAGGAAAGATAACTTCGATGGTACAAGATGTGAATTGGCTCGGATAGACTGGAAAATGATACTTAAAGGGTTGACAGTATCTAGGTAATGGCAGACATTTATAGATTATATGAATGAACTTCAACAATTGTACATCCCTGTCTGGAGTAAAAATAAAACGGGGAAGGTAGCTCAACCGTGGCTAACAAGGGAAATTAGGGATTGTGTTAGATCCAAGGAAGAGGCATATAAATTGGCCAGAAAAAGCAGCAAACCTGAGGACTGGGAGAAATTTAGAATTCAGCAGAGGAGGACAAAGGGTTTAATTAGGAGGGGGAATATAGCGTATGAGAGGAAACTTGCTGGGAACATAAAAACTGACTGCAAAAGCTTCTATAGATATGTGAAGAGAAAAAGATTAGTGAAGACCAACGTAGGTCCTTTGCAGTCAGAATCAGGTGAATTTATAATGGGGAACAAAGAAATGGCAGACCAATTGAACAAATATTTGGGATCTGTCTTCACTAAGCAAGACACAATAACCTCCCGGAAATACTAGGGGTTCGAGGGTCTAGCGAAAAGGAGGAACTGAAGGAAATCCTTATTAGTCAGGAAATTGTGTTAGGGAAGTTGATGGGATTGAAGGCCAATAAATCCCCAGGGCCTGATAGGCTGCATCCCAGAGTGATTAAGGAAATGGCCCTAGAAATAGTGGATGCATTGGTGATCATTTTCCAACATTCTATTGACTCTGGATTAGTTCTTATGGACTGGAGAGTAGCGAATGTAACACCACTTTTTAAAAAAGGAGGGAGAGAGAAAACTGGGAATTATAGACCGGTTAGCCTGACATCGGTGGTGGGGAAAATGTTGGAATCAATTATTAAAGATGAAATGTCAGCGCATTTGGAAAGCAGTGACAGGACCGGTCCAAGTCAGCATGGATTTATGAAAGGGAAATCATGCTTGACAAATTTCCTTGAATTTTTTGAGGATGTAACTAGTAGGGTGGACAAGGGAGAACCAGTGGATGTGGTGTATTTGGACTTTCAAAAGGCTTTTGACAAGGTCCCACACGAAAGATTAGTGTGCAAAATTAAAGCACATGGTATTGGGGGTAATGTACTGACGTGGATAGAAAACTGGTTGGCAGACAGGAAGCAGAGAGTCGGAATAAACGGATCCTTTTCAGAATGGCAGGCAGTGACTAGTGGGGTGCCGCAGGGTTCAGTGCTGGGACCCCAGCTATTTACAATATACATCAATGATTTAGATGAAGGAATTGAATGTAATATCTCCAAGTTTGCAGATGACACTAAGCTGGGTGGCGGTGTGAGCTATGAGGAGGATGCTAAGAGGCTGCAGGGTGACTTGGACAGGTTAGGTGAGTGGGCAAATGCATGGCAGGTACAGTATAATGTGGATAAATGTGACGTTATCCACTTCGGTGGGAAAAACAGGAAGACAAAATATTATCTGAATGGTGACAGATTAGGAAAAGGGGAGGTGCAACGAGACCTGCGTGTCATGGTACATCAGTCATTGAAATTTGGTATGCAGGTACAGCAGGCGGTGAAGGCGGCAAATGACATGTTGGCCTTCATAGCTAGAGGATTTGAGTTTTGGAGCAGGGAGGCCTTACTGCAGTTGTAGAGCCTTGGTGAGGCCGCACCTGGAATATTGTGTTCAGTTTTGGTCTCCTAATTTGAGGAAGGACGTTCTTACTATTGAGGGAGTACAGCGAAGGTTCACCAGATTGATTCCTGGGATGGCAGGACTGACATATGAGGAGAGACTGGATCAACTGGGCTTGTAACTGATATGTCCTTACTATACAGTATAAATGCACACGAGGCCCATACTTGAGAGAAGGTCATTCTGTGACCAGTAACCTTTATTCACCAGCACTGAAGTGATGAAGGTGGGTGGAGTTTCCCCTTTTATACCTGAAAGTCCAGGTTAGGAGTGTCTCCCACAAATTCACCCCCTTGTGGGCAATGTTCTCAAGGTGTACAGCTTAGGTCAGCTTATAAATGGGTTACAATGATAGTTGAATATATGACATCACTTTCCCCCCAAAGTTTTATTGGGATCACAGGTTAAGTCTCTCTGGTGGTTTACGCTCCCTTGTAGAGCACCTGAGTTGGGGCTCCGGTTGTTGGGCGCTGGCCTGAGTGTCTGCTGTTTGCGGTGCCTCAGGCCTGTCCAGACTGCCCACAGTGACTGGGCTCTCCTCCACTTGGTTCCGGTGTTCGGTCACCTGTGGTGGAGTAAACTCTACATCGTGTTCTTCCTCTGCTTCTTCTATGGGGTTGCTGAACCTCCTTTTAGTTTGATCCACGTGTTTGCGGCAGATTTGTCCATTGGTAAGTTTAACTACCAAAACCCTATACCCCTCTTTGGCAATCACAGTGCCTGCAAACCATTTGGGCCCTGCAGCGTAATTAAGGACAAAAACAGGGTCATTGACATCAATACACTGCGCCCTCGCATTCCTGTCATGGTAGTCACATTGTGACTGACGCCTGCTCTCAACAATTTCTTTCATAGTGGGGTGTATAAGGGATAACCTGGTTTTGAGCGTCCTTTTCATTAGCAGCTCTGCGGGTGGAACCCCTGTCAGCGAGTGTGGTTGGGATCTATTGGCCAACAGGAGGCGTGATAAGCGGCTTTGTAGGGAACCCCCTTGGATTCTGAGCATCCCCTGTTTGATTATCTGCACTGCACGTTCCACCTGGCCGTGAGGTCGGCTTGAACGGTGCCGTTCTGACATGGTTGATTCCATTGCCTGCCATGAAGTCCTCGAATTCAGTGCTTGTGAAGCATGGGCCATTGTCACTGACCAAGACATCCGGTAGACCATGGGTGGCGAACATTGCCCGTAGACTTTCTACCGTGGCAGAGGATGTGCTTGAATTTAAAATGGCACACTCAATCCATTTGGAGTAGGCGTCTACTACAACCAAAAACATTTTTCCCATGAAAGGACCTGCGTAGTCTACATGGATGCGTGACTATGGCTTGGCGGGCCAGGACCAGGGGCTAAGGGGGGCTTCCCTGGGTGCGTTGCCCAGCTGAGCACACGTGTTGCACCTGCGAACACAAAGTTTCATGTCTGCATCTATCCCTAGCCACCAAACGTGTGACCTGGCAATTGCCTTCATCATGACAATACCCGGGTGCTCATTGTGGAGTTCTCTGATGAACGTCTCTCTGCCAATCTGGGGCATGACTACTCGGTTTCCCCACAGTAGGCAATCGGCCTGAATCGAGAGTTCATCCTTGCGCCTATGAAACGGTTTAAATTCCTCAGGGCATGTCCCATACGTGGCTGCCAGTCCCTATTCAGGACTCATTTATTAACTAAAGACAGTAGCGGGTCTTTATTTGTCCAGACTTTAATCTGACGGGCTGTCACAGGTGAGCCTTCGCTTTCGAAAGCTTCAACAGCCATGACCATCTCAGTATCATGCTCAGTTACCCCATCAGTGGTGGCTAGTGGGAGCCTGCTGAGTGCATCGGCGCAGTTTTCAGTGCCCGGTCTGTGCCGAATTGTGTAGTCATAGGCAGCTAACATGAGTGCCCACCTCTGTATGCTGACCGATGCATTCGCATTTATTGCCTTGTTGTCGGCCAAAAGGGACGTTAGGGGTTTGTGATCTGTCTCCAGCTCAAAATTCCTGCCAAACAGGTACTGGTGCATTTTTTTTTTACTGCATATACACATGCTAGCGCTTCCTTTTCTACCATCCCGTAGCCCCTTTCTGCCTGGGACAGACTTCTGGAGGCATAAGCTACCGGCTGTAACTGACCATTGGCATTCACATGTGCAACACACACCCGACCCCATAGGACGACGCATCGCACGTTAGAACAAGTTTTTTACATGGGTCATATAACGTTAACAGTTTGTTGGAGCATAACAAGTTGCGTGCTCTATCAAAAGCCCTTTCCTGCCTGTCCCCCCAGACACATTCGCGATCTTTGCGTAGGAGCACGTGTAACAGCTCTAACAGCGTGCTCAATTTGGGAAGAAAGTTACCAAAATAGCTCAGGAGCCCCAGGAACAAACACAGCTCCGTCGTGTTACGGGGTTTGGGTGCTCTCTGGATCGCTTCCATTTTAGACGCAGTAGGTCTGATCCCGTCTGCTGCTATCCTCCTCCCCAGGAATTCTACCTCTAGAGCTAGGAAGACGCACTTCGCCTTTTTCAGACGCAGCCCTACCCGGTCCAGTCTGCGTAGCACCTCCTCCAGGTTGTGGAGGTGTTCTTCAGTATCGCGACCCGTGATGAGGATGTTGTCTTCAAAAACCACCGTCCTTGGAATCGACTTGAGGAGGCTGTCCATATTTTGCTAAAAGATCGCGGTAGCTGAATGAATCCCGAACGGACATCTGTTATACTCAAACAACCCCTTGTGTGTCGTGATGGTGGTCAGCTTCTTCAACTCACTCGCCAGCTCCTGGGTCATGTAAGCTGAGGTCAGGTCCAATTTTGAAAAAAGTTTGCCACCGGATAACGTCGCAAAGAGGTCCTCAGCTCTCAGTAGCGGGTACTGGTCTTGGAGTGACACCCTATTGATGATGGCCTTGTAATCGCCACATATCCTGACCGACCCATCCGCCTTCAGCACCGGCACGATCGGGCTCGCTCAGTCACTGAATTCGACTGGCGAGATGATGCATTCCCTCAGCAGGCGGTCTAATTCGCATTCTATCTTTTCCCGCATCACGTATGGCACCGCTCTGGCCTTGTGGTGTACTGGCCTGGCGTCCGGGTTTATGTGAATCACGACCTTGGCCCCCATGAAAGTGCCGATGCCGGGTTGAAATAATGAGTCAAATTTGTCCAGGACCTGTGAGCATGATACTCGCTCCATAGAAGAAATTGCATTGACATCGCCCCATTTCCAGTTTATGACAGCAAGCCAACTCCTCCCCAGTAGTGTGGGACCATCCCCCGGGACAATCCAGAGTGGCAACCTGTTCACCGAATCTTTGTGGGTCACGACTACCGTGGTGCTGCCGAGCACCGGAATGATCTTCTTTGTATATGTCTGTAGCTGTGCGTCAGTCGGCAATAATTTTGGCCTCCTGGCCTTGGACACCCATAACCTTTCGAACTGTTTGATACTCATCAGGGACTGGCTGGCCCCCGTGTCTAGCTCCATTAATACTGGGATGCCATTGAGGAGCACTTTCATCATTATCGGTGGTGTCCTGGTATATGAACTGTATATGTGCTCCAGGTGAACTCGCTGAACTTCAGCTTCTAGCGATTTCCTCAGTATTCATTTGGCCTCGTAGGGCTTACATCGGGCCCGTCCTCATCGTACATCAACCTGGCTGCAGGCTTCCTGCACATTCACACCAAGTGACCGCTGGCGTTGCAGTTTCTGCAGGTATATTGCGGATACCTGCAAGCTCTGGCTGGGTGTTTGCCTCCACACCTCCAGCAATGAGCTGGAGGCCACGTTGTTGGAAACAAAAGGTCCATTACCAGTCGATCGTCTCTGACTCTCTCTGTAACTGTCCTTAAGCGCACCATTAACAGGTGTTGATGGCCCCATTACTGGCCGCATTGTCCATTGCGATGGCATGAATCGCCGTTCAGCTAGCCATTGTCTCTGTTGAATTCCCCCTTTGGGTTCGACTACATGCTGGGGCATGTCCGATTGCCCTTGTCTGCCTTGTCTGTATGCCGCATTAACAATGTTGACTCCCTGGTCGTTTGCCGCAGTTGAGCCAAGATTTTTGTCATACATCATTCTGGTCTCTTCCTCCACGGAGGTAAATGTCTGGGCTATCCGAGCCGCCACTTCCAAGGTCAAGTCTTTGGTCTCAATCAGTTTCCTGAAAACCCCAGCGTACCCAATGCCCTCAATAAAAAAGTCTCGCAGCATCTCCGATCTGCATGCATCTGGGAACTTACATAGGCTCGCCAGTCGCCGGAGATCTGCCACGAAGTCAGGAACGCTTTGTCTTTCTCGCCGCCGGTTCGTGTAAAAGCGGTGTCTCTCCATGCTACTCGCCGGTTTAAGGTGCTCCCCGATCAACTTACTGAGCTCTTCGAACGTCTTGTCCACCGGCTTCTCTGGCGCTAGAAGGTCCTTCATCAGGGAGTACGTTCTGGATCCACAAACCGTCAGGAGATGAGCCCTGTGTTTGTCGGACGAATCCTGTCCCAACCATTCCTTAGTGCCAAAACTTTGCTGTAGTCTCTCAATAAAGTCGTCCCAATCATCACCACCAGAGTACCTCTCTTCTGTGCTGCTAGTGGCCATGCTCGCGTGGTTTAAATCCCAGTTTCTCGTCGACAATGATATGTCCTTACTATACAGTATAAATGCACACCAGGCCCATACTTGAGAGAAGGTCACTCTGTGACCAGTTACCTTTATTACCAAGACCTCAAATGATGAAGGTGGGTGGAGCTTCCCCTTTTATACCTGAAAGTCCAGGTTAGGAGTGTCTCCCACAAGTTCACCCCCTTGTGGTCAATGTTCTCAAGGTGTACAACTTAGGTCAGCTTATACATGGGTTACAATGATAGTTGAATACATGGCAGTATCTACTGGACTTTAGAAGAATGAGAGGGGATCTCACAGAAATATATAAAATTCTGACGTGATTGGACAGGTTAGAGGCAGGAAGAATGTTTCCGTTGCTGGGGAGTTCCAGAACCAGGGGTCACAGTCTAAGAATAAGGGGTAAGTCATTTAGGACCAAGATGAGGAGAAACCTCTTCACTCAGAGAGTGGTTAACCTGTGGAATTCTCTACTGCAAAAAGTTGTTGAGGTCAGTTAGTTAGATATATTCAAAAGGGAGTTAGATATGGCCATTACGGCCAAAAGGATCAAGGGGTATGGAGAGAAAGCAGGAAAGGGGTACTGAGGTTGAATGATCAGCCATGGTCTTATTGAATGGCGGTGCAGGCTCGAAGAGCCAAATGGCCTGCTACTGCACCTAATTTCTATGTTTCTACACTGAATTACAGTATTTATAGCATACAAACAGGCGATTCGGCCCAACAGGTCTAACATAAGAACATAAGAACATAAGAATTAGGAACAGGAGGAGGCTATCTAGCCCCTTGAGCCTGCTCCACTATTCAATAAGATCATGGCTGATCTGGCCGTGGACTCAGCTCCACTTACCCGCCCGCTCCCCGTAACCCTTAATTCCCTTATTGGTTAAAAATCTATCTATCTGTGACTTGAATACATTCAATGAGCTAGCCTCAACTGCTTCCTTGGGCAGAGAATTCCACAGATTCACAACCCTCTGGGAGAAGAAATTCCTTCTCAACTCGGTTTTAAATTGGCTCCCCCGTATTTTGAGGCTGTGCCCCCTAGTTCTAGTCTCCCGACCAGTGGAAACAACCTCTCCGCCTCTATCTTGTCTATCCCTTTCATTATTTTAAATGTTTCTATAAGATCACCCCTCATCCTTCTGAACTCCAACGAGTAAAGACCCAGTCTACTCAATCTATCATCATAAGGTAACCCCCTCATCTCCGGAATCAGCCTAGTGAATAGTCTCTGTACCCCCTCCAAAGCCAGTATATCCTTCCTTAAGTAAGGTGACTAAAACTGCACGCAGTACTCCAGGTGCGGCCTTACCAATACCCTATACAGTTGCAGCAGGACCTCCCTGCTTTTGTACTCCATCCCTCTCGCAATGAAGGCCAACATTCCATTCGCCTTCCTGATTACCTGCTGCACCTGCAAACTAACTTTTTGGGATTCATGCACAAGGACCCCCAGGTCTCTCTGCACCTCAGCATGTTGTAATTTCTCCCCATTCAAATAATATTCCCTTTTACTGTTTTTTTTTCCCCCCCAAGGTGGATGACCTCATACTTTCCGACATTGTATTCCATCTGCCAAACCTTAGCCCATTCGCTTAACCTATCAAAATCTCTTTGCAGCCTCTCTGTGTCCTCTACACAACCTGCTTTCCCACTAATAGTGTTATCTGCAAATTTTGTTACACTACACTCTGTCCCCTCTTCCAGGTCATCTATGTATATTGTAAACAGTTGTGGTCCCAGCACCAATCCTTGTGGCACACCACTAACCACCAATTTCCAACCCGAAAAGGACCCATTTATCCCGACTCTCTGCTTTCTGTTTGCCAGCCAATTCTCTATCCATGCTAATACATTTCCTCTGACTCCACGTACCTCTATCTTCTGCAGTAACCTTTTGTGTGGCACCTTATCGAATGCCTTTTGGAAATCTAAATACACCACATCCATCGGTACACCTCTATCCACCATGCTCGTTATATCCTCAAAGAATTCCAGTAAATTAGTTAAACATGATTTCCCCTTCATGAATCCATGCTGCGTCTGCTTGATTGCACTATTCCTATCTAGATGTCCCGCTATTTCTTCCTTAATGATAGCTTCAAGCATTTTCCCCACTACAGATGTTAAACTAACCGGCCTATAGTTACCTGCCTTTTGCCTGCCCCCTTTTTTAAACAGAGGCGTTACATTAGTTGCTTTCCAATCCGCTGGTACCTCCCCAGAGTCCAGAGAATTTTGGTAGATTATAACGAATGCATCTGCTATAACTTCCGCCATCTCTTTTAATACCCTGGGATGCATTTCATCAGGACCAGGGGACTTGTCTACCTTCAGTCCCATTAGCCTGTCCAGGACTACCCCCCTAGTGATAGTGATTGTCTCAAGGTCCTCCCTTCCCACATTCCTGTGACCAGCAATTTATGCTCCACACGAGCCTTCTACTCCCCTCTTCATCTAACTCCATCAATATATCCTTCTATCTCTTTCTCCTGTGCTTATCTAGCTTCTCCTTAAATGCATCTATGCTATTTGACTCAACTACTCCTTGTGTAGCAAGTTCCACATTCTAACCACTCTCTGGGTAAAGAAGTTTCTCCAGAATTCTCTTACAACGGCACTTATCAATGCCCAACTGTCCAGTCTTTGGCCCTTCATTCACCATGACGTCACTGCAGTTACCGATCTGCTCAATCATATCCTCACCACCACCTTTGATGCCCTAGTCCCAGTTAAAACAATTACTCTCTCTCAACCTGGTCATTCCCCCTGGTGCAGCCCTGATCATTCTGGAATGTAAAGATAAACCCCTACTTCTATTCCCCACTGCTTACCATCTTTTTAAACCCCTCTCCCCAGTCATCACCCTCACCTCCGACAATAAGTGTGAGGAGCTCATGGACTTCGCTGTCTCTGTGATTGAGACCATTTGTTTGGCCGCCTCTGCTTCTTCCCTTCCTTCCCCTGGCCCATCGGGCCAAACTTCCTCTAAGGAAGGCCCCTGCGCTAACCCTGACCTCACATCTTTCTCCAGTTTCTCTCCGATCTCTCCTCATGACCTTTCCGAGTTCATCATGTCCATGAGACCCACTTCCTGCTCTCTCGGCCCTATTCCCACCAAACTGCTGACCACCCAACTTCCTCTTCTGGCTCCCATATTAGCTGACATTGTTAACGGTTCTGTCTCCTCAGGTACTGTCCCCCTCTCCCTCAAATCTGTCGTCACCCCTCTCCTCAAAAAAAAATCCTCGATCCTGCCACCCCATCTCCAACCTCCCTTTCCTCTCCAAAGTCCTTGAACATGTTGTCGCCTCCCAAATCCATGCCCATCTTTCCCGCAACTCCATGTTTGAATCCCTCCAATCTGCTTTCCATGCCTGCTACAATATCGAAAAGGCTCTCAAAGTCACAAATATCACTCCTCGTCCTTCTTGACTTGTCTGCAGCCTTTGACACGGTTGACCACTATCCTTCTCCAATGCCTCTCCACTGCCGTCCAGCTGAGTGGAATTGCACTCGCCTGGTTCCGTTCTTATCTATCTAATCGTAGCCAAACAATCACCTGCAATGGCTTCTATTCCCGCTCCGTTACCTCCAGTGTCCCCCAAGGATCTATCCTTGGCCTCCTCCAATTCTCATCTACATGTTGCCCTTTGGCGACATCATCCGGAAACAAAGCGTCAGTTTCCAAACGTACGCTCCTTGGGACGTTTTACTATTAAAGGCACGATATAAATGCAAGTTGCTGTTGTTATTAAAGTACCAGGGAGTGTATGAAACCACATTCCCACAAGTGTTGGAAAAAATTGTCAACAAAAAAAAAAATCACTTAAGTGAAAAATTAGTATTCCATATATGTTTTAAATGACTGATATTTTTTGACGTTAAGCTTGATCCTGGGAAAGCGCTGGTGGTACGTTCAGGTTCTCAGAGACGATCTAATTATTCCCCCTATTGATCTGTACCAATTGTCCACATCAACCACTAATGGCCTGATCGAGTGGCAAGCAGGTAATATGCCAGCCACAAGAAGGGATCAAACTCAAGTTCTGATGACTACAGACCAGTATTCCTAATGGGATAATTATGTTAAAGCTTAAGGAAATAATAATGAATAAAAAGTTGGAACATCTAATAATAATATATGATTGGCAATTTGATGAAGAACAAGATTGGATACTTGCCATACATTCAATTTGTGGTCCTGAAATGGAGTGACACTTCTGCCCAGCTTGAAGCCAGAGGAGCAGTGCTCAATGATTTTAGTTCTCTGAATAGTTATCCCTCGATGTATCTCTTTAATGCTTTAAAAAACAAAAAAGTCTCACCAATTGTCTCCTCTGCCTTTTAGTTTAATTGAGAACCTGGCCCGTGTGATGTAACTAATGAATGGTACAACTTGATATAGGAGGTAAAATAACCACCTCAAAAAAAAAACCCTCGACCCCTCCGTCCTTACAAACTACCGCCCCATCTCCAACCTCCATTTCCTCTCCGAAGTCCTTCAACGTGTTGTCGCATCCCAAATCCGTGCCCAGCTTGCCCGCAAGTTCATGTTTGAATCCTTCCAATCCGGTTTCCGTACCTGCCACAGCATCAAAACGGCTCTGATCAAAATCACAAATGACATCATTTATGGCTGTGACAAAGGCAAACTATCCCTCCTTGTCCTTCTTGACTTGTCTGCAGCCTTTGACATGGCTGACCATTCTATCCTTCTCCAACGCCTCTCCACCGTCATCTAGCTGAGTGGGACTGCACTCACCTGGTTCCATTCATATCTATCTAATCGTAGCCAGAGAATCACCTACAACAGCTTCTCTTCCCACCCCCGCATCGTTACCTCTGGTGTCCCCCAACGATCTATCCATGGCTCCCTCCTATTTCTCATCTACATGTTGCCCCTTGGCAATTTCATCTGAAAACACAGCGTCAGTTTCCACATGTACGCTGATGACACCCAGCTCTACCTCACTACCACTTCTCTCGACCCCTCTACAGTCTCTAAATTGTCAGATTGCATGTCTGACATCCAGTTCTGAATGAGCAGACATTTTCTCCAATTGAATATTGGGAAGACCAAAGCCATTGGTTTCAGTCCCCGCCACAAACTCTGTTCCCTAGACACTGACTCCATCCTTTTCCCCAACTCCTGTCTGAGGCTGAACCAGACTGGTCGCATATTTGACCCTGAAATGACGCTTTCGACCACATATCTGCAGCATAACTAAGACCGCCTAATTCCATCTCCATAACATCGCCCGTCTCTGCCCTTGCCTCAGCTCATCCGCTGCTGAGGCCTTTGTTACCTCTAGACTGTACTATTCAGACACACTCCTGGCTGGCCACCCACATTCTACCCCACGTAAACTAGAGGTGATCCAAAACTCGGCTGCCCGTGTCCTAACTCGCATCAAGTCCCACTCGCCCATCACCGCTGTGCTCGCTGACCTACACTGGCTTCCGGTTAAGCAACGCCTCAATTTCAAAATTCTCATCCTTATTTCCAAATCCCTCCACAGCCTTGCCCCTCCCTATCTCTGTAATCTCCTCCAGCTCCACAACCAGAACCCCCACCCCCCCACAGAGATGTCTGCGCTCCTCTAATTCTGCCCTCCTGAGCATCCCTGATTATAATCGCTCAACTATTGGTGGCCATGCCTTGTTGCCTCGGCCCCAAACTCCAGAACTCCTGCCTGAACCTCTCCACCTCTCTTTCCTCCTTCAAGACGCTTCTTAAAACATACCTCTTTGACCAAGCTTTTGGTCACCTGCACTAATTTCTCCTTATGCGGCTCGGTGTCAAATTTTTCAGCACATAATATTCCTGTGAGGAGACTTGCGACGTTTCACTACGTTAAAGGCGCTATATAAATTCAAGTTGTTGCTGTTGTTGTTGTTGAATTCCCTATTGGATTGATCGGTGACTATCTTATTTTTCGAAGCCATGCTTTGGTCAAACTGATGCAGCTGCTCCTGAAAAAGAGCATCAGTCATCGTCGCCTTGTGTTCCTTCTACAGAGTAACGTTACTAAAACATTTGGGGCAGAGGTTTGGAACTTCCAAACGCCAGCGGCATTTTCTTTCCCATTATGCTACAGCAAACCCTGACACTATTTCACTGCTTGGCTATTTTACTACCGAATCATTCTTATTGATAAAACCTGCTTGGGTGCAACTTGCAGACAGAGACAGAGAGACATTGGGCCACAGGCAGCAGAACAGCACAGACATACTGAGATGTGTTTTCTCCCATTAAAGATGGCTTTGGGCTTGTAACAAAAGTGCACGAGTTTTATCACAGATCCAGCTGTCGACACTTTCTGTGGGAATGTTACTTCCCTCTCCATGTTTGGATCTGCATTTGATTGCGCGGTGGTTTAAGAAGCATCTGATCTACGATGGCCAGGGCCAGTTTCAAATTCTTTGGCGACTTCGTTCACCTTTTCCAGTAAGACAAGATTGGATAGTCCAGCAAGGTTACCTACTCAGGCCTGCTTCCACCAGGCTGAATTCTAATTAAGAAGCAGATTTCACTGATCAGGACCCATTTGGAATGGGAATTTAAATGTAATAAATAATTTGAATGCAGATACTCGAAATATTGTAAATGGAAGGCATTTTTTGCACAATTTTAATTGAAAGGAGGTCATGTTAACCTAAGCTGCCCAGCGGGAATCTGACGGGAATATATTTAAAACAGAGATCGATAGATTTTTGAATATTAAGGGTGATACATCCTTACTACACAGTATAAATGCACACGAGGCCCATGCTTGAGAGGTCAGTCTGTGACCTGTCCTTTATTCCTTAGCGCTCAAGTGATGAAGGTGGGTGGAGCTTCCCCTTTTATACCTGAAGGTCCAGGTTAGGAGTGTCTCCCACCTAGTGGTCAGTGTTCTCACGGTGTACAACTTAGCTCAGTTTATACATGGGTTACAATGCTGGTTGAATACATGACATCACCTCCCCCCCCCCCAAAGTCTTATTGGGATCACAGGTTGAGTCTCTCTGGTGGTTTACGCTCCCTTGTAGAGCGCCTGAGTTGGGGCTCCGGTTGTTGGGCGCTGGCCTGAGTGTCTGTTGTTTGCAGTGCCTCAAGCCTGTCCGGACTGCCCACAGTGACTGGGCTCTCCTCCCTTTGGTTCCGGTGTTCGGTCACCTGTGGTGGAGTGAACTCTATATCGTGTTCTTCCTCTGCTTCTTCTATGGGGTTGCTGAACCTCCTTTTTGTTTGATCCACATGTTTGCGGCAGATTTGTCCATTGGTAAGTTTAACTACCAGAATCCTATTTCCCTCTTTGGCAACCACAGTGCCTGCGAGCCATTTGGGCCCTGCAGCGTAGTTGAGGACAAAAACAGGATCATTTACATCAATACATCGCGCCCTCGCATTCCTGTCATGGTAGTGATATTGTGACTGGCGCCTGCTCTCGACAATTTCTTTCATGGTGGGGTGTATAAGGGATAATCGGGTTTTGAGCGTCCTTTTCATTAGTAGCTCTGCGGGTGGAACCTCTGTGAGCGAGTGTGGTCGGGATCTATAGGTCAACAGGAGGCATGATAAGCGGGTTTGTAGGGAACCCCCTTGGAATCTGAGCATCCCCTGTTTGATTATCTGCACTGCTCGTTCTGCCTGGCTGTTTGAGGCCGGCTTGAACGCTGCCATTCTAACATGGTTAATTCCATTGCCTGCCATGAAGTCCTGGAATTCAGTGCTTGTGAAGCACGGGCCATTGTCGCTGACCAAGATGTCCGGTAGACCGTGGGCGGCGAACATTGCCCATAGACTTTCTACCGTGGCAGAGGATGTGCTTGAATTTAAAATGTCACACTCGATCCATTTGGAGTAGGCGTCTACTACAACCAAAAACATTTTCCCCATGAAAGGACCTGCGTAGTCCACATGGATGTGTGACCAAGGCTTGGCGGGCCATGGCCAGGGGCTAAGGGGGGCTTCCCTGGGCGCATGGCCCAGCTGGGCACACGTGTTGCACCTGCGAACACAAAGTTTCAGATCTGCGTCTATCCCTGTCCACCAAACGTGTGACCTGACAATTGCCTTCACCATGACAATGCCCGGGTGCCCATTGTGGAGTTCTCTGATGAACACCTCTCTGCCCATCTGGGGCATGACTACGCGGTTTCCCCACAGTAGGCAATCGGCCTGAAATCGAGAGTTCATCCTTGCGCCTGTGAAATGGTTTAAATTTCTCAGGGCATGCCCTGTACGTGGCTGCCCAGTCCCCATTCAGGACACATTTCTTGACTAGAGACAATAGCGGGTCTCTATTTGTCCAGACTTTAATCTGACGGGCTGTCACGGGTGAGCCTTCGCTTCCGAAAGCTTCAACAGCCATGACCATCTCAGCACCATGCTCGGTAGCCCCCTCAGTGGTGGCTAGTGGGAGCCTGCTGAGTGCATCGGCGCAGTTTTCGGTGCCCGGTCTGTGCCGAATTGTGTAGTCATAGGCAGCTAACGTGAGTGCCCACCTCTGTATGCGGGCCGATGCGTTTGCATTTATGGCCTTGTTGTCGGCCAAAAGGGACGTTAGGGGTTTGTGATCTGTCTCCAGCTCAAATTTCCTGCCAAACAGGTACTGGTGCATTTTCTTTACTGCATATACACATGCGAGCGCCTCCTTTTCTACCATCCCGTAGCCCCTTTCTGCCTGGGACAGACTCCTGGAGGCATAAACTACCGGCTGTAACTGACCCTTGGCATTGACATGCTGCAACACACACCCGACACCATAGGACGACGCATCGCACGTTAACACAAGTTTCTTACATGGGTCATATAGCGTTAACAGATTGTTGGAACATAACAAATTGCGTGCTCTATTAAAAGCCCTTTCCTGGCTGTCCCCCCAGACCCATTCGCGAGTGTAGCGGCTCTAGCAGCGTGCTCAATTTGGAAAGAAAGTTACCAAAATAGTTCAGGCGCCCCAGGAATGAACGCAGCTCCGTCGTGTTACGGGGTCTGGGTGCTCTCTGGATCGCTTCCGTCTTGGATGCAGTAGGGCTGATCCCGTCTGCTGCTACCCTCATCCCCAGGAATTCTACCTCTGGAGCTCGGCAGACGCACTTCGCCTTTTTCAGTCGCAGCCCTACCCGGTCCAGTCTGCGTAGCACCTCCTCCAGGTTGTGGAGGTGTTCTTCAGTATCGTAACCCGTAATGAGCATGTCGTCCTGAAAAACCATCGTCCCTGGAATCGACTTGAGGAGGCTTTCCATATTTCGTTGGAAGATCGCGGCGGCCGAGCGAATTCCAAACAGACATCTGTTGTACTCAAACAACCCCTTGTGTGTCGTGATGGTGGTCAGCTTCTTCGACTCACTCGCCAGCTCCTGGGGCATGTAAGCTGAGGTCAGGTCCAATTTTGAAAAAAGTTTGCCACCGGATAGCGTCGCAAAGAGGTCCTCCGCTCTCGGTAGCGGGTACTGGTCTTGGAGTGACACCCTATTGATGGTGGCCTTGTAATCGCCACATATCCTGACCGACCCATCCGCCTTGAGCACCGGCACAATCGGGCTCGCCCAGTCACTGAATTCGACTGGCGAGATGATGCCTTCCCTCAACAGGCGGTCCAATTCGCCTTCTATCTTTTCCCACATCACGTACGGCACCGCCCTGGCCTTGTGGTGTACTGGTCTGGCATCCGGGTTTATGTGAATCACTACCTTGGCCCCCATGAAAGTGCCAATGCCGGGTTGAAATAATGAGTCAAATTTGTCCAGGACCCGTGAGCATGATACTCGCTCCACAGAGGAAATTGCATTGACATCGCCCCATTTCCAGTTCATGACAGCAAGCCAACTCCTCCCCAGTAGTGCGGGACCGTCCCCTGGGACAATCCAGAGTGGCAACCTTTTCTCCGAATCTTTGTGGGTCACGACTACCGTGGCGCTGCCTAGCACCAGAATGATCTCCTTTGTGCAAGTCCGTAGCTGTGCGTCAATCGGCGATAATTTTGGCCTCCTGGCCTTGGATGCCCACAACTTTTCGAACTGTTTGATACCCATCAGGGACTGGCTGGCACCCGTGTCTAACTCCATTGATACTGGGATGCCATTGAGGAGCACTTTCATCATTATTGGTGGCGTCCTGATGTATGAACTGTATACGTGCTCCACATGAACTCGCTGAACTTCAGCTTCCAGCGATTTCCCCCAGTGTCCATTTCTGCAATTTCTGCAGGTATTTTGCTCATCTCTGCAAACTCCGGCTGAATGTATGCCTCCACGCCTCCAGCATGAGTTGCGGTTTGAAACAAAAGGTCCCTTGCCAGTCGATCGTCCCTGATTGCCCCTGTTATTGTCCTTGAGTGCACCATTAACAGGTGTTGATGGCCCCATTACTGGCCGCATTGTCCCTTGCAATGGCGTGAATCACTGTTCAGCTTGCCATCGTCTCTGTCGAACTCCCCCTCTGGGTTCGACTACATATTGGGGCATGCCTGACTGCCCTTGTCTGCCTGGAGAACTGTGTGCTGCTTTAACAATGTTGAATCTCTGTCCCAACCATTCCTTAACACAGTACCTCTCGTCTGTTCTGCTAGTGGCCATGCTCGCGTGGTTTAAATCCCAGTTTCTTGTCGCCATTGATACGTCCTTACTACACAGTATAAATGCACATGAGGCCCATGCTTGAGAGAAGGTCAGTCTGTGACCTGTCCTTTATTCCTTAGCACTCAAGTGATGAAGGTGGGTGGAGCTTCCCCTTTTATACCTGAAGGTCCAGGTTAGGAGTGTCTCCCACTTAGTGGTCGGTGTTCTCACGGTGTACAACTTAGGTCAGTTTATACATGGGTTACAATGCTGGTTGAATACATGACAAAGGGAATCAAGCAATATGGGGATAGGGCAGGAAAGTGGAGGAAAGTAGAAGATCAGCCATGATCTTATTGAATGGCGGAGCAGGCGCGAGGGGCCGAATGACCTACTCCTGCTCCTATTCCTATGTTCTTATGATCGGGTCGAATGGCGGTTTTACTCGCAAGAGCAAAAGGGGGCAAGCTATCAAACCACCATGTGAACCGATCCCATCAGTTTCCCGCTGAGAGGGTTAAGTTAAAATGACCCCCAAAATCTACCAGTTACAAGTCCTGGATAAGGATTATGGGGGTATATTTCCTTATTGTATGTAAAGTTAAAGAAAAAGTATTTTTTCTTACTGAATTCATTATTAACTAATGACTAATGAAATAATTGTTCTTGAACTTGACTACAGTGGAAAATATACCCCTATTGGAGCTTACTCTATTGCACTATGTGGGAAAGATCACAGGGGCTCTAACATTGTTGCAGATTCAGCTTAAGCTATTATTTTTCTACCGTTACTTTTGGCTTCCAGCCCTTGCACTCCGTACACCACTCTCAGATGGCGAGAGTGAAGAAATGACTTGCTCCTCAGATTTCTTCCAATACCAGTCAGAACTGAGCTCCAGGGGATGTAGAATAGTGATCTGAGGTGCTGTACTCCACAGTCTCCCTCTCTCCCTGTAGAAAAGTGCCTTGGTTTTCATTGGCAGCTCAGTCGGGAACCAAAGGCTTTAAAAATAAATGAATAAATAAGCTGTTTTTACGTAATTACCCCAACTCTTTTTTTCATCCTTGCCAACTTTTCTCTCCCAATTTTCTCCCCTCACCCCCTCTCATGAAGGTGTTTACTCCCTGTTGTGGTGCAATTCCACAGGCCACCCACCACTAGATCATCCAAGTGCCCATTCTGCATCTATATGTTGGCGGTGTCCGCAGGTTATTCAACCACAGGGTCCATCACAGCTAAGGAAAAACTGTGCTCACCCAACAGCTACACGTGCACTTCCAGCACGCACCACTGGGCGGAGATTTGAAACAAAAAACAATGACGCCCTCAATCTGCTCATCACTGTAATAAGAAATCTCACATACCATCAAGTCTCCATACCGACCTAGCCTAAGTTTTACACATTTAGCCTTTCCAATTACAAATCTACCATTGGCACACACAAGGAGGAATATGCACGATGACAAGGGGCACAGTGTCAATTTCTAAATAAGGTTTGTAAAGGGAGTCTCCCCAATGGCTTGGTAATTTTATCCCATGTGTAACAGCCATACATACCCCAAAGTTCCATGTTCGATTGCTGATCTGTGCTGAGATAGGGAAGGGAAAATTGGCCAGCTCCTGCTCCTAATTGCTATCCTGTGACCTCTAATGGCAGGCTTGGCTATGGTCACTTCATGATCTAATTGCATGCTGAATTCGACTATCAGGCTAAACAGAAATAATACAAGCAGAAAATGTTGGAAATACTGAGCAGGTTATCATTGGCATGGAATGCTCCTTGTTCCATTACCACTCCCTTTTGCTTGTACCTTTTGTCATTTAAACACTTCTGCCCTCCGCCCCAACACAAACCTTCCTTTTTGTTCATTCCTTCCTTCCCACCCCCTTCTTTCCTTGCCGCTATACTTGCTTAAAAACAGTTAAATCGACAACCTCTTCCAGTTCTGAAAAAGGTCATTGACCCGAAACGTGAACTCTGTTTCTCTCTCCCTCGAGGCTGCCTGACCTGCTGAGTGTTTCCAGCATTTTCTGTTTTTATTTCAGATTTCCAGCATCCGCAGTATTTTGCTTTTGTGCACATCAATAATGAACTCTTGGGCAAGGAAACAAAGGGCTCCTGGTGCCCATGGAGACAACCCCCAACAAGATGACAGCGTCTTCAGGAAAGGAGCACAGAAAAAATCCAAGTAAAAGATGAAAAGAATTAGAAAGAATTTGGAGGAAAAACTTCAAATTTCAGACTTTGAGCTAATATGTATATGGATTAATCATTCAAAAATGTCACTCCTACCAAACTATGCTCAGAGGTGTACTGTTACTAGCTTTGCACTACAATCTACAATAATCTATCATTTTGTAGAAAGGCTATGAGACAGCATCAATCATTCCCACCAGAGAATGTATTGCATGACCTATCCTCCATGTAGGCTCCAGAAAATTGGTCGAGTGGTTGAGCAGATCGACAGCTATAGAGACCAATGGAGGGCCAAAGGCTGGACAACTGGGAGTTTCAACGTGCAGTTGTAAGTGACTTGAGGGAGAGTTTATTCCAGGAGCGAACAGAAGGAAGTTGCGATGAAGAGCGCACATTTGCTGTACGTGTGTGACGCCTGGGTCATCGTCATGTGATTTGTCATGTGACTCCTTTGTTTTTTTCTCTCTCTCGTGCAAGTGTGGGACGACGGAGCTGTCGGCTCGTGGAGCTCGTGCAACTCCTGTAAGGTAAATTGTTGTTTAAATACTTGATAAAATGTTGATACTCTTCCCAACAAGGCACAGCAGTTCAAGTACAACACATTGCCTCGTGGAGTCATTATCCAAGGACACAACAATTGGTGACAAGATTACGAACTTTCACGCGAAAATGACTACCCTTGGTACGTTGCAGCAGTTCGCTGATGGTGATGATTGGAACACCTTTGTGGAGAGGCCCGACTATTTCTTCACACCAAACAACCTGGTAGGAGACGACTCGGCCACACTGGCTGATAAGCGCAGAGCTATCTTGCTAACCAGTTGTGGGCCCACTGTCAATGGCCTCATCAGGGACTTGCTGGCACCAACGAAAACAATGACCAAGACGTACAAGGAGCTCGTAACCCTGATCCATGAGCAACTCAAGCCCAAGGAGGGCATCCTCACAGCCAGACACCAGTTCTACACCCACCAACAGCCCGAAGGCCAAGAAATTGCGAAATACGCCGCAGACCTCAGGAGGCTGGCAGCACCGTAAGAGTTCGGCGACCACCTCAACAAAGCGCTGCGGGACATTTTTGGCATTGGAATCGGCCATGAGGGCCTTCTTCATAAGCTACTGTCGGCGGATACCACAGTCACACTGCAGAAGGCCATCTCCGTGAGCCAGGCATTCATGACCTCAACCTGTGGCTCTAGGCAGATGACTCACCCTCAGGACTCAAACACGGCAGGTACTGTGCACAGAGTGGCACCGTTTAGAGGCTGGACTGTAGAACGTGAACCCTCTCAGGGGAGAGAGAACAAGCCCGAGTTCCTTAACTCAGAGTCCGCCGAGGGGGGCTAATCAAGTAGCTCCATGCTTGCGTTGTGGAGGGAATGACAGGGCTCACCAGTGCCGTTTTAAAGACTATGTATGCAAGGACCACCTCCAGCGAATGTGTAAGAGAAATATGACTCACTGTGCCGATGAAGGGCCTGCAGATGGCCATGAATCCAGCGTGGATTATGAAACGATAGGCAGCTCAGCCCCATGAGGAGGTATATAGCATGTTTATCTGCACCACCGAGTGTTCCCGGTTGAGGATGGAAGTCGAGATAGATGGCGTTCCAGTCTTCATGGAAGTGGACAAGGGGGCGAGCCAGTCAGTAATGAATCAAGAAGCCTTTGAGAGGCTATGGGACAATCAAGCTGAATGACCCAAGTTGGTCCCGGTTCAGGCAAAGCTGTACCTACACAGATTAACTTATCCCAGTTGTTGGTAGTATGAATGTAAAGGTACTCCATGATGGCGCGGTGCACAAGTTACCTCCTTGGATTGTTGCTGGTGATGGAACAACGCTGCTCAGCAGAAGGTGGATGGACAAGATCCATTGGAAGTGGGAAGACTTCAACCCTCCAACGATCGACATCCTCCGCATTCGGAGGCACAGCAAGCCCTCACTTGTGGGTGGAACCGACACCAGAGAGCAGACCGGCACAGCACCCGAGGCACAGACCGCTCAGCACGACTGTGTGGAGATGATCCAGTTGAGACGACCCGAATGCACCTTCCAGGCTTCAGTGGCAGGACTCTGGAGAAAGAAAATCGGATCCAAAGGCGGCTTCCCAGCTTCGGTGGCAGAACCCGGGGAGAAGAGGATCACCGCAGTCGACATCGTGGATGGAGGAAAGATGGCGCCCAAACCACGAGGTGATGTGCTAAAGAAAAAGATGGCCACAGCCAGACCACGAGGTGCAGCGCTGATGGAGCAACACATGGCACCAAACAGAGAAGAGGATTGTGGTAAAACAAGCAAGGCTCTCTTAAAGGAGGCCTGCAACCCACTACAATTAAAGGGACAGTTCCACACACTCAAGCAATGTAATAGCAACTATAAGTTAGAGACAAAATGTGTAACTGATGATCAGAGTTGTGTACATGCAACCAGCGAGGAAAAGTCGCGCAATCGCGATCGGAGCTACAGAGTATCCACAATAAGTAATGAAAAGTTATGCGATGTCGGATTTCAACTGCACACAGCCAATGCAGCGGGCAGACATCGATTGGGAGCACACAGGTCCAGCGAACTACCTAATGCTGTAGCCTGCGTCCCTGGGACCAGAGTTATGCACCAGGGAGTGTGGCCATAAGCAGCCAATACACACGAGCTGCAGAGCAAGCGATCTCAGCAGGGCAACGGCACCGGTATCGATACACTGCCCCTGATCGGCTCCACCTCTCAGGCACCCGATGGCACCAACTGCCATGAGCCTGAAAGAGCAAACTGTGCTAAGGCGCAGCCCCCAGACCCCATCACCACCAAGGCCATACCCGGAAACGAAGGGTCACCCGCTACAGACCTCCAAAGAGGACCAGGACCAGCCAGGATCCCAAACCAAACAACGCCCAGGCCAGCGAGTCAGCAGTTCCCTGTGCACTGCGAGACGACAGCTCCTCAGGGAGCAGCAGCGACCCAGGGCGCAAAGAAAGGACAGGAAGGTCACAGGCATCTGTAAACCTGCCCGCGTTAGGAACCATGGCTACAGCCCCAAGAACAGGCAACTCGAGCCAACCAGGTTCCCACTGCCAGCACTGGACACCGCACCGCCACCAGATAGCAGAGACACCATCCAGCAGTTCTGGAACTCGTTTGTCCTTGCGCACCGGTCATCGTATCTCACCAGTCTAACATACTTGTCTCACAACGGAAACACAAACGAAATGCAACCTTGTTTTTCTGAACTTGAATGTGCATGAATGCAATGAGCCTCCGCATAATCCATATGTGGGGGCGCAGGGGGGAGAATGGAGTGGTCAGACACACACACACACACAAACAGCAACCACCAGCACTCTACTGCACCAACCACTCATCCAAGATTGAAACGACCTGCCAAGGGTCAATCAGACAAGCCCAGACCACAATCAATGGAGAGGCGATTTGCACTAAAGGCTTAGGGGGGGGTTCCTACTGTTGGTACTATCACAAGGTGTGCCACCAGAGGGCACAGCAGTGGAAGACTTGTACGTTACCTGTACAGGTGTGCTTGGCCTAGTATAAAAGGCAGGCCACCAGGTGTGATCCTCTCTCTGGAGTTAACAAATAAAGGACTACGGTCACTACAGTTCAAGTAGAACACATTGCCTCGTGGAGTCATTATTAGAGCATCCAAAGACACAACAGAGGCAAGCTTTGGGACAAGGCCAAAGGTTTCCCAACGACTCGTAAGTGCTAGAACTGCAGGAAGAAATACGAGTTCCACAAAAGAAAGCTGTGCCCTGCTTTTGGAAAAAAACAATCATTTCGCAGTGAAATGCCATGGAAAGGAATCGCCTGCACATAGACAAGCAGCTAGTGCAATAGATGAACCCAGGACAAAATTCTGACAGGACTGGACAGGTTAGATGCAAGAACAATGTTCAGAACCAGGGGACACAGTCTAAGGATAAGGGGTAAGCCATTTAGGACTGAGATGAGGAGAAACTTCTTCACTTAGAATTGTGGAATTCCCTACTGCAGAGAGTTGTTGATGCCAGTTCATTGGATATATTGAAGAGGGAGTTAGATATGGCTCTTATGGCTAAAGGAATCCAGGGGTATAGAGAGAAAGCAGGAAAGGGGTACTGAGGTGAATGATCAGCCATGATCTTATTGAATGATGTGGTGCAGGCTCGAAGGGCCGAATGGCCTACTCCTGCACCTATTTTCTATGTTTCTATGTAAAAGAAGTCTTTGTCATCAATGAGGTTAGTGCTGTTGGTTTGGATAACTTGCAGTGTGTTACATGTATGCTAGAGTCAGGAAACTACTTAAGATTTCAAATAGGCATGGTGCACAATGTAACATCAGTCCGCTTCACCTAGATCAAAAAGCAACAAGAGATTTTGAGCTATCAACGGTTGAAACACTTAAATCCGAGATTATAGCTTATGGTGTTTCAAGTCTCCCCATTAGAGGACAAGTATGAATCCTGGTCTGGCGTGGTGACTTGAGATGTAAGCGGGACTGAAAACTCGGCGATAGCACAACAATACGGACTCTGCTGGGTAAAAAGGCTGGCCTGGGCATGAACATCATTAAATACATGGGGTAATGATTAAATTAATAGAACACTCTCTACTGCCGTAACAGTCTGCACCATCAATACCTACAAGCCACCAACCAAGGAGTGTTTAGTTCCAAAACATCGTCGAGTATTCAGTGATGGGGTAGGACAAGTTTAGGGAGATTACCGAATCAAGCTTGACAAGGTGGTAGATTTGGTGCAACATGTCCCACGTCAAGTACCAGTGGCTTTAAGGGGTAAGCCGAAAGAAAACCGGGATGATCTGATCAGACAGGACACTATGGGGCTAAAATTGTCCATCGCCCGAAACGAGTCGCAGCTACTGCTCTTGAAGTGTTCTGGCCGCCCCAATGCCTGGGCAGCCAAACCGGAGAAATTCAGCACTTCGTGCTTTTTTTTTTTGGAGCGGGGCGGAAGTGGACTCATCATTGGGGGGGGAAGTGGAGGCGGGGCGGAGGTCGGGATGGGACGGAGCAGCCGGCGCTCGGAGTCATCAGCATCGCGCTGATGATGTCATCGCGCTGGCACATCACAACATCCCTCCTCATCAATTAAAGGAGAGGGCCGCTGCGATCTCTGCAGCCACTTTAGTGGAAAACACCGGGCCGCCAGGGTGGGTTTCGGCTGGGCCAGCGGCTTGGCACCCAAGAGGGGGTGGCTGCCCGGCCAAACCTGTAACCATAATTGTTGGTCCAAACTGGCAGTCGGCCGACAAAAAAAAACATGGTGTCGTTGGCAGCACCACCTCCCCTTTAAGGGTAGCCATGCTGCCAAGCCACACAAAGGGTACCGACAGCAAAAGCAGTTGGGGGCAGCGACCAGCGGCGTGCCGCTCCCGTGGAGCAATTCCGGGAAATGGGCAATTTCCCGCGGGGAAATTTCGGGAAGGGGGTGCCGCCGGTCGGTAAGGGATCGGCGCGTGCACGCCACGGTGGAAAAATGGGCGTAACAGTCCCCTACACCACTGCAAACTGAGGAAGGGCAATTTTTAAAATGCGGCCCCTCCGTGGAGACTCAGCAGTCATTCTGCACCGACCACCGCTTTCAGGTGGCCACGGGCCTTATAGAAAGGGGCAATTTCAGCCCCTATCACTCCAGTGACAACACCGACCTCATGGATCAGTTCAATGGTAGTTGTATCTATCACAAACGGGATACAACGCATCTGCTTAGATCCCAAAGACTTAAACAAGGCTATGAAGTGAAAGCATGATCCTCTCCCACTATTGAAGGTGTAGCTACATGCCTACATGGTGCTAAAGTCTTCACGATTCTCAATGTCCACAATGGGTTTTGGCACAAATCTTCTAGAATTTTTTGAGGATGTAACTAGTAGAGTAGACAAGGGAGAACTAGTGGATGTGGTGTATTTGGACTTTCAAAAGGCTTTTGACAAGGTCCCACACAAGAGATTAGTGTGTAAAATTAAAGCATGTGGTATTGGGGGTAATGTATTGACATGGCGAGAGAATTGGTTGGCAGACAGGAAGCAGAGAGTTGGAATAAACGGATCCTTTTCAGAATGGCAGGCAGTGACTAGTGGGATGCCGCAGGGTTCAGTGCTGGGACCCCAGCTATTTACAATATACATCAATGATTTAGATGAAGGAATTGAATGTAATAGCTCCAAGTCTGCAGATGACACTAAGCTGGGTGGCGGTGTGAGCTGTGAGGAGGATGCTAAGAGGCTGCAGGGTGACTTGGACAAGTTAGGTGAGTGGGCAAATGCATGGCAGATGCAGTATAATGTGGATAAATATGAGGTTATCCACATTGGTGGCAAAAACAGGAAGGCAGATTATTATCTGAATGGTGACAGATTAGGAAAAAGGGAGGTGCAGGGAGACCTGGGTGTCATGGTACATCAGTCATTGAAGTTTGGAAGCGGCGATATCACCCATCACACCCGGCGTCAGGGTTGGGTCCATAAGTGATCGAATGGAATTGCCCATCACTTCAATCCTGAAAATCCTGTGCTCCAAGCTCTACGCAAAGCCTGTGCAAGGTTGGAGCCAGACTCCTCCATATTCCTTGACAGTGACAACAAGCTCTCTGGCAGGCCTGCTAATGCACCAAGCGTTTGTGTGTGCATGCCCATCACCCTTCTTCTGAAAGCCACCCCATCAAAATCCTCATCTGTAGCAGAACACTTGTGTGTGACCTCGTCCTCCAGGGAGCTAGCATCTGTGCTATCCTTTCCCCCTGCCCTGGCTGCTGGCCCAATGGCCCACAATGTGCAGTTCCCGCCCCTATAGTACCCTCAAAAGTACAGGGTGAACCATATTTTGAGCTGGTGCCTGGGAGTGTCAGATTGAGTAATGGTGCCTTATAAAAGGTTACTTATAAAAGGCCACATTGTCCACATGCCAGACACGAGAATCCCAAAGCAAGCGCTCTACTTGGAACTCCTTCATGGCAAACGAGCCAAAGGTGGGCAGAGGGAATGTTACAAGGACACCCTTAAAGCCTCCCTGATAAAGTGCAACATCCCCACTGACACCTGGGAGTCCCTGGCCAAAGACCGGCCGAAGTGGAGGAAGTGCATCCGAGAGGGCGCTGAGCACCTCGAGTCTCATTGCCGAATGCATGCAGAAATCAAGCGCAGGCAGCAGAAAGAGCGTGTGGCAAACCTGTCCCACCCTCTCTTACCCTCAAAGACTATCTGTCCCATCTGTGACAGGGACTGCAGTTCTCATATTGGACTGTTCAGCCACCTAAGGATTCATTTTAAGAGCGGAAGCAAGTCTTCCTCGATTCCGAGGGACTGCCTATGATGTGGATGATGCCTTATAAAAGGTTACTACACAAGATAAGAGCTCATGGTGTTGGGGGTAATATATTAGCATGGATAGAGGATTGGCTAACTAACAAGTAATTGCTTTTGAGAAAGCCAGAAACATTTTATGCTCCAACAAGCTGCTTGTATTGTATAACCCGTGTAAAAGACTTGTGCTAGCATGTGATGCGTCGTCGTACGGAGTCAGGTGTGTATTACAACAAGCTAATGTTGCGGGGAAGTTGCAACCTGTTGCCTATGCCTCCAGGAGCTTGTCGAAGGCCGAGAGTGCCTACAGCACGATTGAGAAAGAGGCATTAGCGTGTGTGTTCGGGATAAACAAAATGCATCAGTACCTATTTGGCCTCAAATTTGAGCTTGAAACCGATCACAAGCCCCTCGTATCCCTGTTCGCTGAAAACAAGGGAATAAATACTAATGCCTCAGCCCAGATACAAAGATGGGCACTCGCACGATCAGCGTATAACCATACCATCCGCCACAGGCCAGGCACCGGGAACTGTGCAGTTGCTCTCAGTCGGCTACCATTGCCCACCACGGGGGTGGAAATGGCGCAGCCTGCAGACTTGTTGATGGTCATGAAAGCGTTTGAAAATGATAAATCACCTGTCACGTCCCGCCAGATTAGGACTTGGACCAGCCAAGATCCTCTGCTGTCCCGAGTAAAAAACTGTGTACTGCATGGGAGCTGGGCCAGCATCCCCGTTGAAATGCAAGAGCCAATCAAGCCGTTCCAACGGCGAAAGGACGAGCTGTCCATTCAGGCAGACTGCCTGTTGTGGGGTAACCGCGTAGTGCTACGAAAAAAGGACAGGGAGACATTCATCTCGGATCTCCTCAGCACACACCCGGGTATAGTAATGATGAAAGCGACAGCCAGATCCCACGTGTGGTGGCCCGGTATCGACTCCGACTTAGAGTCCTGTGTACGGCAATGCAGCGTATGTGCTCAGTTGAGCAACACGCCCAGAGAGGCACCACTAAGTTTGTGGTCCTGGCCCTCCAGACCATGGTCGAGGATCCATGTCGACTATGCGGGCCTGTTTCTCGGTAAAATGTTCCTGGTGGTGGTGGATGCTTTTTCAAAATGGATTGAATGTGAAATAGTGTCGGGAGGCACTGCCACCACCACCATTGAAAGCCTGAGGGCCTTGTTTGCCACCCACAGCCTACCTGACACACTGGTCAGTGACAACAGGCCGTGTTTCACCAGTGCCGAATTTAAAGAATTCATGACCCGCAATGGGATCAAACATGTCATCTCGGCCCTGTTTAAACCAGCCTCCAATGGGCAGGCAGAGCGGGCAGTAAAAACCATCAAACAGAGCCTTAAACGAGTCACAGAAGGCTCACTCCAAACCCGCCTGTCCTGAGTACTGCTCAGCTACCGCACGAGACCCCACTCGCTCACAGGGGTGCCCGCGGCTTAGCTACTCATGAAAAAGACACTTAAAACCAGACTCTCGCTGGTTCACCCCAACCTGCATGATCAGGTAGAGAGCAGTCGGCAGCAACAAAATGTAAACTATGGTCGTGCCACTGTTATGGGAAATTGATCTGAATGACCCTGTGTATGTGCTAAACTATGGACATGGTCCCAAGTGGATTGCGGGCACGGTGGTAGCTAAAGAAGGGAATAGGGTGTTTGTAGTCAAACTAGACAATGGACAAATTTGCAGAAAGCACCTGGACCAAACGAGGCTGCGGTTCACAGACTGTCCTGAACAACCCACAGCAGACACCACCTTTTTCGAGCCCACAACACACACCCAAAGGATCAACGACATCAAACCGGACCAGGAAATTGAACCCATCACGCCCAACAGCCCAGCAAGGCCAGCGAGGGCACACCAGAACAGACATTTGTACCGAGGCGGTCCACTAGGGAAAGAAAGGCTCCCGACCGCCTCACCTTGTAAATAGTTTTCACTTTGACTTTGTGGGGGGGGGGGGGGGAGGAGAAAGTGATGTTGTGTATCTGTAAAGCATGCACTCCCATGTTCCGCCACCAGGGAGCTCATCCCCTGAAGTCCCAAGGGATCCCAGCATCCCTTGGGAACACTGTATATAAGCCGGCCCCTAAGGCCTATTCCTCACTCTGCAGTGTCTTATTAAAGACTGAGGTCACTGTTACTTTAACCTCCCTATGTGCAGCCTCATCTGTGTTAGGAACACAATAGATAAAGTGCCACATAAAAGGTTACTGTACAAGATAAAAGCTCACGGGGTGCGAGGTAATATATTAGCATGGATAGCGGATTGGCTAGCTAACAGAAAACAGAGAGTCGGGATAAATGGGTCATTTTCCGGTTGGCAAACAGTGACTGGTAGGGTGCCACAGGGATCGTTGCTGGGGCCTCAACTATTTACAATCTATATTAATGACTTGGATGAAGGGACCAAGTGTAATGTAGCCAAGTTTGCTGATGATACAAAAATGGGTGGGAAAGCAAGTTGTGAGGAGGGCACAAAAAATCTGCAAAGGGATATAGACAGGCTAAGTGAGTGGGCAAACATTTGGCAGATGGAGTATAATGTGGGAAAATGTGAGGTTATCCAATTAGGCAGGAAAAATAAAAAAGCAAATTATTTAAATGGTGAGAAATTACAAAATGCTGCAGTACAGAGAGACCTAGGGGTCCTTGTGCATGAAACACAAAAAGTTAGTATGCAGGTACAGCAAGTAATCAGGAAGGCAAATGGAATGTTGGTCCTTATTGCAAGAGGGATAGAGTATAAAAGCAGGGAAGTCCTGCTACAACTGTACAAGGTATTGGTGAGGCCACACCTAGAGTACTGCCTACAGTTTTGGTCTCCTTATTTAAGGAGGGATATACTTGCATTGGAGGCTGTTCAGAGAAGGTTCACGAGGTTGATTCCCGAGATGAAGGGCTTGACTTATGAAGAAAGGTTGAGCAGGTTGGACCAATAGTCATTGGAGTTTAGAAGAATGAGAGGTGATCTTATTGAAACATACAAGATTCAGAGGGGGGTTGATAGTGTAGATGCAGAGAGAATGTTTCCCCTCGTGGGTGTATCTAGAACTGGGGGCATAGTTTCAGAATAAGGGGTCACCCATTTAAAACTGAGATGAGGAGGAATATCTTCTCTCAGAAGGTCGTAAATCTGTGGAATTGTCTGTCCCAGAGAGCAGTGGAGTCTGGGTCATTGAATATATTTAAGGTGGAGATAGACAGATTTTTGAGCAATAAGGGAGTGATGCGTTATGGGGAGCGGGCAGGGAAGTGGAGCTGAGCCCATGATCAGATCAGCCATGATCTTATTAAATGACGGAGCAGGCTCGAGATGCCAAATGGCCTACTGCTGTTCCTATTTTTTATGTTCTTATGTAAAGACCATGTGAGATGGCAGGGTCGAGGGGGATGGCCGTGATTCTTGGTAGGAGAGTTTCTATGGAGGGAGAGCTTGAAGCAGGGCAGTAAAATCAGAGGAGAGAGGGCAAAATGAGTTGAAATGGAGACTGAAATCACCGAGGATGACAAGTTGTTGAACACCAGAAGTAGCAAGTCTGTGATAGGCTTCATGCAGTAGTTGCAAGAACAAACATATTCACATCCTTGTTTTTCTATTGATCTAAGCTTCTGCAAGCTTTCTAAAATCCATTCCTTATTGTATTATTAATTGGCAAATACATATTGTTCACTCTGCAAACTTCCCATCAAAATACTTCTCAGTTATTCTCTCTGGAGTGCTCTCCGTCCTTAGATAATTACGCAAAGGCTCATCGATAAAAACTGCAGTAATGGGACATACATAACCTTCTGACTCATGGACAGAATAACATTTATTTTTCACTTTGACAAGAGTTTCCTCCTCAAAGAATCACGTTAGAGCTTTTTCCATTTTAACCTCCCCTTCATCCACCATGTTGTTTGTCTTTATGTTTGCTCTAATTACATACATCTCTGAGTGAGTAATGGTTTCTCATGGAAACAGATACTTTCCACTTTCTAGAAACTAAGTTATTTTCAAAGACATCATCTAATGCCCTACAAAAGGACCCAAACTGTGGAGTTTACTTTGACTAGTTCAACCTCACAATACCATAATTAGACACTCCATTGCCGTATACATCTCATCATCAAAATCGAGCTGATTTTAAATTTGAGGTGCACCATGGGCGGTCTGCCAACCTCCTGTTGTTACCTTCGAAAGGCCAGAGTCATTTTGAGGACCAGACCTCATTTACATTGCAGTCAATGCTTGGGGGGGGTGGGGAAGGGTGATCGATCCCAAGGCCGAGGTCCTCGCACAGACTGGCAGCATGCCAGAGATCTTGGGGCCCAGGAGGAACACTCCTGCTCCTTCTGGCCGCACAAAAATAAGTTTAAAACAATCTCCAGCCATTTTGTTAGCGGCCTCCAGCAACTCCTTTAAGGATCGTTAGTTAGGCCACTCAATGGCGGAATGAGTGGTCGGAGTGTGAGCGGAGCACGCTCCACCCATTTGTACCTTATAATTGTAATCAGAGTCCTATGTACATCATACAATCCGTGATTTGCATATTTAGCTGACCTCCCACTTGACACAGGCGAGTGCTCTGCTCGCCCATCTCAGGGATTAATGTAGAAAGTGAGAAGGGGGCAGCAGAGGGAGACTGGACTTTCAGGTGCAGAGAATACCCAAATCACCGGAACTGTCCGACAGACACTTAAGCCTGGAATTTCCTTGGAACTGCACTCGCTTTGCTGCCGTAACTTTGCCGGAAGTGCAACGGAAACCCTGTTTACAAAGGGTAGAGTAAATCTGGAACTCTCTCCACCAAAAAACTGTTGAGGCTGGGGGTCAATTGAAAAACTCTAAACTGAGATTGATAGATTTTTTGTTTGGGTGTACGGAATCAAGATGTGTAGATCGAGTTAATATAAAGAGCAGCCATGATCTCATTGAATGGCGGAATAGGCTCAAAGGGCTGAATGGCCTACTCCTGTTCTTATGCTGCTATGTACACGTTCACTGTAACCTCAGGTGAAGTTACAGCAAAGGAACAGGAACAGCTCCTAGGAAATTCAAAGATTGAGTGTTGAACAAGTAAGAGATAGACAGCAATCTCATATCTGTTAGATGAGGGAGAAAGGAATAGAAGGCTATGTTGATAGGTTGAGATTAAGTAAAGAGTGTGAGGAGGCTCGTGTGGAGCATAAACACTGGCATAAATCGATTGGTCCAATGGTCTTGTTCTGTGCTGTAAATTCTATGTAGCTCAGAGAAGGGTTGATCCTGAAGAACATTGTAGCACCGGCGAGCAAGGAACTGCCTTGAATCAGGTTGACTAAAAGGTTTGGAGAGTGATAGTAGTGGGGGAATCCTATAGTCAGGAGTTCACGTCACCTTTTTCATGACTGGGAGTCTCAACTTATATGTTGCCTCTCTGATGCCCGAGTGAAGGACATTGCGGAATGGATGGAAGAACTTCTGGAAAGGGAGTGAGAGCAGCCAAAAGCTGTGGTCCACACTGGAATTAATAACAAGAGAGAAGTGCACTTAAGGTCTTGCAGAGGGAGTTTAAGGAGTTAAGTTGTTTCAAGATTAAGGTATCTTTTATTCTGCCCAGCAGACAGGAAGTTATATACATATCACTAGTGGCTAGCTTTATTGAGGAGTTGATATTCTGATACACTGTATACAAAGCATATCTGATATTTGGGACAGTTCTCTCTTGGATCTGAAGATCAGGTGCTAAGTATATTACCACTGCATCACAGCACTTTCTAGATGGCACTCCAGATGGGATCTGAACAAGGCTATTTACAACTGAAGCATCACTTCCTCACTTTTGAATTCCAACCCCCTTGAGATAAAGGCCAACATCCCATTTGCCTTTTTAATTACTTTTTGTATCCATGCACTAGTTTTAGTGATTTTGGTGCATGGACACCTAAATCCTTTTGCTCCTCCACAGCTACTAGTCCCTCACCATGAGGAAAATATTACAGTTTGTCTCTCCTTGATCCACAGTGGATGTCCTCACATTCCCTACATTGAACTCCATCTGTCGCAGTTTGGCCCACTCACTTAGCCTATCTTCAGTCTGTAAAATCCTGCTCCCATTCACACAACTTACTATGCCTCCTAACTTAGGGGCCGAAATTGCCCCTCCCAATAAGGCCTCTGGCTGCCACGTGGCAGGAGCGGCCCCGCCGCCGATGGGCGCCCCCAACAGCTTTTTGTGTCGGTGCACTCCCTGTGACATGGCGGCCCGGCCACCCTTAAAGGGGAGGGCACACTGCCGCGACCAGCATGTTGTTTTTTGCTGGCCGACTGCCATGTCGGCCCGACAATTATGCCCCCGGGTACAGCTGGACCGCAAACAAGAAACCTGGCACCCCCTCTTGGATGCCAGGCCGCTGGCCCGGCTGAAATCCTCCCTGGTGGCCCAGTCGACCTAACTTAAAAACATGCAGAGCTCACAGCGGCCCTCCCCTTTAACTGAAGGGGAGAGACACTGTAACACGTCAGTGCTGATCTCATCAGCGACGCGTTATAGAAACATATAAAAAAGGTGCAGGAGTAGGACATTCGGCCCTTCGAGCCTGCACCACCATTCAATAAGATCATGGCTGATCATTCACCTCAGTACCCCTTTCCTGCTTTCTGTCCATACCCCTTGATCCCTTTAGCCGTAAGGACCATATCTAACTCCCTCTTGAAAATATCCAATGAACTGGCATCAACAACTCTCTGCGGTAGAGAATTTCACAGGTTAACAACTCTCTCAGTGAAGAAGTTTCTCCTCATCTCAGTCCTAAATGGCTTACCCCTTATCCTTAGACTATGTCCCCTGGTTCTGGACTTCCCCAACATCGGGAACATTCTTCCTGCATCTAACCTGTCCAGTCCCATCAGAATTTTATATGTTTCTATGAGATCTCCTCTCATCCTTCTAAACTCCAGTGAATACAGGCCCAGTCAATCCAGTCTCTCCTCATATGTCAGTCCTGCCATCCCGGGAATCAGTCTGATGAACCTTCGCTGCACTCCCTCAATAGCAAGAACGTCCTTCCTCAGATTAGGAGACCAAAACTGAACACAATATTCCAGGTGAGGCCTCACTAAGACCCTGTACAACTGCAGTAAGACCTCCCTGCTCCTATACTCAAATCCCCTAACTATGAAGGCCAACCAACATACCATTTGCTTTCTTCACTGCCTGCTGAACCTGCATGCCAACTTTCAATGACTGATGTACCATAACACCCAGGTCTCCCTGCACCTCCCCTTTTTCTAATCTGCCGCCATTCAGATAATATTCTGCCTTCGTGTTTTTGCCACCAAAGTTATACTGCATCTGACACGCGTTTGCCCACTCACCTAACCTGTCCAAGTCACCCTGCAGCCTTTTAGCGTCCTCCTCACAGCTCACACCGCCACCCAGCTTAGTGTCATCTGCAAACTTGGAGATATTACACTCAATTCCCTCATCCAAATCATTAATGTATATTGTCGGGGCGGATGAACCGCTACAAGGGAACTTCCGCCCCTCAGCCGCCACGACATCCGCTCCGACCAAAAAAAACTTCCAAGTACCAAATATCGATAGAATCTTCACCGCATCCAACGTTAGAAAATGGAGGGTGTGCCCCGTTTTGGGCAGTGGGCAATTTCAACCCCTTACTGTCAGCTCCAACTTGGATATACAACTCTCCTGGCTGGAGATACAGAAGTTGCATGACTTGAAGAAGAGCACAAAGAGCACATTTATGGACTTGAAGGAAGATTAATGCCAACAACACTGTGCTAACAGAAAATGTTACAAAGCTGCTGCAAGTAAGGTAGTTACAATAAAAACAGCACAGTTCCACAAATTACATTATACATGTTATCATAGAAAAGATAACAATCTTGAAATTGCATTTGGGGGTTCTTCCAGTCTCCCACCGTAACTCCAGTGGGACACGGACAGAACCCTGAGAGAAATGCGTGAATGGCCATTTCAACAAGGTTCCCCCAGGGTCCTGCTGATTGTACAGCAGGAAATCAGAATACCTCCCGTGGAATTCCAGGCACAATGTGTTGCAGGAAGGAATTTCCAGGGGTCAAATTAGTCTGTCACAATCCCCGCTGCTTTTGTGTCTCAAGGCAAACCTGGCACATAACTGGAGGGCCCTGCGTTCTGGATCATTTTGTAGAAACAGCTGAATGCCTATGACAATGCATTAGTGTTATTTGGAAGAGAGAATCTGAAAGGCTACTAGAATGCAGAAATTGGGGCAGAACGACTGAATGTACCATATTAATCATATTCTATGATTTGTACAATATGTTGAATCAACATGTCCATACGCTATTGATGTGCACAACTGCACAATACTACTTAAAGTAATAATGCTGAACAAATCAATATGCTCATTTAACTCAATGTCCCATCAGCTCTCTTCACAGAGCAACCACCCTCACTTAAAGTAGCACCAGCAAAGAAGATCATACTGATGCTGCACCACAAACCATTCAGAAGCATATGACAACACCGGCATCATTGGCAGCGGCAACCTTCATTACACAAGCCATAGATACACAAAGAGCACATTTAATAAATGCTCCCACTGCTGCTAACGGGAGTTTGGGGTCAAACTCCAAGATATAGTCACAGCTGACTTCAACTCGCTTGGAGAACAGTTACAGGCATTCACGGAGGAGAGATTCGGAGACCGCATGGATATCCTGGTCTAACCGCAGAGAGATCAGTGGGCATTCTGAGATGCTGCTCTCCAACAGTGTAATTCGTGGAGTACCATAGGAGAAGTGGTATCACAGAACTCCGCACAGCTGACTGTAGCACTGTCCTTCAAAGCAATGATTCCATAGTGACTCCAACAAAGAAGACCACCGGCACTGGGGGTGGGCCTTCCGTGTTCCCTGCGGCTCCTCAGTCGCATATACTGTCACCCACCAGTGCTACTGCTTCAACCAGGGAAGTGTTTACGAGTACAGCACATAAACAACCAACATGGAGAAGTTCACAACACACAAGGGAACAAACAAAGCAGCAGAAGCACATTAAACATATATGCCATTAATACTGAAAAACACAGAGTTGAAAAGAAAGCATCATTTGTCCAAAAGCCAAGGTGGTGTCCAAGGTCACTGCCTAGAAGATCCCGGTAGCCAGTGGTGGCCTTCACTACTACTGGTAGTGCACGACACATGATAACTGTCCCAACAGGTCTTGATTCAGGGAGCACACTTCAGTCAAAGTAAGCCTGTGCTGTTAGCTAAAGTGGATATTAAAAACTCCTACTGCACTATTGTAAGGATAGAGAATTCTCAGAGTCAATGTTCCTCTCTCAATCAATGCCATCAAAAATATATTAACTACTCATTACTCCTTTTCTCTAGCTAAGCGCACATTAGTTGCCATGATAACCTATATACAAATAGTCACTCCATTCCATACCTAATTCATTTTATGTGAAGCTCTTTGGGATGGTTCTGGGTGGCATGATGTCACTATATAAATGGAAGTCTTTCTTTCCGTCATGCATTGTTTCTGCACTAAGCCCAGGCAGCCAACTCCGTTGCAGTAGATCTGATGTCTGAGTTAGTATTTGATGTGAATCACTTGCCTCCTATTCGCTTTGCATTGCTGGGCCATATTATCCTCTTGCTCCTGCTTAACTGTAATATATCGACCAATTAGCCAAGCACCATGCTTTCAGGCAGAAAACTTCTCCGGACTATTTCTTTTTAACTGCTTGGTGATACATTAAAATCCTCCCTTTCATTAATGCCAGATCTCATTAATGCCAGATCTAGCCAGGAGTAAAACACTCACCTTTCAATTTGCCTGCACATCTGCAGGATGCTTTGTGAGTTCATCATTAATCTAATAAGACTTTAACACGTTAAAAACATAGACCTTTCACTCACTATGCTCATTTTGGTTAATCAGTTTTTGGAGGGGTAGGAATCCTTACATCAGAGCTAAACAGTCATTTTTTAACCAATTTTACACTACTGATTACTCAAATCTACTATCTTACAAAAATGAATGAAGATAGCAAAATCTAGCGTATTATATTTTATCTGCATGCTGGCATCCTTGTCAGACAGCTTGGAGAAAGCATTAGTCAATGTACATTCACTAAACAAACTTCAATGATCAATCAATAAATGCAGTGATTAATCAGAACAATTCAAAAATAAATGCTGAGCTAGAAGGGACCTTATTGTTCCCAGCTTGGGTAGGAGAGGGATGGGGCAAAAAGGATGCATTTGGAGTAGAAATGGCTGAACAGCATTTACCTTTTTCTCCATGGTTGGCGATGACTGTGGTAACACAGAAAACAGCCACAACAGCAGCAACAGCACAGCACAGCACAGCACAGAGAGCAGGACAAGAAGAACACAATTAATCAACATAGTTCAAAGGGCACAAACTAGAACAACACATAGCCAGCTGGCTACCATTGAGAGGAGCCCCAATACTGCAGACAAAGAAAAAGCAAGCAATGCATAAACAATATTCTATGGCACAATGAGGGCACTAGTGTAGATATGCCAGGTCACAGACAGATGTTTCAATTTACCAGGATTAATGCTTAAACTTTAACATTATGTTATGAACTCAAATAAAATTAATCAAAATATGCAGCATAAAAAAATTCAAAATGCCATTCTTTTGTGCTTATTAATTTAGGAAAGTTTCAGCTCTGAGTAAAAATGCTAATGTCACATATAGTATATGGTAAATTCATCAATCTCACACTCCACATAGACTTTACAGTGTCAGATTTGTGGAATTTGATAACCTTTTGGTTTACTTCTAGGAGTCAAGTAAAATATATGTACTATTCTTTTGCTCTCAAATAAAATAAGGATGATCACTTGTTGGAAGTGGTATCCGTACAATTGGCAAAAACAATAACATTAACAATATTTCACCAAAATCGCATAAAAACAATATTAGCTGTTAAAGATTGTCTTTAATTACTTGGCATATCTACTAGAGGTCAGCACGAGTCCAACAACACCATGATTGCTGCTCGCGTCAGCACCTGCTGGGCCCCTGGGATGTAATTCAGGTAGAATTTCCATGGACGCTTCAATTTTGAATTTGACACATCAGCCATTACAAGCCACAGCAAAGAAAGAGGCGACTGAAACAGCATCTCCCAAAAGTTTTGAAGCACAGATGAAGATTTTTTTTTGTGTGCCGAATTATATACTTGAATCAAAGCAGCAAGCTGAAGAAACTGTGGCCATGGTGCTCCAGGACTTCAACCTATGTAAATGGCCCCGGACTATAAAAGGATCCTGAGGATCATCAACGGTCAATGAACAGGTCTTGGGACAAACTTGGCACAACGTAAAGGCTTTATTGCAGTGTTAGTGCAGCACCCAATTTTTTCTAGATGATGTTAATGATCCAGCGGTTTTCAGTAACAAAGTAGCTACTGAAACACAGCACACAAGCAGACAATGTGTTCAGATAGCAGGCCAGAGTAACCAGAGATCATCTTGTGAATCAGAACAGTTGGGATAATTTGTAATTACCTCTCTAATAACCGTCAATTTGCTGTAGTGGACCTAAGGCTAATCCAGGCTAACTGAATTTGATGTCTGTGTTCATAGTTAGGTCGTTAGGTATAATTGAAGTGATAGAGTTACATATCAAGTGTATCTTGTGTTGTTGGGATCTCATGCTAACCACTAACATCCATCAATGCTGTTGAAGCAAGGCTCAAAATGTTTGCAGATCCTACCTTTATTTAAAAATAAATTTGGAATAGTTTAGACAACTTGACTATGTGCCTTCCTCTTTAAAAGGAGTTCTCACAGTGGCATTTATTCTCGAGGACAGATCCTGATGGTGATTTTCTGGCCATGCAATTCCATAGGGATTCTCCCAATCTTCCATCGTGACTCCAATGGGAGAATGTTTTTGGGGGTTTTCACTGGACTCAAGAGTTACAGCAGGAGACTAGGAGAACTCCCATGGAATTTCAGGGGTCCTGTTAGCCAAACTATTTGCCAACATGACAACAGTTACTCCATTTCTCAACGTAACTCCCCCGTGTAAAAAAATTGGAGATGTTTTGGTGCTGTTTAAGTGCAATTTAAAAAAAATTTTAAAGCCTCTTCAGGCAGTGTTTCTTGCTGCCTCTACTACCTGGTAAATCTTCAGCAATATTTGATACACAAGGACATTCACATCTGCTGATGTAATCAATGTTTAGGGTATTGAATTCAACCCAGCACATCAGAAACTGATTCGTAGCTGCATCTCAGCCAGATATGTCAAGCTGACACAACCTCTGCTTCCAATGAGATGAATTATGCCCCAGACCAGAATGATGTTTTGCTACTGTAAATTTTATTTGCACTTCAGGCCAAAACAGTCACCTGGTGGAAAGTCCCATGACAAAAAGTTTTAAAAGGCTGCCTGCAGGGACAGCAACATATTCTTCGAATGAAATTACATTTGTACTCGATGCACAGCAGTGCAGATGTTCGAGCCATCACTGCTTGAAGCAGTGTCCAGCACTCCATTATCAAGTATTGTCTTCAAGCACATTAGTATTCCCCAAATGATCAGTGAAGGCCGCACGGCATAATAACCACTGGTAAATTCTTATAAAGTACAATCTGCATTTAATTTTTAGCTTTAGAATATCAAAATATCAATTTTATGAGCATCCCTTGGAGTATTCATTTAATTGTTTAAAACCTGACGCGGTCTAATCTGACTGAAGTTGACAGAATCATATTCGTCAAGAATGCCCCTGGTTAATTTATGATCAAGAATGTCTCATACAGTGGAATTTAATTGTTTGCTACTGGTAGTTGTGTGGAAACTACTAAATTAAATTCCACCCAACTAAATGTTTATGACAGTGGCACATCACTTTGAAATCAACAAACTCATTTTCTATTCTTCTTAAACACAATAAATAATACTGCCATATATTCCACACTTGCCAATGTTTCCTGCTGTTCAGTTGTGTAAGCACTCACACACCCTTTGCTAAATGTTCTGAAACATATTCTGTGTTACCGTGGGAAATCTTGTTGTAACATTTAGGGTCTGAATTTGCAGTCGGAGGCTTCCTGCGGGCGAATGCCTCCAAATCGCAAGAAAAGTACGAACCTATCTGATGGTCCCAGAGGATCGGACATTTGCAGTCCTGGGCAACTATGTGTACGCTTGCGTAAAGGTCCACATATCCCAGAGGCGCATGCGGTTTGCAAGCACACCTGGGATCACGTGGGCTAGCCCAACCTATCAAAAAGGGGACAGAGGGACCATTTAAAGTTATATATCTGACATAGAGGTGGGAAAAAAAAGATCAACGAGGAGGCTGGAAGCGGCATTGTTGTGGGGTTAGGGTCAGGACAGCAGTGGAGCCCAGATCACACAAGGAAGAACAGATGAGGCAGTGCCAGGAAAGTTGAGCTGCTCATATGGCTCAGTGGGTAATCATACTGCATTGTGTGACACTGAGCCACACAGACCAGCAAGGTCCTAGGTTTGATCCCTGTTCTGTGTTGAGTTAGCTGTTTTGAGCCAGGTTAAGGGAGGGGGGGGGTGGGTGGGGAGAATGACAATTGAGTCAGCCTTGGCTCAGCGATAGGACTCTCACCTCGGAGTCTTGTGGGTTCAAGCCCACTCCAGAGGTGCCGTTGTTTGGATGAGACGTTAAACTAAGGCTCTGCCTGCCTTCTTGAGTGGTGTAAAAGATTCCATGCACTATTGGAAGAGGAGCAGGTGAGCTCTCTCAATGTCCTGACCGAGCCAATATTTATCCCTCAACCAACATAACTAAAACAGATTATTTGGACATATATTTAATTGCTGTTTGTGGGAATTTGCTGTGTGCAAATTGGCTGCAACGTTCCCTACATTACAACAGTGGCTGCACTTCAAAAAGTACTTAATTAGCTGTAATGGGCTTTGGGGAACCAGGAGGTTGTCAATGTTGCTATATAAAATGCAAGTTCTTTTCTTTCTCTCTTTAAACTCATTATCCCCAGACTGAGGAATAAAACATTGGCCTATATTTACATTCCTGGAAGCTATTCAGTTACCACTGCAGCAAAGTTTAGATGTGTGGACAGCAGGTGACAACAACTTGGCTATGATGCCTCCAACAGGTTAAACAACCAGACAACTTTCACTTGCTGTGCTCACACGTGAAGAATGAAAGCCTAGGTCAGGTACTGGAAGGGCGAGAGTGATCGTGGAACCGTATCTGGCATGACTCAGAGAGGAGAGCAAACAGGGAGGAAAAAGAGCTGGTCAATAGAACAGGCATCTAGGAGACCCAATAATTAGCAAGGAGGCCAAGGCAGGATGGAACCAGAGCACTGCGATTAGTTTAATTTATTATGCCAATACTATGTGTGGGGAGAAGATGTAGCCAAAGTATTCAAATCAAAAAAAGTTATGTTAATTTATTCAGCTATGCAGCAATCATTGATTTTTCAGACATTATGCGGGTAATTGTAACCTAACTTGCCGGGCGGGAAACTCACGGGATTGGGTGTGACTCCGGTATATTACACCGCCCAATATTACTCTCCACTGGCTTCAACGGAGAGCAAAATCGGGCGGGTGTAAAACCAGCATTGCACCCAATCCCGGTGGGTGGGTTAAGTTAAAATTGCCCTCAACTTATTTCACCTTGTATTATATCATTGGATCAGTAGATTTATTTACTTCTTTTCTTCAGCCAATAGATATTTATTGAGATTTGGCCAGTAGCTCCCCCAATGCCTCAGCAATTTTATCCAATAGAAAGTCAGAGGTTCAATCCTGGATCTATGCTGAATTAACTGGTCTGTCCTTGGATAGTAGTTAGAAGTGCTACATCACCCCTGGGTTAAAGAATGCAAAATTGGGCAGAATTACTGCTCCTAACTGCGATCGAATGCTTCTACCTGGGGGGGAGGGGGGGAGAGAGAGCGCCAGTGTGCATCTTCATGCACATGCATGTGTGTGTAAATACTGAATGAGGATCAGATTACATTTAGCTCTGATTGCTCCCTCTTCCACATTTACTTAAAGCTCAAAGCTCACACATGAAAAATAGCCACTTGGGTGGGGTACAGAAGGTGTTTAGCAACTGTGCAATTTACCCCAATAAGGAGTCAATGGGGAAAAAATGGCAAATTGGGGAGAGAAAAGGATTCAGCCAGCAACATATTTAAATCTTTCTGTATTTATCAATATTTAATTATTAACCTACAGTCAGCACCTTTTCATTTTCTAACTTAGTAACTATTTATTAAAACAGTCAGTATTTACTGACTAGAATCTACCAATGTGTGCATATGTAATAATATTCAATCAATATTTATTGAAACATAATTAGTAGCTTCAGCATTTATTCAATTCCTGAATTAAGAAAGGAATTGCCAAATCAGCATACTTTGAGGTAAGTTGTTGGTCCCAGCAGCTACAGAAGGGATTGTGTTGCCGAGGTAAGTTAGGAGAATTGAAGGTGCCTCGTAGGCTGGGACTGTTTTCATGAAGCAACGTGTTGAGATTGCGGCAATCATTAAGAGGGGACTATAATGCTGAGGTAAAGGGTGGATTTATAGCCAAGAGTTACCAAGAAATAGGGCCCAAATTTCCCCAATCTCTTTTTCTGGTGCCCTCACTTGAGCTGCGCCACTTTTGCCCGCCTCCAAGCATGTCGAAAAAAGACCTCCATATTTTGGCCGCTCCCCAGCCTCTCCTCCGTTGTGGCACAGCGTGGCCCAATGGATTGGGGCGGAACCAGATCCTGGTGCTGAAAACAGCGCCGGGACCTCTGCACATGCGCGCTAGAGTCTGCGCGCATGTGCAGTAGCTTCTGGCAGGCCGTTTCTGCAAACACGCGCTGCAGGCTGTGTGGGAGGGGCCAAAGTACGCCGTCCCTAGCCCTGGCCGAATGGGCTCCCTCATCGGCGGCCCGCTGCGTTCCTTAAGGTAGGACTTCCATTTTTTATTTGTTATTTACTGATTGATTTTGGTGCTTTAAGGGCAGGGTTCCTTCTATTTTATTTGTTAATTAATTGCTTATTACTTTTTGTGCTTTGTTTGGTGCTTGGTGGTGCTTTAAATGTAGTTACTTGCACCAATTCCTTAACTGTAAGTAAGGTCTTTCTGTGCGAACAAAAGTGGACACATACACTGCCCTAAGTTAGTTTAGTACAACTTTTTTCTGGCCAAATTGGCATAAATTGTGTAAGTGGCTGGGAACACCCCCTTTTGAAAAAAAAAACTGACCTAACAAAAAACCTAACCAACTCACTTACACTGCCGCAAATTAAGTGGCCATATTTGCAACTAAAAAGATACGCCAAAAAAAACAGTGCAACTCATGGGGAAATTTGGGCTCATGGAATGGAGGCTGGTGTGCAGTCTACCAAAGCCCTCGAAAAAGGACTCAAAGATGACTGACATTGCACATTCACTTTTTCTATATTGCATATCTATACAATTAGAAGTACTATACCATTATGTCTTTTTAATGAAATTATCCGATGGAATGCTGTTGCTATTAGTGCATATCAAGTATTCATTTATTTATAATGATTCAGGCACTCCTCAAAACATTAACTAATGCAATTAATAGAAACTTTTGTGTAGTACTATCTAGAAATTGTATGTACCTGCTCCCGCATTACCTCAATGTCACTCTTGGCTGCCCATTCTGAGATATGCAAGAGTTCCCCACCAATGACGCCCTGATTGTCTTTCCCTTCTGCCAAACGACACCAAGCCTCTGTCCCGAAGTAGGGCTAAATCAGGAACTCAACAGAGTGGAAGGCTGAGCTTGGCACTACTCTGTGGTGTTTAGTTGCACCATCTCAGCTCTTTATTAAAGAAATCAATCAAGATACCATTAATTACTTTTGATGAAAGTCGTCTCCACACATGCAGTTTCACCTCTGGCTTGACAATTTTACATTCACATCCTCAAGTTGTACAACCTCAGTTTCTCAAGTAATCTGCTAGCATTCACATCATCCAGGCCTTTCAGCATTTCAAAAACATAGGTCTTATCCCTTCTCAATCTTTTGCTTATCCTGTGATTCTTACATGACGTTCTGGAATAGATTTTCCAACTTGCCACCCAGGTGTGGCCACCCGTTACTCCAGCGTGGAAATGAAAATTGGGCAATTTCTACAATGGAGGGTCAACCCCCAATACTAGCTTTACGCCCAGGGGCCGATATGAAAATCTACACCTCCGTCATACATAATCCTGACAGTGTACTGTATAACGTTCGACTTTGGTCCAGATAAATGTTCTAACAAACTCCCTTACACGATCCTGATGCAGCAATGACACTGAAGGTGATATAATTGCTTGATCCTGACACAATATTGACGCGACAGACATACGGCAATGACACAATCCTACCATAAAACTCTGCCAGTGGACGCTGACACTACAAATTCCCACAATTTAGGAATTTAATACTCTGTAAAATTTGATACATCACACTACAAAGACGGGCTTTCAGTTCTACTTTTCTGACTGAAAATTTCAGATATAAACTACCCAATCAAATAGTCAAATTGTACTTTCATTGATTCAGGCGATTGAGTCACAATCAGGTTAGCCATAGTGCTCTTCGTGGATCTGCCAGTGCTGTTGAAAATATAAATTCTACTATTATTTTTTAAGCCGCCCTTTGCACACCATCAAACAAACCACCATCTGCAATCTATCACAGCAAAAACACTTGGTTTAACGCAACCCTTACTTGTTCCTCCCAGTTATTGTTCCATCATTCCCCCCAACTTGGTGCATCTTGGATCGTTCTATATGTTCCACATAAGTCTGTATCATCTGCAAAATGAAAGAACAATTTAGTCACAGTAAACGGGGGAGGGATGATTATAATATAGCTGGTTGAAACGGATAATACAAACCATTTCAGCACTCTATCCACATACTGGGGTAGCCAGTCAAGGCCATTATAGCAAGTTCATGCTGCAATGCTGATGTATAAAGCACATTGAGAGAGCCACAAATGGCTTCAGGAAGAGTACATTAGTTTATTTTTTATATATATATTTTTTAGCTGCAGTCATTTACATCATTTTTCCTCCCTTCGCATTTTCCCCCACCATCCGCGTTCAATGGGGATTGGCCGGAGGGGGCGGTGACTGGCCGGATTGCTCAACCATACCTCCTGCCACACTGATTAAGGGACGGAGTAAACGGAATCAGTGGTGAAGTCCATTTTATCAGTCAATCAGAACTGCATGGATGAGAGGAATAGAGACCAGACAAACGCAATGGTAGAGAAATGCAGGAAAAATTGACTAACAGGAACAACAGAAGAACCGGTTTACTGTTACACACTGATACATCTGAATTAGTAAATCTTACTTGTGTTCATAAATCTGGCCCACCCCAATAAAAGATATCCAAATCTATATAAAGAACGTGCCCAAAAATTGTGTAATACTTGCGATCAAACAGAACAGGAATGTATTTCACATCTATAATATGTTATGAGCAGAATTACCTCAGAGCAAGATATAGAAAGTACAAATAAATGTAAACCTGTTTATGTTCTTCCTCAATACCTCTTACAAAGAATTGTAGAACTCCGGCTTGATATTGATATTCCCCACAAAGTATTCTGGGACAAAACTGTTGTTATTAACCTAAATCCATGACAAAATACAAAACAAGCTCTCTACAACCTGAAGTAAAAACTATTTAAATTTCTACTTATTGCATGTGTATATTGTGTGAACAGAGTACTAGATGTAAAGTGCAAAATATGATGTTTCTTCAGGTGTGAAGCTCACTTCTATAACTTACTTACACTCAACTATGTTTCTACCTCAATAGGGTATATTTTCATCTTCACTGAGTGGTAATCTGATGGAACGGATCAACTGCCTGTTATCAAATCCGCCCAATTTTGTTTCATTGAAATCAATGGAATGAAAATCGTGTGGGTTCTATAAAGGGCTGGCGATCTACTTTTCAGATTATCACCAAGCGATAAAGACAAAAACCTACCCCTAGGTGTTTGAAGGATCTTACAGTGCTAGTCAGCTCCTACCACATTGCATCTCAGGTACCTTGCAGTGACAGTCACCTCCTACTTCAATGTAACTCACTATACCCTGCAGTCAGAATGAGTTCCTAATCTTACCCTATCCCACGGAATAAATATCAACTCCTACCTGCGAGTATCTGCGATGACACTTAGCCTCACCAGAGGTTTTTTCAAGAACCCTCCATCAAAAGTCAGCTTCTTTTGTGTAGAATAAGTCTGCATATGGCTGTACTGATTGTCTGAGCTCTTACCTCAGTGTGCCTCAGGTGTAAGGCATTGTATTCCTTTTTCATCTCTGCCTCCCGCTCCTCCAGTCTGGTAACTGCAATAAAGGTCAGAATCAGTCACATGGCTGAATGAGACCCACATCAACCCAATTGTATTTAAAGCACACCATTTAATAAAATCTGACAAAACCTAGCAATGTAGAAATGAAGACAGAATTTTAGGACAAAAGCAAAATACTGTGGATGCTGGAATCTGAAATAAAAACAGAAATTGCTGTAACTCTCAGCGGATCAGGCAGAATCTGTGGAGAGAAACAGAGTTAACGTTTCGGTCGAAATGAACAGATTCTTAAGGAACACTGAAAGGGGGAGGGGAGGAAAGAACAAAAGGGAAGGTCTGTGATAGGGTGGAAGACAGGAGAGATTTAAAAGACAAAAGGGATGAGTGATCTTTTGATGGATGATGAATCTTCTTCTAACTTCTGCTATTACCATCTCAAGTCGGCCCATCATCTCTTTTGTCTCTCAAATATCTCTTATCTTCCACTCTATCACAGACCTTCCCTTTTGTTCTTTCCTCCCCTCCCCTCTCTTCATTTCGAACATTCACCAGTTCTGACGAAGGGTCATTGACCCGAAATGTTAACTCTGTTTCTCTCCACAGATATTGCCTGACCTGCTGAAATTTCTAGCATTTACAGAATTTTAGGACATAAGCAGTTTGGGATTAAATTCAAAGATGAGTAAAAAAGGAACAGAACTTGTACATTTTTTTTCCATTTTCTACCAAAATAAATGAGCGATGTGTCTCACCCGTTAGAAACTTTATTCTTTGTTCAGCTTTGATCATTTGTGTTGAGTTGGATGTCTCAAATTAACAATCACAAACTGAAGTGATTCACTAAAGGACCTCATCCCACAGATATATGAAAAGCAGAATTAACAGTACGTGCAGCCCATTTTGTGAGGTTTCTGAGGCCCAGAAGGAACCACACCATCGTGTCCTTTTGAGAATTCCAAAATAGTGGGAATATTATTTTGAGCACTGGACCCTCCTCTGGCGTTATGGAATGTGAAAAGCCTAATGACACGTTTCCTTAGAGGGAAACTGCACAATATGACGGATGAGCAAACACCCTTCAATTTGAGGCAGATCCTTGAAAATAAGTTCCACCATCTGATTACAGTCTCTGTAACCCAGGCACCTGCAGCGATCTATCGCATCAAGATTCCCATCCTGAAGACTCGAGCATGATGGTATCTTGCAGAAAGGAGGAAGTAAATGAATGCAGAGTGAACTCATCAGCAAACGAGTAGGGAGGTTTGAATAGTGTGTTGCTGACATGAGGAAAAAAACAGCATGGGTAGAAGATAGTTAATTGGAAGAAATAAGGCAGAAGATGAACCATTCGCCACAACACAGAGATATTTTGCATGGAAATTATATAGCCATGATACAACTTTAATAAAAGGTGATGAGGAGGAATTTTCATCTGTCCACTGCCCGCCCCATTTGCACTGAAAAATGAGGTGGCAGATGGTCGAAATTTTAAACAGAAAACCTACAGCCTACTGGCTGCCGAGAGCCTGCCCAACCTGATTTTCAAGCAGACTCGGAATGGGTGGTCAGCACTCCAGCCCAAAACAAGTGCAAGCCTTATTAAAGTATTTAACTCAGGGTTGTATACTATTTATAGGACCCCAGCACAATTTTGAGGAATTCCTAGCAGTCATACATAGAAGACTGGAACACAATGGGCTGGGCTAAAGAGGAGGGGACATTAAAAACAAAGGGTATATAAATGTTATTTTTTCAGATAAACTCAAAATGTAATATGTCTTTAAAAGTAGTAAATGACCATATGAAACTTTAAGCAGTTCTCATCACTTTTTGTTCAGTGACTTGAGAGACAGATCTCCACTCTTCTGAAGACCACTCAGTCATATTGGTTTTGGCAACCACACTGCCATAGTCAGGAATTGTCTACCACAAAAATGTCCCATAGACAGGGACATCTTTCATGGGTACGTTCAGGTCGCACTATTGAGGAGGTCTAAGCTTAACCAGCTGTTGAAAACATATTGTACAGTCCATATAGTTTCATTCAGAACATTACATAGCTTTACTCAAATTTTCCATTTATAGCATACATGCCAGATAAATAGAATTATATTCAAGTCCACTTGTATGCAACCCAGTTGGATGTAAATCATTATGTATAATTTGCCCTTGCTTCAATTCCACATGGTAGCATATAAACGATTTTGAACATAAATAAAGCTTATAACATGGCATATGAAGCATGGGTAAGCATCAGTACCCCTTTCATTAGCCTACCACGTAAGATAGTAGGTGGGAGAAGGACAAATAAAATAGTCAACAAAAGGCAAACTGAGAGCACATGAAAGTTGTGGCAGGGACAGAAACACTGAAATTGGTGGCAAGAATCTAGTAAGAAAGGGGAGGCCAACAAGAAATCATGACACTTCTATTCAAAAATGGTGATGATGCTTACCTGTGTTCATACTTGCACACAGGTCAAACTGGGCTTTATAGCTGACACAGTTGAGAATGAACAAATCATTATGAGATGGCCTCTGCACTATAATAACATTTCTGCAACATGTCCTGATAAATGTTTTCAACGAGGTCAACGATTTGCATTTTTAGCACTTTTGGGGAGGGGGGGGGGGGAAAGAGAGGGCTCAAACTCCTTTCTTGGTCAAAGGATTAGGTTGCAAAACAAGTTGTGCTGCCACTTTCTTTTTCTGCGAAGAACACTGTCTGTGCTGCCCATGTCCTAACTCGCACCAAGTTCCGTTCACCCATTACTCATGTGTTTGCTGGCCTACATTGGCTCCTGGTTTGGCAACACCTCAAATTTAAAATTCTAATTCCTGTTTTCAAATCCCTCCATGGCCTTGCCCCCTCCCTATCTCTGTAACCTCCTCCAGCCCTACAATCCTCCGATATCTCCACACTCCTACAATTCTGGCCTCTTGAGCATCCCTTATTTTAAATCGCTCCACCCTTCAGCTGCCTAGGCCTCAAGCTCTGGAATTCCCTCCCTAGACCTCTCTGCCTCTCTCCTCCTTTAAAATGTTCCTTAAAACCTACCTCTTTGACCAAGCCCGTCTTAATATCTATGTGGCTCAGTGTCAAATTTTGTTTGATAATCGTTCCTGTGAGGTACCTTGGGTTGTTTGACTACATTATAGGCGCTATATAAATGCAGGTTGTTGTTGTTGAAGCAAGATGCAGCCCTCTGTTGCAGCAATGCATTATAAACTTACGTTGGTCTGCATAGTTCTTGGACTTGAGTTCCAGCTGTCTGGTCTGCAGCTCCAGAGACTCCACGTGTGTCTGAAGCTCCTTCTTCTCCTGCTCCAGTGCATCTTCAAACTCAATAAATTTCTACACACACAAAAGGGAATAAAAAGGTGAGAATAATTGATAAAATATTCACATTAAAAACCAAGCTACATTCAAAGAGTTAAAGCCTTCCTTTTAGCAAATTAGAATTTTTGATTTCATTTTATATTTAGAATATAATAGCGTATTATAATAGTTTCTTTATATTCGGATTGCATTGTTCAATCCAGAAATAACTCATTATTTAGGTTCCTTGAATGAAACATATCAAATATTTAAATGGCAAAATCTGTTTCCCACCAGAGATAAATATCTACTGAATAACACACATTCACCTAGCAACCACACTGCCACCAATGAACAGGAGACCTAAGCCAACCAATTAAAATAATTCCCACGTTCACAGCCATGACAACATTGGCAAAACCATTTTTTTATATATAGCTGCTTTAAGAAGACTTCACCTCTTCTATAATGTGACAACTTGCACAATGCCCCAATCTGTTTTCCTGATCTATTCTAAATTTAGAAATATATTTATATTCATTCCTGTTTAAACTCTGAATTGGCAGAAAACAAGTTGGAGATGCATTGGATACAATTTTTCCCCAAAAGTTGACTTGTTATATGTTGACTGTACAATAATTAGCCTGTTGTGTTCACAGGATAAATATACTCAATATGTTTCATATAGTATTGTCTCTATATAGAGTATATAATGTGTAATACAGTGCTTGAAACAATGTGTTTTATAAAATAAAAATTATAATCTTGTGCAGTATATTGTCCATATTCTGCTGAAGAAATAAAATGATTACTGTTATGTCAGTCATGTGATTTACCTTCAGCTTCTATCATTATGACCTTTTTCCATATATCACGCCATTAATACTATGCACAATAAAAACAATGTTTTCACTTTTTAAATTAAGCATGATAAAAAGAATGTGCAGCAGTGAGTTTGGCAGAAATCCGGGCTTGGTGATTGGCATGTCACACACATGTCCACAGCATGAAATTTGTCTGCAGGTCCAAAGTCAATCAGACTGTTAATATATATATAATTTCCTCCACCAAAGTACATCTCACAGCCTCCGATAGTTAGGACAGTGAATAGCTGAGCTATTCAAGAAGATCCCAACACTGTTAGCCGCTGATCTCAGCAGAGACCATGATGGAGTGGCGGGGGAGGGGGAGAGTGGTGACCATAATTAACTTCAGCTCTCCTAGATTAGGGAGAAAAAGGATCAGCCAGGGATTTTGCTTCTCATTGATGTAGAGTGACCCTTGCTGCTGGAAGTGCACATGGGTCGACGTCGGACGAGCACAGGGTTCAGCTCAGCTGCAGTATTCCCCCATTCCAATCAAAACAAGTGCTGGCATGCCCCATATAGGCTCACATGAAGACCGTCACTTGGTTGAGGTACCATGGAACCATACACCAGGAAGGAGTAAAGGCCTTCATGAGAGGAATTGGGGGGTGATAGGCAAATTACCAAAAATATGAAACTAATGTGTACCTGATGTTTGTCAGCAATCATAGTTCATTAATACTCTGACTAACTTCAACAACACTGCTGATATTTCTATCCAATAAAAGAGAAGTATATGGAGTTTTTTTTATTTATTCATGGGATGTGAGCATCACTGGCAAGGCCAACATGTATTGCCAATCCCTAGTTGTCCTTCAGAAAGTGGTGGTGAGCCGCCTTCTTGAACCGCTGCAGAGAAGGTACTCCCAAAGTGGTGTTAGGTAGGGAAGGAGTTCCAGGATTTTGTCCCAGTGACAATGCAGGAATGGCGATACATGTCCAAGTCAGGACGGTGTGTGACTTGGAGGTGAACATGGAGGGGATGGTGTTCCCATGCGTCTGCTGCTCTTGGCCTTCTAGGTGATAGAGGTCGTGATGTTTGGGAGGTGCTGTCAAAGAGGTCTTGGTGAGTCTCTGCAGTGCATTTTGTACATGGTATATTCTGGAGCCACGGTACACCAGTGGTGGAGGGAGTGAATGTTTAAGGTGGTGGTTGGGGTGCCAATCAAGTGGGCTGCTTTTTCCTGGATGGTGTTGAGTTCCTTGAGTATTGTTGGAGTTGCACCCATCCAGGCAAGTGGAAAGTATTCCATCACATTCCTGACTTGCACCTTGTAGATGGTGGAAAGGCTTTGGGGAGTCAGGAGTCATCATCATCATCATCATCATCATAAGCGGTCCCTCGAAATGAGGATGACTTGCTTCCATGCCAAAAAAGGATGAGTTCACAGGTATTTCAATGAAGGACCCGAACTACATCCTCAAGGGTGGAGTAACCTGCCTTAGACCTACTTTTGTAGACAGAGTGTTTATGTGGCTGATCCAGTTAAGTTTCTGGTCAGGGGTGACCCCCAGGATGACCATGGTAATGCCACTGAATGTCAAAGGCAGGTGGTTTGACTCTCTCTTGTTGGAGATGGTCATTGCCTGGCACTTATGTGATGGGAATGTTACTTTCTACCTAATAGCCCAAGACTGGATGTTGTTCAGGTCCTGCTGCATGCACTGCTTCAGTATCTAAGGAATTGCAAATAGAACTGAACACTGTGCCATCATCAACAAACATCCCCATTTCTGACCTTATGATACAGGGAAGGTCATTGATGAAGTTTACATGATATTGATATCAGTCAGACGGCACAGTCGCGTTTTAAATATTGATATAGTTCCTGTTCCTCCTAAATACATTGGGGTTAAGTTTCAAGTATCAAGTAAAACAGCATATGTTTGGTAAATTTAAGCTCTTTGGAAGGGGGGGAAAAAGTCTACCCAAAATATTCAGTCAATCTTCTGATAAAACAAACCTGAAAGTTGTGTGTGGGGAAAGTTAAAACACCCAATCAGCAGTCGCGCTGATTCAAAATTATCACTTAACGACTGAAAAGAAGACTCTTAACCCATGGTCAATCTTTCATAATCTGGACATATGATAAACAGCAGAGAATGGCACTGAAACAAGACACATTACTTCACTAGTCACCCTTCAGGGAAAGGAACTGGTTGGCTCTTTATGCATCTGAAGTGACCCAACAACCCATTCAGCTATAAGAAAACAATCGCTAAGAAGACCCAATACCACCCTCTCAGGACAGCGATGGACAATAAATGCGGCCTTGTGCCTCCCACATCCCCCCCATAAAATAAGAGATTTAATTGGTGGTTAAAAAAATTGTAGCCAACTTTGCAGTGTCAGGAAGTTGAGGATATCCAAGTGGTGGAGACCTCCATTAAGGATTCTGCCCAATGCTCAACAGTTAATTCTGTTACAGTGCCTATAAATAAATACTTACTGTAATTTCACATTCAGAAAAATATTTATTTCCAAAGAATACAACTTTTACAGTCAATTATATCCAACTATATAATCAATTCCTACATTACAACAGTGACTACACTTCAAAAGTACTTCATTGGCTATAAAGCGCTTTGGGATGTCCGGTGGTCATGAAAGGCGCTATATAAATGCAAGTCTTTCTTTTCAATTGGTTTCTATCTCTAGTGATTACAGTGACTGTAGGATCATATTCATATTTCATCAGCAAAGAAGTGACAGAGCGCCAAGCAATGTCTGAGCTTCCAGACTGGTCGAATGTGTTTCATTATCAATCTTTTGTTAATATTTTGGGTGCTATTGTGCATTAAGACAATTAGCCCTACAGGTTCAAATTACCACTCAAGTCAGACACAATCTAAAGTAAAATTACTGCTAGAAATCCAATGACATTTTAAAGTAAAATTATTGCTCAGGGTGTAGCATCATGCCTAAGCTCCGTTTTAAGCCATCCCGAGGGATAATTGTTACTGGATTCGTCGGTATCCAAAGAATTACTCGTAGGAGTAAGCTCCGACAACATCTAAATTCTGATTTTTTTTTTCAAATATTTTGCCCATGAACAAAATTATAGGAGTTTTTGCAAGTATTTATAAATATGCACTAATGTCTATATTAGCAGAGTTTACACCATGCTAGTAAAATACAAAAGTTACTGCCAGCAGAGAGTTTTGATGGTGGGGGGGGGGAGCGAGGGAGAGTATTGATGGGGGGCGGGGGGGGGAGGTTTGATAACAGTGTAGCCAGTAATTTTAGTGAGCTTACTCAAGACTTTCCTTAACCTTTTGATGAAAATCCTTTCCTGCATGAGAACATAAGAATTACGAGCAGGAGGTACTTCTATTTTTTATTTGGACATTTTGAAAAAATTATGTAAATAGTTTTGTCTCTTTACTTCTTTTATTTTTGTAGTTTAAAACATAGAAACATAGAACATAGGTGCAGGAGCAGGCCATTTGGCCCTTCGAGCCTGCACCGCCATTCAACATGATCATGGCTGATCATGCAACTTCAGTACCCCACCACCGCCTTCTCTCCATACCCTTTTTGATCCCTTTAGCCGTAAGGGCCACATCCAACTCCCTTTTGAATATATCTAACAAACTGGTCTCAACAACTTTCTGTGGCAGAGAATTCCACAGGTTCACAACTCTCTGGGTGGAAACGTTTCTCCTCATCTCGGTCCTATATGGTTTACCCCTCATCTTAAACTGTGAACCCTGGTTCTGGACTTCCCCAACATCGGGAACATTCTTCCTGCATCTAACCTCTCCAGTCCCGTCAGAATTTTATAAGTTTCTATGAGATCCCCTCTCATTCTTCTAAATTCCATTGAATATAAGCCTAGTCGATCGAGTCTTTCATGCCTGTCCAGCCATCCCGGGAATCAGTCTGGTGAACCTTCGCTGCACTCCCTCAATAGTAAGAACGTCCTTCCTCAGATTAGGAGACCAAAATTGACACAATACTCAAGTGTGGTCTCACCAAGGCCCTGTACAACTGCAGTAAGACCTCCCTGCTCCGATACTCAAATCCCCTCGCTATGAAGGCCAGCATGCCATTTGCTTTCTTTACTGCCTGCTGTACCTGCATGCCCACCTTCAATGAATGATGTACCATGACACCCAGATCTCGTTGCACCTCCCCTTTTACTAATCTGTCACCATTCAGATAATAATCTGCCTTCCTGTTTTTGCCACCAAAGTGGTTAACCTCATATTTATCCACATTATACTACATCTGTCATGCATTTGCCCATTCACCTAACCTGTCCAAGTCCCCCTGCAGCCTCTTAACATCCTTCTCGCAGCTCGCACTGCCACCCAGCTTAGTGTCATCTGCAAACTTGGAGATATTACATTCAATTCCTTCATCTAAATCATTAATGTATATTGTAAATAGCTGGGCTCCCAGTACTGAACCCTGCGGCACCCCACTAGTCAATGCCTGCCATTCTGAAAAGGACCCATTTATTCACACTCTTTGCTTCCTGTCTGCCAACCAGTTCTCTATCCACGTCAATACATTACCCCCAATACCATGTGCCTTAATTTTGCACACTAATCTCTTGTGTGGGACCTTGTCAAAAGCCTTTTGAAAGTCCAAATACACCACATTCACTGGTTCTCCCTTATCCACTCTACTACTTACATCCTCAAAAAACTCTAGATTTGTCAAGCATGATTTCCCGTTCATAAATCCATGCTGACTTGGACCGATCCTGTCACTGCTTTCCAAATGTGCTGCTATTACATCTTTAATATTTCCCCACCACCGATGTCAGGCTAACCAGTCTATAATTCCCTATTTTCTCTCTTCCTCCTTTTTTAAAAAGTGAGGTTACATTAGCTACTCTCCAATCCATAGGAACTGAACCAGAGTCCATGGAATGTTGGAAAATGACCACCAATGCATCCACTATTTCTAGGGCCACTTCCTTAAGTATTCTGGGATGCAGACTATCAGGTCCTGGGGCTTTATCGGCCTTCAATCCCATCAATTTCCCGAACACAATTTCCTGACTAATAAGGATTTCCCTCCGTTCCCCCTTCTCGCTAGACCCTCGGTCGCCTAGTTTTTTCGGGAGGTTATTCGTGTCTTCCTTAGTGAAGACAGAACCAAAGTAATTGTTCAAATGGTCTGCCATTTCCTTGTTCCCCATTATGAATTCACCTGATTCTGACTGCAAGGGACCTAACATTAGTCTTCACTAATCTTTTTCTCTTCACATATCTATAGAAGCTTTTGCAGTCAATTTTTATGTTCACTGCAAGCTTACTTTCACTCTATTATCCCCCTCCTAATTAAACCCGTAGTCCTCCTCTGCTGAATTCTAAATTTCTCCCAGTCCTCAGGTTTGCTGCTTTTTCTGGCCAATTTATAAGCCTCTTCCTTGGATTTAACACTTTCCATAATTTCCCTTGTTAGCCACAGTTGAGCCACCTTCCCTTTTTTATTCTTACGCCACACAGGGATGTACTATTGTTGTAGTTCATCCATGTGATATTTAAATGTCTGCCATTGCCTATCCACCGTCAACCCTTTAAGTATCATTCTCTAGTCTATCCCAGCCAATTCACGTCTCATACCGTCAAAGTTTCTTTCTTTAGGTTCAGTACCCTAGTCTCTGAATTAATCAGCGCAGATAGGTACTTAATGACTTGACTAAAGAATGTGAATAGGATCAAATAGCTATACAGGACATATGAAAAACATCGCAATGTTAATTTACTATACAACAGAAGCATTCATGTAAGCTTAAACAGTAGTAGGGAGGTTGGGGATGGCATCAAACAGGAAATTAGGAAAGCGTGCAATAAGGGTACAGCAGTTATCATCTTAATGAAGAATTCTATCATCTTATGGTCACTCTTCCCCAAGGGGCCGCGCACGACCAGATTGTTAATTAATCCTCTCTCGCTACACAAGACCCAGTCTAGGATGGCCTGCTCTCTAGTTGGTTCCTCGACATATTGGTCTAGAATCCCTGATACACTCCAGGAAATCCTCCTCCATAGTATTGCTACCAGTTTGGTTAGCCCAATCAATATGTAGATTAAAGTCACCCGTGATAACTGCTGTACTCTAATTGCACGCGTCCCTCATTTCCTGTTTGATGCCATCCCCAACCTCCCAACCACTGTTTAAGCTTCCATGAATGCTTCTGTTGTACAGTAAATTAACTTTGAGAAGTTTGTCATATGTCCTGTATAGCTGTTTGATCCTATTCACATTCTTTAGTCAAGTCATTAAGTACCTACCTGCACTGATTTCTTAACTCTCCGCAAGGGTTTTCTGTGCGGCCACAAGTGGCGCTGGCCTGTTAGTTTGGAGCAACTATTAGCTGTGCAAAGTGGCTTCAATGGTCAAAATGGGCGTAGATGGATGGCAACACCCCCTTTTGAACAAAACTAAACTAAACTAAAAAAAATCCTAACTAACTCACTTACACTGGCGCAAATTGAATGTGCAAAATGGGGATTTTTAAGACACTTCAGAAAAATCAAGTAACTCAAAAAAAACAGAGCAACTCCTGGGCAATTTTGAGCCCATTATCCCTGGGGTTCTGAGGGAAGATAAAATCAGCAAGGGTTCCCATTTCTGACTACTATCTAATAGCTCCTGCTGGAAAATGAAGATCTAATGACATCAAAGGCTAGACATTTTGTACAGTCGTTCCCAGAACCGGTATAGAAACATAGAAACATAGAAAATAGGTGCAGGAGTAGGCCATTCGGCCCTTCGAGCCTGCACTGCCATTCAATGAGTTCATGGCTGAACATGAAACTTCAGTACCCCATTCCTGCTTTCTCGCCATACCCCTTGAGCCCCCTAGTAGTAAGGACAACATCTAACTCCTTTTTGAATATATTTAGTGAATTGGCCTCAACAACTTTCTGTGGTAGAGAATTCCACAGGTTCACCACTCTCTGGGTGAAGAAGTTTCTCCTCATTTCGGTCCTAAATGGCTTACCCCTTATCCTTAGGCTGTGACCCTTGGTTCTGGACTTCTCCAACATTGGGAACGTTCTTCCTGCATCTAACCTGTCTAAACCCGTCTGAATTTTAAATGTTTCTATGAGATCCCCTCTCATTCTTCTGAACTCTAGTGAATACAAGCCCAGTTGATCCAGTCTTTCTTGATATGTCAGTCCTGCCATCCCGGGAATCAGTCTGGTGAACCTTCGCTGCACTCCCTCAATAACAAGAATGTCCTTCCTCAAGTTAGGAGACCAAAACTGTACACAATACTCCAGGTGTGGCCTCACCAAGGCCCTGTGCAACTGTAGTAACACCTCCCTGCCCCTGTACTCAAATCCCCTCGCTATGAAGGCCAACATGCCATTTGCTTTCTTAACCGCCTGCTGTACCTGCATGCCAACCTTCAATGACTGATGTACCATGACACCCAGGTCTCGTTGCACCGCCCCTTTTCCTAATCTGTCACCATTCAGATAATAGTCTCTGTTTTTACAACCAAAGTGGATAACCTCACATTTATCCACATTATACTTCATCTGCCATGCATTTGCCCACTCACCTAACCTATTCAAGTCACTCTGCAGCCTCATAGCATCCTCCTCGCAACTCACACTGCCACCCAACTTAGTGTCATCCGCAAATTTGGAGATATTACATTTAATCCCCTCGTCTAAATCATTAATGTACAATGTAAACAGGGCCCCAGCACAGAACCTTGGCGGTACCCCACTAGTCACTGCCTGCCATTCTGAAAAGTACCCATTTACTCCTACGCTTTGCTTCCTGTCTGCCAACCAGTTCTCAATCCACGTCAGCATACTACCCCCAATCCCATGTGCTTTAACTCTGCACATTAATCTCTTGTGTGGGACCTTGTCGAAAGCCTTCTGAAAGTCCATATACACCACATCAACTGGTTCTCCCTTGTCCACTCTACTGTAAACATCCTCAAAAAATTTCAGAAGATTTGTCAAGCATGATTTCCCTTTCACAAATCCATGCTGACTTGGACCTATCATGTCACCTCTTTCCAAATGCGCTGCTATGACATCCTTAATAATTGATTCCATCATTTTACCCACTACCGATGTCAGGCTGACCGGTCTATAATTCCCTGTTTTCTCTCTCCCTCCTTTTTTAAAAAGTGGGGTTACATTGGCTACCCTCCACTCGATAGGAACTGATCCAGAGTCAATGGAATGTTGGAAAATGACTGTCAATGCATCCGCTATTTCCAAGTCCACCTCCTTAAGTACTCTGGGATGCAGTCCATCAGACGCTGGGGATTTATCGGCCTTCAATCCCATCAATTTCCCCAACACAATTTCCCGACTAATAAGGATTTCCCTCAGTTCCTCCTTCTTACTAGGCCCTCTGACCCCTCTTATATCCGGAAAGGTTGTTTGTGTCCTCCTTAGTGAATACCGAACCAAAGTACTTGTTCAATTGGTCTGTCATTTCTTTGTTCCCAGTTATGACTTCCCCTGATTCTGACTGCGGGGGACCCACGCTTGTGTTTACTAACCTTTTTCTCTTTACATATCTATAGAAGCTTTTGCAGTCCATTTTAATGTTCCCTGCAAGCTTCCTCTCATACTCTATTTTCCCTGCCCTAATCAAACCCTTTGTCCTCCTCTGCTGAGTTCTAAATTTCTCCCAGTCCCCGGGTTCGCTGCTATTTCTGGCCAATTTGTATGCCACTTCCTTGGCTTTAATACTATCCCTGATTTCCCTTGATAGCCACGGTTGAGCCACCTTCCCTTTTTTATTTTTACGCCAGACAGGGATGTACAGTTGTTGTAGTTCATCCATGCGGTCTCTAAATGTCTGCCATTGCCCATCCATTGTCAACCCCTTGAGTATCATTCGCCAATCTATCCTAGCCTCATACCTTCAAAATTACCCTTCTTTAAGTTCTGGACCATGGTCTCTGAATTAACTGTTTCATTCTCCATCCTAATGTAGAATTCCACCATATTATGGTCACTCTTACCCAAGGGGCCTCGCACAACGAGATTGCTAATTAATCCTCTCTCATTACACAACACCCAGTCTAAGATGGCCTCCCCCCTAGTTGGTTCCTTGACATATTGGTCTAGAAAACCATCCCTTATGCACTCCAGGAAATCCTCCTCCACCGTATTGTTTCCAGTTTGGTTAGCCCAATCTATATGCATATTAAAGTCACCCATGATAACTGTTGCACCTTTATTACATGCATCCCTAATTTCCTGTTTGATGCCCTCCACAACATCACTACTACTGTTTGGTGGTCTGTACACAACTCCCACTAGCGTTTTCTGCCCTTTGGTATTCCGTAGCTCCACCCATACTGATTCCACATCATCCAAGCTAATGTCTTTCCTTACAATTGCATTAATTTCCTCTTTAACCAGCAACGCCACCCCGTCTCCTTTTCCTTTCTGTCTATCCTTCCTAAATGTTGAATACCCTTGGATGTTGAGTTCCCAGCCTTGCTCACCCTGGAGCCATGTCTCCGTGATGCCAGCCACATCGTATCCGTTAACTGCTATCTGCACAGTTAATTTGTCCACCTTATTCCGACTACTCCTCACATTGAGGCACAGAGCCTTCAGGCTTGCCTTTTTAACACACTTTGACCCTTTAGAATTTTGCTGCAAAGTGGCACTTTTTGTTTTTTGCCTTGGGTTTCTCTGCCCTCGACTTTTACTCATCTCCTTTCTGTCTTTTGCTTCTGTCTCCATCTCCCTGCATTGGTTCCCAGTCCCCTGCCATATTAGTTTAACTCCTCCCCAACAGCACTAGCAAACACTCCTCCTAGGACATTGGTTCCGGTCCTGCCTAGGTGCAGACCGTCCGGTTTGTACTGGTCCCACCTCCCCCAGAACCAGTTCCAATGCCCCAGGAATTTGAATCCCTCCCTGCTGCACCACTGCTCAAGCCACGTATTCATCTGAGCTATCCTGCGATTCCTACTCCGACTAGCACGTGGCACTGGTAGCAATCCCGAGATTACTACTTTTGAGGTCCTACTTTTTAATTTATGCAGGGGGAAATCTGCCTGTTGCACTGCGCACGACCTAATTATTTACGCATGTAAACGCCCTGCCCATTCAACTGCCTGCATAGGTCCTCAACTATTTACAATCGACATTAATGACTTGGATGAAGGGACCGAGTGTAAAGTTGCCAAGTTTGCTGATGATACAAAGATGGGTGGGAAAGCAAACTGTGAGGAGGACACAAAAAATCTGCAGAGTGATATACACAGGCTAAGTGAGTGGGTAAAAATCTGGCAGATGAAGTATAATGTGGAAAAATGTGAGGTTATCTACTTTGGCAGAAAAAATAGAAAAGCAAATTACAATTTAAATGAAGAAAAATTGCAAAGTGTTGCAGTACAGAGGGACCTGGGGGTCCTTGTGCATGAAACACAAAAAGTTAGTCTGCAGGTACAGCAAGTAATCAGGAAGGCAAATGGAATGTTGCCATTTATTGCAAGGGGGATAGAGTATAAAAGTAGAGAAGTCCTGCTGTACAGGGCATTGGTAAGGCCACACTTAGGGCCCCAAGTTTTCAAACGATAAAAAACGGGCGCCCCTCCGAGCTGGGCGCCCGTTTCTCGCGCCTAAAAAAAAACTCGCGATTCTGGAGCGTCCTTGTCTGCCTGGCGCGGCGCCCAGGGGGGCGGAGCCTACACTCGCGCCGATTTTGTAAGTGGGAGGGGGCAGGTACAATTTAAATTAGTTTTTTTCCTGCCGGCAACGCTGCGCGTGTGCGTGGAGCGTTCGCGCATGCTCAGTGTGAAAAAAACATTGGCACGCGGCCATTTTTGTAGTTCTTTGTAGCTGTTTAATTTTTGAACATTTTTATAATAAAAGCACATTGCCATCAGCACTTGCAGCCTTCTCACTGTCTCCTTCCCCCCTCCCCCGCGGGAACGAAACGGTTGTTTAATTTCCCCCCTCCCCTCCGCGGGAACGAACGGCTGTTTCCTTCTCCTCCTCCCCCCCCCCCCCCCCAGCATTCTCCGTGCCTGAAGCACTTTCACACAGGTAGAAAGATGGTTTATTTAATCTTTTCTTTGCTTATAAATGTTTATTCAGGTTGGATTTATTTGTATAATATTTGTAGAAGTATAAATAAGGATTTATTGTAGAATTTAATGAGTTCCCTTCCCCCCCCCCCCCCACCTCGTTCTGGACGCCTAACTTGTAACCTGCGCCTGATTTTTTAATGTGTAGAACAGGTTTTTTCAGTTCTACAAAAATCTTCACTTGCTCCATTCTAACTTAGTTTGGAGTACGTTTTCACTGTGGAAACTTTGAAATCAGGCGTCAGTGGCTGGACACGCCCCCTTTTGAAGAAAAAATTCTGTTCCAAAGTAGAACTGTTTTACCTGACGAGAACTGCAGGAAAAAAAAATGTGGAGAATTGCAATTTCTAAGATAGTCCGTTCTCCACCAGTTGCTCCTAAAAATCAGGCGCAAATCATGTGGAAACCTGGGCCCTTAGAGTACTGCGTACAGTTTTGGTCTCCGTATTTAAGGATATACTTGCATTGGAAGCTGTTCAGAGAAGGTTCACCAAGTTGATTCCGGAGATGAGGGGGCTGACTTATAAAAATAAGTTGAGTAGGTTGGGCCTATACACACTGGAGTTCAGAAGAATGAAAGGTGATCTTATCGAAACATATAAGATAATGAGGGGGCTCGACAAGGTGGATGCAGAGAGGATATTTCCACTCATAGGGGAAACTAAAACTAGGGGACATAGTCTCAGAATAAGGGTCCACCCATTTAAAACTGAGATAAGGAGGAATTTCTTCTCTCATAGGGTTGTAAATCTGTGGAATTCTCTGCCCCAGAGAGCTGTGTGGGCTAGGTCTTTGAATATATTTAAGGCAGAGATAGACAGATTTGTGAGCAATAAGGGAGTAGAGGGTTATGGGGAGTGGGCAGGGAAGTGGAATTGAGTCCATGATCAGATCAGCCATGATTTGAATGGCAGAGCAGGCTCGATGGGCCAAATGGCCTAGTCCTGCTCCTATTTCTTATGTTTTTATGACAGAATTTGGGAGCAATGCTGCAGTGAGTTAAAGGGTTGCAGCTGTGAATTGGGCAATGCTTTTCTTTTCTTCCTCACTCACTAAACTCAATGATAAACTATGGATTTGAATGTAAAGATGAATTGGTAACTGGCACAGTATACCACTTGATAAGAACATAATCTCGTCACCTGTCCCAATACAGGTGTAACGTCCAGAATCTGGAACTCCGAAAACCAGAACTGTCCAAAAAACTGACATTTTGCACATAGCCGATGGAGTAGTCTGGAATCCAGAATTATTGTTCAAAAACCGGACATTTTTGAGGCAAAACCTGAGATCCGGCACGGATTCGGTCGAGGATTCCAGATTTCAGACATTGATTTTCTTGTCTGAAATCCGGAAAAATCCAAAAAATGGAATGGACTTGGTCCCGAGGATTCCGGATTTCGGACGCTGTACCTGTAGCTCGGATTTTATGGTCAGCAGCGAAAGCTGCCCACAAGGATACAACGGGCCCTACAGTATCGATTTCCTCTATTCTGATGTGACTTTCAATCTGGCGCCATCTATAGGGGATCTGTGGCATCCAGAAACAGTGAAGTCATCATGCAGGCTGAGCAGTCAATCAGATTGAAGAATTCTCACAGACAGCAAACCAAGAAGTAAAAAGCACAAATCATCATTCACTTTTTAATCATTTTACAGAAAGCAAAATAAAGATTGGTAGAAGCTGAAATATCATAAACAAAACTTTAAAAAATTTAATTAAATTCATTTTTATTATTTTAAAAATCTCTGACTTTTTAAATTATGGAATGAGGAAATGACACTCCACACTTAAATAATGAGTTTTTCAGGGCCAGAGAGTTTTTTCATCAGTCACTGGGCCCGAAATTGGTCAATGCATAAGGTCCGCCCATTTCTCAGCAGTATGCCGGCGTTTGAAACGACGCACCGCTGGCACCAAGACCGAAGAGGACAAAATTGGTCAATTTTTTTTTGCCGTTACATCGGCGGTATGTCAGTGGTCTGCAGCGGCCGATATGTAACCCAGTAGCCGATCCAGATTGAATTTCTCTTCGATGGACGTTGCGGCACTGAACTGGTATGAACAATTTTTTTTTAACAGGAGCGTTTTACCTACGATTTTGTGGGTCAGGGGCCACCCGTGCATGCGCAGTGAGTTGAAGAGGAGGGAGAGAGAGAGAGTGAGAAGGAGCAGCAAGCTAGTCGACGGGCATTGCATTACTTTAAAAACATATTGCAGAGTTTAAAAATATTCATAACTACTAATTCTACAGTTTGAAGATATATTTTTCAAAACAAAAATCATAACAGAATATTATGGAAATGTAAAAAATAAATACAAGCGAAGGAACATTGAGAAGGACGGGAGGTTGAGGGCGCCCGCCTTTGACGAGACGGAGTTACCTGCCCTTCTCGAGAATATCACAGGAGAGGTACTCCAACCGAACGAAGGGTGGTCGTGGAAAGTCGTCCCCCCCCCAGGATATGGGAGGCTGTGTCCTCCACAAGTACCATGGTATGCACCGGGGAAAGGTGCTGTAAGAGATTCTGACAAGAGTAGTGTGTGTGTGTGTGTGTGTGTGTGTATGTCTGTCTGTGTGTGTGTCTGTGTCTGTGTCTGTGTGTGTGTGAGAGAGATGTTAAATGGATTGAAGATTTTTACTTTCATTTACTTTACTTTCTGCAGAAGACAACATCTGCAATAGCAGCCGATCAGCTGCGTACGGTGGAGGGGCCGGTGGGGGGGCCCCACAGCCCAAGAGCCTCTGACTGAAATCGAGATCCGTGCCCTGTCCCTGGTCGGGGTTAACAACCATCCAACCACCGGCATTGGAGCTGACCCACTCACACAGGATGGTAAGTTGAATACAATCCAGTCTGTGTTGCGGTCCTCTCATGTCACATAATGTAACTGGAGCTGTAATAGTGGCCTGATGTTATATAATGTAAGTTTATTGTACTGTAATGTTGGCCTCATGTGATGCACTGCAATGTTGGGGGCATGTAACGCAATGTCTAAATGTATTGTCTGTCTGCGATTATGTAATGCAGTACTGCAACAGTGGTGGACACTTAAGTAAGACTGCGATAAGTCACTGTACTGTGTACTCATGTAACCCTGACCCCTCCCCTGGTACCAAGCTTTTTTTAAATGTTGTTTTGTACTTCCAGACTCGGACGATTCAGACCACACTAGACGACAGACCCACTGCCTCTACCTCTGGCGTCACCCAGCCCTCTCCCGACTTCACCACTGGCAGAGATGAGGAAGAGGAAGAGCCGCTGATCCTGGAGCCGGTGGAGGTGGAGGTTGGGGTGGAGACGGAGACGGAGGAGGACACACCAGCTCCATGTGGGCCAGATGAAACATCCTCCACCACGGAGTCTGTATACAGGGGATTTCCCCACGGCTCCTCTGCCGCAGCAACGGAGGTTGGTGCAGGAAAGGTCAGTTGCTGTAGGAGTGTACCAGGCCATGGTGCGTCTGTCACAGGCCAGTATTGACATAGGTCGTGAGCTGCTCAAGGCCATGACGATGATAGTCACAAGCATCGCGGCTCTATCAGAGCGGCAGTCGGAGGATATGCCGTGTCCGATCACCGCGATGGAGCGGACCGTGGACGCCGTTGAAGCCATGCGGCAATCAACGGGATCGGGACATGGCATGGAATCCCTCCGGGCCATAGTAGTCAGGTCGACAGCACCTGAGGGTGGAGAGCTGCCAGCAGCTTCCAGCCCTGAAGCCGTGCCTTCCACATCACGAGCTTCTCCTGAGACCCCATTTATTGTGCCTACAATGTCTGACCCCCATCGACAGCAACAGCACTCGGGGTGTGGTGCTGCACGCCGGCTTGTTACCGCCACGGGGAAGTCCGGGCTCAGGGGCAGTGGGAAAGGGAAGGGCAAGAGTAAGAAAGGGGGGGGGGGGGGAAATAGTCTCAAGGTTGGTGTAGCACGCGGTCCAGGACGGGGTCGAGGGCAGTAAAGGGTCTTTTGTTGTACTTGTTCATTGAATAATTGAAGTTTGATTTGAAAAGTTTAGTAAAGTAGTTAAAGTTTTCTTAAAGTTGTTACAGTTGTTTTATAGTTATGTTTTACAAAGTTTTAAAATTGTTGTATATTTTTATATAAACGTTTGAATTGAATTTAAGTACTTTTGTACAGTGTCAAGCTTTTGGGGTAACAATGACCAGGGTCCCAAAACACAGCTCTCCACATTCAAGCAAAGTGTTCATTTATAAACCTTCTCACATCTGGTTCCTCCATTAGACAGATAGTCAGCAATACAGGCTGAGAGAGTACAGGCCCCATTATTTTTAAATCGCCACAATATTTTTCAATGAAAAAAATATAAGTTACTCAGTACCAATAAAAATACCTTTTCCCACTCTAAATCGCACTGTAAAGTCACCGTTCACCTCTGAAACAGAGGTGCTGCTTTAAGCTGACAGTTCCCGATTTCCAAAATGGTGGCTCCGTGCACTCTACCCATTCCAGCCTACTTAACATCGTGTAAAACCACCTTTTCCAGGACAGTGTGCAACTCTGGTGGTATGCAATGAAAATCAGACTTTTGGGCGGTATGCAGGTGGTCCTGCATGGCGGATGGTGTGCATACCACTCGGCGGTATGTCAATGATGAATATTCCGCCATGCAGTATGTCAGCGATATGTAGATGTTTTTTCACCAAAACCATATTTTTGGCCGGTACGCGGGCAGTGTGTCGACCAATTTCGGGCCCATGATGATTCAGTACGCCATTAAAATCTTAGTTACACCTTATTCAACAAGGCTTAACATTTTCAATGGTTTTTACAGTGCGAATAGTACATAAAAAATTGAAGTTTACGTCAAGTCACGGATTCTGTGTTGATTACATCTGCAAATACTGCAACAGCACAGGAGGCACAGGGTAGCACTGACAGCAACATCCGGATTTCCACAATTAACTGCGCATGTGCCGACGCCATATGTTGCTGAAGTTTTACACAGCAAGGACAGCGACGCTGACAGTTTCGCTGTCATTACAGCCGCAAATTCTAGACCTATATCTCTTTATGTGGCTCAGTATCAAATATTGTTTGACAAACGCTCCTGCGAGGCACCTTGGGATGTTTTATATAAATGCAAGTTGTTGTTGTACTCAACTGCTACTGTGCCCCAGTAAGAATCAATGCTTTGAGGAGAAGAGGGACGAACTGTGGGTTCGAAATCCACTGCAGTGATTGCAACTTCATTTAACTTTTCGATTCGTTTTCAAAATAGACTCTCTTAAATTTATCTTAAAAGCTTTCTATGACCTTAAGAGCAAAAGGGTTGGGATCATTACTTCTTTGTCATATATCTTTTATTTTTCACCAGAATTATATTTATTTTACATTTCATGTAAGAGTAAGAGGACAGCCTCAATTTAGCAGTACACTATCGCATATAGCCCTGTTTTGTTTCATGATTCTTGCTTTAGCATCATCAGTAGCCGGTGATTTGGGTTCCAGTATTTCACAAACATTAAATTATTTATCACATCCATTTTCAAAGATGGTAATTCATAGTGTGGCAGTTATATAGTGATGCAGTATAAAAAGAGCCCTCAGAGCAGCAGGAACATCGGATAGGAGCCAGTCTCAGCAATGGGGATCAGTCTGGCTTTGTGAACTGTGGTGAGAACAGTGCCAGGGTGAATGAGGAAGGAGGGGGAATAGTGTCAGTGCGTATGGTGGAATTAGGGAGTGGCAATGTGAACGGGGGTGGGGGAGGGGGCAGGGGGGAGAAGAGTGAGTGTAAACAGGAGGTAGATAACGATTGTCAGCGACAATTGAGTGGCCCTGCCAATAATCAGCTTTTTGTTAAGAATACTATATGTAAGGGAAAAAAATCATATATTTAAATATATCAACATATTGTCTTTGAGACAGTCAATTAAGTAATTGAAGTGGCCTGACAATTGGCTGTACCGAGGCACACTGCACTAGTTTCCTCTGGCACAGAGCAGTGTAATTACACTTCCATGGCTCATGTACTTGTGCTCCCTCAATTAGGGGTGACAGTGCTAATGAAAGAAACCTTTATTATCAAGTGCTCTAGAACAGTGTTAGTCAGTCCCAGGTGAGAAATAGCACAGACCAAATTCAGTGCACAGCCTCTCTACACCAAATGGATAAAAGCCTTCAAATTCTGCAACTTGTGTTTCCCAAACTCTTGTATAGCTTTGAGCAAAGTTGTTGAACTATTCCCAGAACTTAAAGTAATATAACAGTCTCGATTTGTGGCTGGGTTGATAAGACTACACAAGTTCAATTGAAATACGGTGTTGAGAATCACTAAACAGAGGAAAGGTTCATTCCGTCATTCCATCAATCTGGGATGGATTGGCATCCCATTCCCAAGAGGAAAAAGAGTATAATACACACTGCATCACCAGTTCTCCATAGCATTGCTCTCTGCAGATGTCAATACAGTAATCCTTGAATTGATATTCTGCAAAAGTATTCATATTCACAAAGAAATTGAAGTGGCTGTTGTATTAAAATGTTGGATCTGTTTGTATGCTGTGTACGTTGATGGCATTGACAATCTATTCCAATCTCCAAGTTCACGATCTTTCATCTTTCTGCATGAAGGGCATTTATGAAATCCCTCCTTTGTAATACAACAGACAAAAGACTATTAAACTGAACAATCAAAGGTTGAGTGTGGATGCTGTTACCATTAAATATTCATTAAACTGCCACAAAACTTTACACCAAGTGAGAATGATCGTTGCTGCCAAACCACACTGGTAGAGGTGGCAGGTTCTGAAGTTCCAAACAATGTAAAGATAAGGACAACCCAATCCTTGACATCGTCAATAGACTGGGCCGCACCTTGCTGTAAAAATAACATTGTATGAATAACGCACGGCATTAGTAATGTGCAAATCAGCCAGTAAGGGCAGGGGATAGCCCACGAGTTGATTTATGCCAGTCCGGCACTTGTGTTGCACAAACTGCATTTCTCCCTCAGCCTTTCTGTTACTTTTTAAGAACTTGCTGAATTTGCACATTAATTGCCAGTTAAACTCGCCAATGATTGCCAATCCACCTCTCCAGCCCAGAAAAGGAACAATTTAAACTGTGACATCTTGGGCCCAAGTTTCCACACGCGCCTAGAACGGCGCAGTCCCGACCTGGACGCCCATTTTTCGCGCCACAAAGTGCGTCTAAAAAAATCCTCGGTATTCTCCACCTACCTGCTGGTCCTCTGGCCCTTGGCGCAGCCAGCACGAGCTGTGGGGGGGGGCGGAGCCAGGTCCCTGCGCTGAAAACAGTGCCAGGACCTCTGCACATGCGCGCTACAGTGGGCACGCAAGTGCAGTAGCTCCAGGCGCCGAACTGTGTGGGAGGGGCCCGAAGCACGCAGCCCCTAGCCCTGGCTGAATGGCCTCACTGGGGCTGCGTGAATAAGGCTCCTCCCACGGCCAGCTCCTGCTTCCCCCCCCCCGCCCCCGACCAGACCCGACACCCGCTCCCCCCCCTCCCTGCCTCCGGACCAGACCCGACACCCGCTCCCCCCCCTCCCTGCCTCCGGACCAGACCCGACACCCGCTCCCCCCCCTCCCTGCCTCCGGACCAGACCCGACACCTGCTGCCCCGACCAGACCTGACACCCGCTCTCCCCCGCCCCCCCCCCCGACTGATCCGACCCGCGCTCCTGTTCCCGCTCCCCGCCTCCCCGACTGGACCCGACCCCCTGTTCCCGCTCCCCGACCCCCCCGACTGGACCCGACCCGACCCGCGCTCCTGTTCCCGCTCCCGCTCCCGCCCCCCCCCCACCCCCCCGACTGGACCCGACCCGCGCTCCTGTTCCCGCTCCCCGCACCCCCCCGACTGGACCCGACCCGCGCTCCTGTTCCCGCTCCCCGCCTCCCCGCGCTCCTGTTCCCGCTCCCCGCCCCTCCCGACTGGACCCGACCCGCGCTCCTGTTCCCGCTCCCCGCCTGGACCCAAGCTCCTGTTCCTGCTCCCCGCCTCCCCGACTGGACCCGACCCGACCCGCGCTCCTGTTCCCGCTTCCCGCCTCCCCGATCCGACCCGCGCTCCTGTTCCCGTTCCCCGCCCCCCCTGACTGGACGCCCCCCCCCCCCACTGGACCCGACTCCCGCTTCCGGACTGGATCCGACCTGACCTCCCCCCCCCCCCTCCCCCCTCTCTCTCTCCCCTCCCTCCCTCCCTCTCTCTCTCTCTCTCCCTCTCTCCCCTCCCTCCCTCTCTCTCTCTCCCCCCCCTCTCTCTCTCCCCCCCCTCTCTCTCTCCTCCCCCCCCTCTCTCTCTCCTCCCCCCCCTCTCTCTCCTCCCCCCCCCCCCCGACCCGAACCTCCCCGACCCGACCCAACCCAAAGCCACCTACCTGTAAATCTGGTGCTGGGGACGGGCCCTGCCCGAAGTCTCGGGCCGGCCCGTTCAGCCTTCGGTCCCGAAAGGCCTGCCTGAAGCACTTTCACACAGGTAGGAAGATGGTTTATTTAATCTTTTCTTTGCTTATAAATGTTTATTCAGGTTGGATTTATTTGTATAATATTTATATAAGTATAAATAAGGATTTATTATAGAAATTAATGACTCCCCTTCCCCCCCACCTCGTTCTGGATGCCTAATTTGTAACCTGCGCCTGATTTTTTAATGTGTAGAACAGGTTTTTTCAGTTCTACAAAAATCTTCACTTGCTCCATTCTACTTTAGTTTGGAGGACGTTTTCACTGTGGAAACTTTCAAATCAGGCGTCAGTGGCCGGACACGCCTCCTTTTGAAGAAAAAATTCTGTTCCAAAGTAGAACTGTTCTACCTGACTAGAACTGCAGAAAAAAAAATGTGGAGAATTGCGATTTCTAAGATAGTCCGTTCTCCACCAGTTGCTCCTAAAAATCAGGCGCAAATCATGTGGAAACTTGGGCCCCTTATTCCTTCAAGTAGGGAATTGTTATTGGAGATTTTAAAAACGACAAATCTAAAATTTTACATTTTTTTCTTACTTTTCCTTTCCGTCTCTTGTTTTTCTATCTCTCTTCATCCAATCTTGCTTTCCCTCACTTTATTTCACTTTTTGTACCTGAGTTGACTTTAATTGACCCTTTTCCTCCAGTTCTTTCTCAATCCTTCAATCTCGCTGGTTTAAGGAGATACGCTTGGTCCTGCCATTCACTAATGCCCCATTGCCCTCGCCATTATCCGCACTTCCAGCAAGTTGCAGAAAAAAAACATTCTAGCTGAAGGGTGCAAGAAAATGTCTAACTAACGGAGCATGCCATGAGGTGCCCCACTCCAGCAAATTTCAGCTCAATGTATTATTGTTATAAGACTTTTCAGGCAAGTAACAAGGATGCCAGGGAGTTGTAATATAACGAGACTATTTCAATATCCCCAAGATAGGGGAGGGCAGACATAAAATAAAATGGATAAGCGGGCAGATGTAAAACAAGCAAATGGGTGAAAGTACATACAGATTCACAGGTATCTATGGACATCGTCACCTTTTGTAACCTTATGTAGAACCGGTTCCCAGGGTGACAGTTCACATAAAAGGTCTTGAAAGGAAAGGACTTGCATTGATATAGCGCCTTTCAGGACCTCAAGATGTCCCAAAGTGCTTTATAGGAATTTTGAAGTGTAGTCACTTGTTGTAATGTAGGAACTCCAAGACAGGACAGTCACAGGAACATTTGAAATCTGGTTGAATCACAAAACTGAAGGGTTTGTGTTGTCGAAGAGTGGAGATTTTCCAAAAATTTGTTGTATTTCTTACTGCGAGTGGACAAAATTGCGAATTTTAGGGCTAGAAATTCGAGGACTTTGCGACCAGGTTTTTGGCAATATTTCACCATATTTGGCGAAAACCCGGTCGGCGGTAAATTCGGTGATGTTTTGCGGCGGCGCTTTCCAGGTACCGCTGGAGAGAGGAGTGTGCCGCGCAAGACCCGAAATAGCGTTTGCATCAAAAATTTGGCTCTGTACGCACCCGTATTCTGCGCTCAGAATACGGACAGGGGAAAAACTGTCGTAGCAGCCCTGCCAGCAGCGGCAAGTATGAAGACATGCAAAAAGGTAAGTTAAAGTTTTTATTTTTTAATTCTTTTTCAGCAATTTAGTAGGTAAGTGTCTTAAATGTTGTGTGAATTTTTTTTTGTTTTTAATTTTTTTTTGGTGTTTCTCCGCCCTCCCAAGGCACCTCTCTCAGCGGTATCGGCCTTGGTCTAAAATTGGCAAGGATCGTGGTTTGCGCCATGAATCCTCGTGCAACACCGATCTTTACTGCTGCGCAAATTAAAGCTTGAATTTCCGGCCCGATAGCGATAGCGAAGCGTAAAAATACCGTTTTCAAACTGAATTTCTAGCCATCAGTATGGTGTTTTCAGAGGACGATAACATGGGAAGTCCACATCACCAAACTGGAAACAATTCTGAGGAATATGGAACAGAGCCGCAGAAAACAGTGGACCCCTCCCCCAGAGAAGGTTGGATGGGCACTTAAAGTGCAGCAACCTGCAGGGTTACGGACCTAGAGCTGGTAATTGGGATTAGATTGGATGACCTTTTGTTGGACGGAGCAGATATAATGGTAAGTACTGCAGGGAATAGAATACGGCCAGGGTGATCTCCTGGACTAGTTTCGATCGCCTAGATGGGGTCGGAAAGGAATTTTCACAGATTTTTTTTCTCCCTAAATTGGCCTAGGTTTTTTAATCTGGTTTTTGCCTCTCCCAGGAGATCATATGGCCCCGGTTGGGGTGGAGTGTAGATCTTTTTAGTATAAGGGGTGTTGTAGTTGTGTGGAGCGGATTGGTTGGGCTGGGTGCTCTTTGCCCTTCCATCATTGTTCAGAGATTTATATGTAACCTTTAAGGCTGCTGACCAAGGGCCGTGCGGCTCTTTGTCGGCCGGCACGGACACGATGTGCCGAAACGGCCTCCTTCTGTGCTGTAAATTTCTATGTTTCTATGTTTCTAACAGCGCAAGACCAATTTCTCAGGCTCTACTCAGGACAAGATGTTATTTGTATCAGAGCTACAAAAATTTAATTCTATTGCTACACAAAAGTGAAATTAACACCGATCTTTTAGGCACATTTTAAAGAGAGAGTGTTTTGTTCTGTTCTGTTTCAGATCCTGGCACCGAGCGACTAATCTAGGCTTATTAGCCCACTCTCTCCAGGAAGAAATTAATATTTCATGTTCTATTGTCACACTTCAGCACTAAAACCAACCCACCCCCACTGTAATATCAAACCTTTCAACTCTCAGAAGGCCATTACATCATTAGACCATTATCCTGAACAGCACTTTCTAACATGGATGCATCTGCAGCGCCACAGATATAATGAAAATGTGTACAGCTGACACTTCCCTAGAGCGACCAGCAAAGACCAGGGGACCTTTGTCTGCTCTTAAACTCAATCCTGGTTATATTCACACTGATGCAACTCCCAGGACACCCTCTGCTGGGAACGCTGACTAACTGTGACCCGGAAAAGACAAGTGACGCAAGATAAGCGAGTTCGGCAGTTTGGTTTCAACGAGGTGAAGGCTCTTTTGTTCCCAGAATACATTCGATGTTTTGCTGTCCAGTCAGACGGATTGCTGAGAAATCCTTTACAAGCCATACAAGCTACTCGAGCTAAGTTTTTACTGCATTATGTTGCGAGAACTACAAAATGTCAGAAGCACATATTACACACGAACAGCTCAGATGTTTCCAGTTTCTTTTATTTTTTTAAGTGTAAAACGCGATGCTATCAGACTCCCGAGCACCACAATCAGCATCAAAAGGAACTTACAGGCCTCGCCCAGGACAATGTGCTCGCTGAGATTGAGACACTATACAAGAGTTTATCTCCAATATTCAAGCACCCTGAAGCATCAGGCTATCAATCACAGCTGAGATCTGGCTATGAAAGGGGCCCTTTCGGAAACACAATAATGAGTGTGGGTGGAAGGGGAGGAGCAATGGGCAAACCTTTCAACAAATGCTTTAATGCTCCCTTAGGATTTAGAAGCTTGATGTTCATTCATTACGTTTGTGTACTGCAATAAACTGTCTAAAATCTGGCAAGAGCAAAATTCCCCACACACAGATCGGCAATGGCTGTAGGGCTTTTGGAAATATTCGGACGGCACCAAAATCTGAAAGGGATGTGTACACCCACACGCAGATTATGTAACATTGCTAAAATTAAAAAAGAAAATCAACATATAAAGCTCAAGTACTAGTTAAATAATCCAGCACCAAAACTCCATAGGTATTCGTTCTCTCCCTGTCTTTTGCCATAACTCTGGCGAGAAACAGGTAGAATCCCCTTGGGAAACGACATGCACAGCCATTTTTACCACTTCCCTGGGGGTTCCTGCAGTCTCAGCATTACGGCAAGCGACCAGGGGGTAAAATTACCCTGCGCCCTGACTGGGGGCGGTAACCTGCTCGGGGCAGGACTTCCTGTGCCCAGTGCAGAAGTTCTGGCCACGGAGTTGGGCTTACCGCCCCCCCAAAGGAAGTGGACGCAATCTCGCACGCTCCACTTCCTGATGGAACGGGTCAGCGGCGCTAACCGCGTGCAATCGGGAGCGCTATGTGGATGCTCCGTGTGGCGTCAACACCCTTCGACGCCCCTCCCCTTCGCTTAAAGAGGAGGGCCATTGCACACTCTGCAAGGCCTCTGTTGGCCTCCGCTGGACCACCAGGGCAGCGAGGCACCGGGCCTGCGTCAAGTATTGGAGCGGACCTGAGAGTCGGAAAAACCGCAAAGATGGTCCCCTCCCCTTTAACTTCCGCCTCGTGAGCGGGTATCGGCCAGTTTCGCGACCCACGAATGGCAGAAAGGAATCACCGCGCACGGCGATGAAGTCATGACAGCGCCTCCGCAAACTCCCGGACAATTTCCCAGGAGCTGGTAGGCCACTGGGAAGGCGCCAACGGGAATCGCAAAAATGAGTAATTGCATCCTGCAGGAGGACTCCAAGACAATTCCAAGGCCTCTGTTCCAGTCAACTTAATTTTGTGATATAAAATAAAAGAATTATGCATTTTTCACCTTCGTTTTGGTCCTGTGTTCTTTTGCACAACACAAGGGAGGGATGGCTTATCTCCGTATTACGGCCAGCGAATGTTCAATTCCCAGAAGGCCCCGCGGAGAACAGTCCTCCTCTCAGGTCTACAATGACTTTCATGGCTCTACCAAGAGGAGGTCTGTGCATACCCTCTCCATCACCAAGATCGCCTACTTCCACTTCTGTAACTTGGGGCCCAAGTTTCGGCCTGAGTTGCTCCTGTTTTTTTTGAGCAACTGGTTTAGAATGGAGTATCTTAGAAATTGCAATTTTCGGCATTTAGTTTGCTCCAGTTCTAGTCAGTTAGAACAGTTTCAGTTTGGAAAAGATTTTTTTTTTCAAAAGGGGGCGTGTCCGGCCACTTACGCCCGTTTTGAAAGTTTAGGCAGTGAAAACTTACTCCACACTAACTTAGAATGGAGTAAGTGTAGATTTTTGTACGCTCAGAAAAACCTTGCCTACACTTAGAAAATCAGGCGTAGTTTACAAATCAGGCGTAGGGAAGGGGGGGGGGTTTAAAGGGAAGTTTACAAACATTAAACACTTCAGTGTTACAAATAAAGAGCCATCATCAATAATAAATGATAAATACATCAATAAATCAACCAATAAATCAATTTAAAAAAATAAATAACAAATTTTTAAAAATTTAAAAATCAATAAATAAAAAAAATTCTACTCACCGACTGCAGCACCGGGAGCCCTCCAACAGCGTGCTGGGATGGCCCCCCCCCCAGTGTGTCTCTCTCTCTGTCTGTCAGTGTCTATGTGTTTCTGACAGCGAGGGGGGGAGGAGAGGGAGAGATGGGGAGAGGAGAGGGAGGGAGGGAGGGGGGAGAGGGTGAGGAGAGAGGGAGGGGGGAGGGGGAGGAGAGAGGGAGTGGGGAGGGGGAAGGAGAGAGGGATGGAAGGGGTAGGGAGAGGAGCGAGGGAGGGAAGGGGGAGGGTAGGAGAGAGGGAGGGCGGGAGGGGGAGAGGGAGGGGGAGAGGAAGGGAGGGGGGGGGGGTTGCGGAGGCTGAACGGGCCCGGCTGACGTGAAGAAGCCGGGCCCAAGACTTCGGCCAGGGCCCGCCGCCAGCAAGATGCTGGGCGGGCAGGCCCCGCCGAAGGAGTTAAAGGTAGGTGACTGGGGGAGCGGGAGTTTGGGGGGGGGGGGAGGTGCGGGGGGGAGCGGGGACGGGTGGAGGGTTGAGAGAGCCAGCTGGAGCAGAGCAGGAGCTGGACAAGGGAGGTGCAGCCTGATCCTCGCAGCCCCAGTGAGGCCATTCGGCCAAGGCTAGGGGCTGTGTGCTTCGGGCCCCTCCCACACAGTTTTGGGCGCCTGGAGCTGCTGCACATGCGCGCACACTGTAGCGCGCCTGTGCAGAGATCCCGGCACTGATTTCAGTGCAGGGACCTGGCTCCTCCCCCCACAGCTCGTGCTGCGCTGCACCGAGCTCCAAAGGGCCTGCAGGGAGCCGGAGAATCTGCAGGTATTTTTGAGGCGCACTTTCGGGCGCAAAAAACGGGCGTCCAGGTCGGGGCTGCACCGTTCTAGGCGCGGCCCGAAACTTGGGCCCATTGTCTGTGTCCACCCCTGTCTCAGCTTATCTGCTGCTGAAAGCTTCATCCATGCCTCTGTTATCTCTCGATTTGAATATTCCATCTTGCACTCTGTAAACTTCAGTTCATCCAAAACTCTGCTGCCCGTATCGTAAATCGCACCAAGTCCAGTTCATCCATCACCCTTGGCTCCCTGTCCGTCAACGCTTCAATTTTAAAATTCTCATCCTCATTTTCAAATCTCTCCATGGTCTTGCCTCTCCCTATCTCTGTAACTTCCTCCAGCCCGACAATCCTCCGAGACCTCTGCATTCCTCCAATTCTGGCCTCTTGTACATCCCCGATTTTCATCGCTGCACCATTGGTGGCCGTACCTTCAGCTGCCTAGGCCCTAAGCTCTGGAATTCCCTCCCTCTCTCTCCTCCTTTAAGATCCACCTTAAAACCTACCTCTTTGGCCAAGCATTTGGTCACCTGTCTTACCATCTCATGTGGCTCAGTGTCAAATTTTGTTTGATAACGCTCCTGTGAAGCGTCTTGGGATATTTCACTACGTTAAAGGCGCTATATAAATGCCTTGTTTCTGGGGGCGGGGGGGGGGGGGGGGGGACTCAAATACCAGCAGATTCAGGTCAGGCGGAGAACAATTCAGGTGCGCTCCACCCAATTTGCGCCTAGGTGGGCAGAGACAAATTGGCCCCGATATCCCCATGCAAGACCTACATTATGAAAGCCATCAATGTCCATCATTGCACGTAAAATAAAATGAAAGTGGGATGTAATTGCTATTTCCCTTTGTCAATTGTGCGCAGGAGTGAAAGTAAAAAATATATAGTACAGGTATGTGCAATAAATGCCTGGCAGGTATATCTCAAAGGCAGGTCAGACATGACTCTTCTCTAATATAACAGAAAACTGCGCCTCAGATGCATAATCCCATGTCTGTGGATTCTGATCATGTGGCAGTCAAAACTCCGAACTAATTGTGGAATGAATGTCCTCAATACCCAGCATCAATATCCCTGCTGCAAAAGAGGGTATGTATGTGGGGGGGGTGGGAAAGAGGGTTAATGTAGTATATGAAGCATTGTGTGTGTGTGTGTGTGTGTGTGTGTGTGTGTGTGTGTGTGTGTGTGTGTGTGTGTGTCTCAATTCCTCATTGGTGGAGTGTTTGGGCCGAGAGCATTCTCTTCCTCCAGTGTCAGTTGCGGCTCAGTGGGTAGCACCCTCGTCCCCGAGTTAGCAGATTGTGGGTTCAAATCCCACTCCAGAGACTTGAGCACATAAATCTAGGCTGACACTCCAGTTTAGTGCTGAGCGAATGCTGCACTGTCGGAGGTGACATCTTTCAGATGAGACGTTAAAACCAAGGCCCCGTCTGCTCTCTCAGGTGGACATAAAAGGTCCCATGGCACTATTTTGAAGAAGAACAGGGCACAATGAGATGTGATCTTATTGAAACATATAAAAGATACTGAGGGGGCATGACAGGGTAGATGCAGAGAGGATGTTTCTTCTCGTGGGGGAATCTAGAACTAGGGGGCATAGTTCAAGAATAAGGGGTCACCCATTTAGAACTGAAATGAGGAGAATTTTTTTCCTGAGGGTCGTAAATCTGTGGAATTCTCTGTCCCAGAGAACTGTAGAGGCTGGGTCATTGAATATATTTAAGGTGGAGATAGACAGGTTTTTGAAAAATAAGCGAGTCAAGGGTTATGGGGAGCGTGCAGGGAAGTGGAGCTGAACCCCAGATCAGATCAGCCATGATCTTATTGAATGGCGGCGCAGGCTCGAGGGGCCAAATGGCCTACTCCTGCTCCTATTTCTTACATTCCTATACCCTCACTTATCTTTTCTTAAATAAAAGTTATTTTTCTCCACTGAAGCCCAGTGTTTTCACCCTGCCGCAGGGACACACTGGGGATGGATGAGAAACTATGGGCCCGAAATTGGTCAGGACACAAGGTGCGCCCATTTCTCGGCGGTATGCCGGCAGTGCGTCATTTCAAACCGCCGAGACCCAAGAGCGCAATTTGGGTGGATTTTTTTTTCGGCGCTATGCCGGCATTATGAGAGCGGTGTGCAGCAGGCAGTCGGTAACATTGTAGTCGATCCAGACCGACATACTTGTCAATGGACGTTGCGGCACTGCATTGTGCATTTTTTTTCCCGGTTTTTGCAGAGAAGCTTTTTACCCGCGATTTCGTGGGTCGGGGTCACCCGTGCATACGCAGTGAGTTGAAGTCGAGGAGGGGGTGGGGGGGGTGAAAGAGAGAGAGAGCGAGAGCGAGAGAAGGAGAGAGCAGCAAGCTATACAAGGGTCAGTTGGTTTAATCACAGATTGCAGAGTTAAAAAATATTAATAATTATATTAGTAACAATAAGACATTTTAGAAATCAAAAATCATAAGAATATAAATATAATGGAAATGTTCAAAAAGAAGTCGAAGCGCAGGCACATCGAGAAGGACGGGAGAATGAGAGCGCCCGCCTTCGACGAGAGAGTTACCTACCCTGCTGGAGAATATTACAGAGAGGTACTCCGAGCTAACGAAGGGTGGTCGTGGAAAGCCCCCCTCACCCCTCCCCCAGCCAAAGGAGTACAACAGAATATGGGACGAGATCGGGGAGGCTGTGTCCTCCACAAGTAGCATGGTATGCACCGGGGAAATGTGTTGTAAGAGCTGGAACGACCTGGTGAGGGTAGCAAGAGTAAGTAATGATTTTATTTATGCGTCTCCCATGTGCCATGTAAATGTAGGTTCAATATCACACAGATGATGTTATTTATCCCAAGGTCACGGCGATCTATTTGTGCTTTCAGACAATGACAAGAGAATCAATGCAGTGTTTTGGTGTGTGTGTGTGTGTGTGTGTGTGTGTGTGTGTGTGAACCTCAGTGTCTGCAATGTTAAATGGATTGAAAATTTTTACTTTCATTTACTTCACTTTCTGCAGAAGAAGACATCTGCAATAGCAGCCGATCAGCAGCATACGGGGAAGGACCCACAACCCAAGAACCATTGACAGAAACAGAGATCCGAGTCCTGTCGCTGGTCGGGGATAGCAACTGTGGCACTGGCGTTGGAGCTGACCCACCCACACAGGATGGTCAGTTGAATATAATCCCCGGTCTGTGTTGCGGTCCTGTAATGTAACTGTAACTGTAATGTTGGCCTCATGTTATGTATTGCAATGTTGGAGGCATGTAACCCAATGCATATATGTATTGTCTGTTTGCAATATATAATGCAGTAGTGGGGAATATATAAGTAAGACTGCGCTAAGTCACTGTACTCATGTAACCCTAACCCCTCCCCTGGTGCCAAACATTTTTAAGTGTTGTTTTGTACTTCCAGACTCGTACGATTCAGACGAAACGTTCAGAGACCAGGTGACAGACCCACTGCCTCCACCTCTGACATCATCCAGCCCTCTCCCGACTTCATCCCTGCCAGAGATGATGAAAACGAAGAGGAAGCGGAAGAGCCGCTGATCCTGGAGCCAGTGGAGGTGGAGGTGAGGGTGGAGACGGAGGAGGATACACCAGCTACATGTGGGCCAGATGGAACATCCTCCACCACCGAGTCTGTATTCAGGGGATTCCCCCATGGCTCCTCTGATTCTGCCGGACCAAGCGATGCACAGAAACGCACCCCCAGCGTTGCAGCACCTTTGCCACAGCGACAGAGGTTGGTGCAGAAATGGTAGGTTGCTGCATGACAGATAGACGTGTACCAGGACATGGTGCATGTGTCACAGGCCCGCGTCGACATAGGTCGAGAGCTGCTCAAGGCCATGGCTACGATAGCCGCAAACATCGCGGCTCTTTCAGAATGACAGTCGGAGGATATGTCGCGTCTGATCACCGCGATGGAGCGAACTGCCGACTCCTTCGATGCTTTGCGCAATCGACGGGATCAGGACAAGGCACGGAATCCCCCTGCGCCATAGTAGTCGGGTCGACAGCACCCGAGGGTGGGGAACTGCCAGCAGCTTCCAGCCCTGAAGCCGTGCCTTCCACATCATGAGCTTCTCCTGAGGCCCCATTCATTGCGCCTGCAATGTCTCACCCCCATCGACAGCAACAGCACTAGGAATGCACTACTGAACGCCGGCTTGGTACCACCACGGGGAGGTCCGGGCGTAAGAAGGGGGGAGGGGGGAATAGTCCCAAGGATGGTGGAGGATGGTGGAGCACGTGGTCGAGGTTGAGGTCGTGGTCGAGGACAGTAAAGGGTCTTTTGTTGTACCTGTTCATTTCCAGGCCGGGGCCATTGGAGGGAGCAGCATGCGGCGGCTCGGCCCAGAAATCGGCGAGGTCCCAGCCTGCAAGACCATCAGCACTGCAGGGAGCAGCGTGCAGCGGCGTGCCACTGCAGGGAGCAGTGCTTGGTGCTGCAGGAGGGCGACGGCTGTAGATCGCTGATTGTAGTGAGGGCAGCACAGCAGGAGGGATGAATGAGCGGGGAGAGATTGTAGAGGGATGTGATCGGGATCTGGGAGAGGCGTGAGTTCGGGGCCCAGACGAGGAGAGGGCCCAGAGGCAGCACGGGCCAGCCCATACTGTCGTCTTGGTTAATCCTTGCCACTGGACCAAGACCTAGTTCTGTCAAGCCCGTGTGGTGGCTGGTGTGCAACGGCCACCACACGTTAAAAAATCCACGCACTGGCATCTTCCACCCTTCAAGATGTAGTTGGGAATCTGAAATATTAGATCCTTCATTGAAACACCTGTGAACTCATCCCTTTTTGGCGTGGAAGCAAATCATCCTCACTTCGAGGGACTGTCTATGATAATGATGATCATTTAATAATTGAAATTTGATTTTTAAAATGTATTCATGTTGTTAAAATTTTATTAAAGTTGTTAAAGTTGTTTTATAGTTACAAGTTTTACAAAGTTTAAAAATATTTGTATATTTTTTACATAAACATTTGAATTCAATTTCAGCACTCTTGTACAGCATCAAACTTTTGGAGTAACAGTCATCAGGGTCCCAAAACGCAGCTCTCCACATTCAAGCAAAGCGTTCATTTATGAGCTGCTGACATAACAATTTTGCAGTGGCGTACGCTCCGCGGTGGTTTGGGGGGGGGGGGGGGAGGGGTAATGCCATGGGTTCATCTGGAAGATCCTCATCTTCCCCCTACCCCCTCATTTTCCTCTTCTTCCTCCTCTGCCTCCTGCATTCTCTCCTCAGGTGGTCCCGCAGTCCCCTGTGGCAATTCCTGTCCCCGTATGATTGCTAAATTTTGCAACATGCAGCACACCATTGTGAACTGAGCAACCTGCTCAGGGTTATATTGCAGCCTGCCTCTCAAGTGGCCCAAGCACGAAAGTACTGCTTCAGCACTCCAATTGTCTTTTCGATAATATTACGTGTAGCTATATGGCTCTTATTATATCGTTGCTCAGCTTCTGTCTGAGGGTTCCGCAGGGGGGTCAAGAGCCAGATGGCAAGGCCGTACCCTTTGTCCCCCAGCGTTTACCTTGTGGCTCAGACTTCTACAGGTCAGACACAGTGCTCTCACGCAAGATGTGAGAATCATGGATGCTCCCTGGAAAGTTGGCATTCACTGCCATTATGCGCTGTGTATGGTCGCATACGAGCTGCATGTTGAGCGAGTGGAATCCCTTACGGTTTCGGTACACCTCCACCTCCTGTAATGGTGCTCGCAGGGCAATATGGGTACAGTCAACAGCACCCTGCACCTTGAGGAAGCCAGCAATGCGTGCAAATCCCAAAGTCCTGTCACTCTGTGCCTCCCTGGTCATTGGGAAGTTTATAAATTCCATCCAGCATGCTTGCAGTGCTTTGGTTACCTGTCGAATGCACCGATGAGTAGTGTACTGAGAAATGCAGCATATGTCCCCAGCTGATGCCTGAAAAGAGCCACATGCATAAAGGGAAAGTGCCGCAGTCACCTTCATTGCGACAGAGAGTGCAGTAATGTTGGTGGTACTGGGCTGCAGGTCTGCCTTAATGAGCTGGCAAATCTCATTGATCACCTCTTTTCAGAAGCGCATCCTTCGAACGCACTGTCGATCGGTCAGGTCCAAGTATGAGCGCTTCTCCCTGAAAATCCTTTGGGGGTAAGGCCTCCTCCTCATCAGTCTGCGACTTCCTCCATTACCCTGATAACTGCTCAATAAACCTTCTCCCATCTGGATCCTGCATCAGGCAGGTAGTCAGCAATACACACTGAGATAGTACAGGCCCCATTTTTTTTAAATCTCCAAAATATTTTTCAATGAAAAACATATAACTAAAATGCCTTCGATCTTAATAATGTACTCAGTACCAATAAAAATATCTTTCTGATTGCAAATCGCACTGTAAAGTCATTGTTCACCTCAGAAATACTTAGGTGCTGCTCCCGATTTCAAAATGGTGGCTCCGAGCACTACCGCCCATTCAACATCGCGTAAAACCACCTTTTCCAGGATGGTATGCAGCTCTGATGGTATGTCAGCAGTATGTCATGAAAATTGGATTTTTGGGTGGTATGCGGGCGGTTCTGCATGGCGGACGGTGTGCACACCACTCAGCGGTATATCAATGATGGATATTCTGTCAAGCAGTATGTTGGCGGTATGTAGGTGTTTTTTCACCAAAATTTCATTTTTGGGCGGTAAGCAGGCGGTGTGTCGATGAATTTTGGGCCCTATAATTAGGAGGAATGATCTGAGAAACCAGGACCAGTACTGGAGCAGAGAAGGCCAAGAGGAGATTTAATCAAAGTTTTTTAAATTCTGAAGGGTTTCAATAGAGTGAATAGGTAAAGACTACTGCCTCAGTGTTGAGGAGTGAGCAATTAAAGTTGTCACGAAGAGTGTGCAGAGGGTTGTTTGCAGCATGGAATGGTTGGCCAAATGAATTGGTTGAAGCATCTTTTCAGGGAAAGCTGGATAAATATTTGAAGCCGAGGAAGGGCCGGTCTATGGGGAGAGAGTAGGGCAATGGGATTAGTTTTGGATTGCTCCAGCAAAGAGCTGGCACAGAAATGATAGGCCGAATGGCCTGGTTCCGTGTTGCAAAATCCACAGTTCTCTGGAATAATAAACATAAAGTTGGCAATGGTTGATGCACAGAATGAATTTGAATTTCCTACATTATAAGTGACTACACTTCAAAAGTACTTCATTGTCTGTAAAGCGCTTTGGGACGTCCTGAGATTACGAAATGCGCTATATAAATGCAAGTTTTTTTTTAATCTGTCCTTCCCCTCCCCCATCATTTGCGGCATGGGAAAGACTGTAACGCAGCACCAATTAATGACAGACGTCTGTTCAAAGTAACACTTAGTTTTACCTTTATCATCGAATTCCTAGTCAAGAAGGACCTACATCCTCAAAACGAAAGAGGGGAGCCAAAGGTTTTGTTGTATTGTTTTGCTTCGTTCTTTTAAACAATATTTTTGGGGAACAACAGGGTGGAACTTTCTGAGGTCTTGCATCACCAGTGGGGACCTCACATGTAGAGGGTAGTTTATCAGATTCTTCAAAGTTTCTGTCCATTAAATGCACCTCGGGATTTTCAGTGAGTCGCCCACAGTCCGTGAGTCTCACCCAAGCCTCAGAAAGCTCCGCCCACTGCGTTTAGTAGACGTGTATCCTTTTAAAGTGGTACAGCTAGCTCTAATAGTGAAGAAAATTGGAGAGAGTCCTGCCAAGATCTGCCACATTATATTTTCCACATCCCCTGGAGTATATTTCAGCCAGGAACACAGCTGGTTTTAATATCACTGCCCTTCAACTGTGGATCATTAAAGTTTAATTTCACTAGCTTTCCCTCTAATGGATATTTGGTCATTTGTTGCAACCTCTTAGTGCCCCGGAGGGGTGGCAAAAAGCACTTGCACCCAGGCAGCCAGCTTCCAGCACCCCGCTGGGACATTCGGTGCCAGTTTGGAGGGGGCGCAGAGGAACATTACCGCCCGGAAGTGGCGAGCCGGTGTGTAACGTCCCTGGTTGTGACACTGGCTCGATTTTCGGCTGCCGCCCGATCCTTAACACTCCGTAGCGCGACCTGGTGGGAACATCTGTGAAGCTGGCGTTCCGAGCTGTAGCGCCCAGTGAGTTAAGTAATGCTCATCTCAGGTAAGGTGGGGTTTTTTTTTTGGGGGGGGGGGGGGGGGGGAGGATTGCGATTTATGTTGTGGTGGCCCAAGTTATGTATTGGGAATGTTTTTGGTGTTTTTGTCAGGTTTCCCCCCACCCCCACAGGCCTCGGTTATGTTGCTCAGCGGCCAGCCATCTAGCCTGGGATTTTCCCATGCTCAGCCGGCCTAGCGCCCTAATAGAGGTGTGGAACGCCTCCCTTAGCGCCCCGCTCCAAACTCCGGGCCCAGCTGATGAATTTTGCGGTGGCAGACACATACCTCCTGCCCGGGATACCGCCCCAACCGAGGTGCGACTGAATTTCCAACCCCCCTCCCCCCCACATCATTGTAATTATTCACACTTTTTTCAGATACACAAATTATGTATAAAGATTACTGTGATTTATGAAGATGCCTAGTAAATTAAAGAGGTGCTGCAAATCTTCTTCCATCTCGTGATTTTCCATTACTGCTTAGCAAGTTATCAGAGTACACTAAGGCCTCTGCATTGCCAGATTGCTGCCAATTTCAATACACTGTCCAAAATATCTTATTTATTGACCATTAACTAAGCTCTGTGTGCTTCAAACCTCAAGGTACAGTTGATTGTAAAAACAATCTGGGCGTACCTATAACTTGACTAATTTGCCGTTTACATCTGGTCTGAATGCCAGAGTCAATCAGCTTCAAGCACAGCAACTATTCAAGTGTACATCAGGAAGAATGTTCCCGATGTTAGGGAAGTCCAGAACCAGGGGTCACAGTCGAAGGATAAGGGGTAAGCCATTTAGGACCGAGGAGGAACTTCTTCAGAGAATTATGAACCTGTGGAATTCTCTGCCACAGAAAGTTGTTGAGGCCAGTTCGTTAGATATATTCAAAAGGGAGTTAGATGTGGCCCTTACGGCTAAAGGGATCAAGGGGTATGGAGAGAAAGTAGGAATGGGGTACTGAAGTGGCATGATCAGCCTTGATCATATTGAATGGTGGTGCAGGCTCGAAGGGCCGAATGGCCTACTCCTGCACCTATTTTCTATGTTTCTATGTTTGACAGTGCATGCTGGCAGACTATTCAGCTGTGGGGTCCACCTGATGTCCTCACCCAGCGCTGGCATGTGTATTTCCAGCAGGAGTCACGGGATAGTAATGAGGAGCGCCTCTGACACGTAGTTTGAACGACATAAATGAATAGAAATGGATTAATGTCTCTGTTGAAATAACAGAGTGGAGTTACAGAAAAAAGCAGTTAATCATTTATGCACTAGTAGGGCTAAAACAAAGGGGGCAAAGTTGCCCCTTTTTAAAGCCCCCGAAGGGGCGCTAACATGGCAGAGGAGACTTATTGCCCGGGGTAGGGGTGGTGCTACCACCTCCTGGGAAATTGCCCGAGAGTTTCTGAAGGCACTGCCACAGACCGCCGCACAATCGCCGATGACATCATCATCGTGCGCAGCGACCCCTCACCGCCCTGTGGGGAAAAAAAAATCACACTGCGGGTCGCGAAGCTGGCTGACATCCATTCTCGGGGTGTTCCTTAAAGGGAAGGATGCCCCTTAAAGGGAAAGGCACCAGCGTCTTGGACCACCATCTTTTTTTGATTGCCATCTCCTGGGTCGGCTCTACAGTGACAGCCCTAGCATGGTCCGGGCCAACATCGTGCAGCCCAGCACTCCGTTTTGGGTGCCGGGCTGCATACTTCCCTGGTGGCCTAGCGGAGGCCTTGCAGAATGCGCAGCGGCCCTCCCCCTTTAAGCAAAGGGGAGGCACATTGAAGTCCTCGGAGCATCCGCGTACCGCTCGACTCCCCGTCCCAGGAGCACCCCAGGAACCACCCCCAAAGGAAGTGGAGCGCGGGAGAATGCGTTCCACTTCCTTTGAGGGGCGGTAAGCAGAGTTCAGCGCTGGGCACAGAAAGTCCCGGCCACAGATGGTTACCGCCCCCAATCGGGGCGCTGGGCAATTTCGCCCCCAAATTGATTTGATTTCTTGTGACTTGGGGAAAAACACGACTAGTTATTTATTACTTTTCCCTGTTAATCACTCTTTTCTCTTCCATTTCCTCCTTCCCTTGGTTCAAAATGCAGTTCCCCAATTTGGGTTGCATGTAAAAGGCCTTTCTGCTAATGAGCTAAAATCCTTGCATTGTTGCCAGGAAAAGGCACAACACTTTTGAGTAAACAAAATCAACTTAAATCAAGTGCCCCCCGATCTGGGGAACACTACAAACATTTCACAAGGCCCTTTTTTTGTGTGTTTTTTTGGGGGGCTCTAAAACCATAATTTACAAGTGCCCCCTATCTTTTGGGGGACACTAAAACTGGCATTTAAAACAAATTAAACTTTAAAACATAAAATCAAATTAAAATTTGGTTGCCGGGGGTGATGATGCACTCCAGTCCCTCCGGCGCCGACCTTTCGCGGAAGGCCGCGAGCGTACCGGTGGAAGGAAAAAGGCACAAGAGTGGCCCAAGGTGGCTCACCTGCCTCTAATCCTGTGGCAAATATAATCTCCTCTATTAGTAGAAAGTGTTAGGAACTAGTCCTCTGGGCAACCATAGCTACAGACCCGTGTCTTACAATCCAGTAATGCAGTGCATTGGTCACAAATGCATTGACCATTACAATGCTTGGAGCAGCAGGTTTATTATTAAATCAGCAATTTGAAATTAAAGGCTGAAATAATGGGAGAAAAAGTGAATGATACAAATTGACTTTAAAATCTTTGTGTCATCCAATTATGCCATTTAGATGAGCAATAGAATTGTATTTCTTAAAATGGTCTGTCATTGGTTCAGGACCACACAATGTCATGTATTCTCTCACTGAGCCATGTGGAAGACAGACTGGTATTTTATGTGGTATTATGTAATTTACTCACAATCAGTTGCAGCTTATTACTCAATAATTGTTTGGTAATTACTTCACGATCACTAATACGATTACATTGTTGTGGTTACATACTTCAACTGCAGTCCCATATGCAGGGATTTGTGAAAGGGAAATCATGCTTGACAAATTTTCTGGAATTTTTTGAGGATGTTTCCAGTAGAGTGCACAAGGGAGAACCAGTTGATGTGGTGTATTTGGACTTTCAGAAGGCTTTCGACAAGGTCCCACACAAGAGATTAATGTGCAAAGTTAAAGCACATGGGATTGGGGGTAGTGTGCTGACGTGGATTGAGAACTGGTTGGCAGACAGGAAGCAAAGAGTTGGAGTAAATGGGTACTTTTCAGAATGGCAGGCAGTGACTAGTGTGGTACCACAACTCTTTTTGGGGGAGACAAAATAAACATTAGATCGAGTGCCCCCCCGATCTTGGGGACACTCCAGACACTTTTAACTGCCCACTTATTAAAAAAAAATTTTTGTGTTTTTTTTTGTGATTTTTTTTTGGGGCATTAAAATCATATAATTTACAAGTGCCCCCTATAAAAGGGGAGGGGGAGTGGGCTACCACAAGGTTCTGTGCTGGGGCCCCAGCTGTATACATTGTACATTAATGATTTAGACGAGGGGATTAAATGTAGTATCTCCAAATTTGCGGATGACACTAAATTGGGTGGCAGTGTGAGCTGCGAGGAGGATGCTATGAGGCTGCAGAGTGACTTGGATAGGTTAGGTGAGTGGGCAAATGCATGGCAATGAAGTATATTGTGGATAAATGTGAGGTTATCCACTTTGGTGGTAAAAACAGAGACAATTATCTGAATGGTGACAGATTAGGAAAAGGGGAGGTGCAACGAGACCTGGGTGTCATGGTACATCAGTCATTGAAGTTTGGCATGCAGGTACAGCAGGCGGTTAAGAAAGCAAATGGCATGTTGGCCTTCATAGCGAGGGGATTTGAGTACAGGGGCAGGGAGGTGTTACTACAGTTGTACAGGGCCTTGGTGAGGCCACACCTGGAGTATTGGGTATAGTTTTGGTCTCCTAACTTGAGGAAGGACATTCTTGCTATTGAGGGAGTGCAGCGAAGGTTCACCAGACTGATTCCCAGGATGGCGAGACTGACATATCAAGAAAGACTGGATCAACTGGGCTTGTATTCACTGGAGTTCAGATGAATGAGAGGGGATCTCATAGAAACATTTAAAATTCTGACGGGTTTAGACAGGTTAGATGCAGGAAGAATGTTCCCAATGTTGGGGAAGTCCAGAACCAGGGGTCACAGTCTAAGGATAAGGGGTAAGCTATTTAGGACCGAGATGAGGAGAAACTTCTTCACCCAGAGAGTGGTGAACCTGTGGAATTCTCTACCTCAGAAAGTTGTTGGGGCCAATTCACTAAATATATTCAAAAAGGAGTTAGATGCAGTCCTTACTACCAGGGGGATCAAGGGGTATGGCGCGAAAGCAGGAATGGGGTACTGAAGTTGCATGTTCAGCCATGAACTCATTGAATGGCAGTGCAGGCTCAAAGGGCCGAATGGCCTACTCCTGCACCTATTTTCTATGTTTCTATGCTCTAGAGTTAGAATTCCTGGTTTTCACCCACTTTGGGCTCAACTCCAATACAGATAGTAAAACTTAATAGAAATCAAATATTAACTTACAATAACATTTTATTCTCTGATACTGAAAAATCTAACTCAAAGTAAACTGCAGAAAATGAATTCATAGAATGACAGCAAATTCTGGATGGAATGTGTCATTCACGTTTGGCAGGAGATTCTGAATAAATATCCCAAATATCTATTTAAGCACAACATTTTACTAACACTAGGGGCCCAAGTTTCCACATGATTTGCGCCTGATTTTTAGGAGCAACTGGTGGAGAACGGACTATCTTAGAAATCGCAATTCTCCACATTTTTTTTTCTGCAGTTCTAGTCAGGTAGAACAGTTCTACTTTGGAACAGAATTTTTTTCTTCAAAAGGGGGCGTGTCCGGCCACTGACGCCTGATTTGAAAGTTTCCACAGTGAAAACGTACTCCAAACTAACTTAGAATGGAGCAAGTGAAGATTTTTGTAGAACTGAAAAAACCTGTTCTACACATTAAAAAATCAGGCGCAGGTTACAAATTAGGCGTCCAGAACGAGGTGGGGGGAGGGGGGGGGAGAAGGGAAGTCATTAAATTCTATAATAAATCCTTATTTATACTTCTACAAATATTATACAAATAAATCCAACCTGAATAAACATTTATAAGCAAAGAAAAGATTAAATAAACCATCTTCCTACCTGTGTGAAAGTGCTTCAGCCAGGGAGAATTCTGCAGTCAGCCTCACAAGTTGAGGCACCCGTTCGTTCCCGCGGGAGGGGGGGGAGGAGGAGGAGACAGTCGTTTGTTCCCGCAAAGCGGGGGGGGGGGGGGGGGAGGAGACAGTGAGAAGGCTGCAAGTGCTGATGGCAATGTGCTTTTATTAAAAAATGTTCAAAAATTAAACAGCTACAAAGAACTACAAAAATGGCCGAGTGCCAATGTTTCCTTCACATTGCGCGTGCGCGAACGCTCCAACGCGCACACGCAGCGTTGCTGGCAGGGAAAAAACTAATTTAAATGGTACCCGCCCCCTCCCACTTACTGAATCGGCGCGAGTGTAGGCTCCGCCCCCCTGGGCGTCGCGCCAAACAGACAAGGAGCTGCAAAGCGCTCCAGAATCGCGCGTTTTTTTTCCGGCGCCGTTTTAGGCGCGAAAAACGGCCGCCCAGCTCGGAGGGGCGCCCGTTTTTTAATCGTGTGGAAACTTGGGCCCTATGTACTGTTGCAGAGATAATTGGCAAACAAGGAGAAATGCAAATGAGTTTAATCTCTCGTTTTAGGTATCCACTATAAAAGCCCTACCCTAACCAAATGGTGCCCAGTTACTATTCTACATAAAGAGCTGTTCCCCTATAGGGATGCTAACTCAGGTTGGAGGTACTCCTGCAAGTTTGACCACGTGACCTCTGCTCACGTGACTCCAAGACGATCGGAGAGGATTGCCAATCCTACTCCCCCATCAGACGTGCACAGATTATGTTTATGCAACTGGGGGGGAGGGGGGAACAATTTTATTTATCTATCTGTAGTGGGTTAGGAAACACTATTCTTTTCCAGTAACCAATTAAAAAATGACTTATGTGAGCAGATCGCTTACAAACTTATTTCCTTTCCACTCCCTAACCCTTCTCTGTGTAACAATGTAGCCTCGGATTCATCCTGAACACCACCACAGGAAATCTGCCACTTTATATCTATACCTTTACCAAAAACTTTCGGAGGCTCACAGTTCAGATGACCATCGCACTGTTTAATGCAAATTTCTGTATCACGCTTGTAAAAACTTTAAAGAAACAAAAGCAGTATTTGGATGTACAAATTCTGCCAGAGCACCACAGAATATCTGCACCTTCTTAACTGACCTTTGAGTGAACTAATCAATTAGATGATGCACTTTGAAAAGGGCACACAACTATACTTCAGCAAAAGAATAGCTGTATTTCATCATCATCATCATAGGCAGTCCCTTGGAATCGAGGAAGACTTGCTTCCACACTTAAAATGAGTCCTTAGGTGGCCATATTTTAATTGGTTACTGGAAAAGAATAGTGTTTCCTAACCCACTACAGATAGATAAATAAAATTGTCCCCCCGCCCCCCCAGTTGCATAAACATAATCTGTGCACGTCTGATGGGGGAGTAGGATTGGCAATCCTCTCCGATCATCTGGGAGTCATGTGAGCAGAGGTCACGTGAGCAGTGAGCAGACGTCATGTGGTCAAACTTGCAGGAGTACCTCCAACCTGAGTTAGCATCCCTATAGGGGAACAGCTCTTTATGTAGAATAGTAACTGGGCACCATTTGGTTAGGATACGGGCTTTTATAGTGGATACCTAAAACTAGAGATTAAACTCATTTGCATTTCTCCTTGTTTGCCAATTATCTCTGCAACAGTACTTAGTGTTAGTAAAATGTTGTGCTTAAATAGATATTAGGGATATTTATTCAGAATCTCCTGCCAAACGTGAATGATACATTCCATTCAGAATTTGCTGTCCTTCTATGAATTCATTTTCTGCAGTTTACTTTGAGTCCAATACGAGAACCACAGTCCCTGTCACAAATGGGACAGGGTGGGTGGGACAGGTTTGCCGCACGCTCTTTCCGCTGCCTGCACTCGATTTCTGCATGCTCTCGGCGATGAGACTCGAGGTGCTCAGCACCCTCCCAGATGCACTTCCTCCACCTAGGGCGGCCTTTGGCCAGGGACTCCCAGGTGTCAGCGGGGATGCTTTGAGGCCCGTCCCTGTAACGCTTCCTCTGCCCACCTTTGGCTCATTTGCCATGAAGGAGTTCAGAGTAGAGCGCTTGCTTTGGGAGTCTCGTGTCTGGCATGTGAACGATGTGGCCTGCCCAGCGAAGCTGATCAAGTGTGGTCAGTGCTTCAATGCTGGGGATGTTGGCCTGGTCAAGGACTCTAATGTTAGTGTGTCTGTCCTCCCAGGGGATTTGTAGGATCGTGCGGAGACATCATTGGTGGTATTTACATGGTTACTGTCCATTTATAACAATACATCTTTTTTCTTACCAGGAGCAGTACCACGGGACAGTTGCTGTATATCAGACTTCTCACATTTCAGATGTCCGTCACGTTTTACACATGACATACTGCCTAATAAAAATGTATCAGTCACACTTTAAAAACAATGTAAGTGAAGTTGTAAACAGTGTTGGGGGATTCAATGGCCCTGAATTTGCGACCGGAGACTTCCGGTGGGGAAATGCCTCCGATCCGCAAATAAAATGACCGGGTACCTGGTGGTCCGGGAGGTACGGAGACTCGCAGTGCTGGGTCTCTCAGGGTACCCACGAGTAGAGGCCCACGTATCTCAGGGGAGCAGGCAGTTCACAAGTGCCCCTGGGATCATGTGGGATGATCCAACCAATAAAAGCAGGAAATCCCCATCCATGCTTATGGGGACGCCTTATGTACAGAAACCCCCATAGGCATGAATGGGAATATCCGCAAAAATACATCCACACTTCAAATACATTTTGAAAATTACATATTTAAAATTAATTAAAATGGCAGTTAATTAAATAGTTAAAACAAAAATTTAATTGTTTGAAAAATAAATCTACTTGTTTTAAAGGGGCTCAAAATAAACTTCCCTTTCACAGGTTTTTAAATGTAGAAATGATTGATAATCTTTTTTTAAATATGTTTTTAAAACTCTTACGCTGGTAAATACAGGCCTTATGCCTTATGCCTGCTTTTACCAGGCATAAAAATTTCACGGACATTCGATGGGCAAATGTTGGGTAAATACCCAACCCTCCACCCGAGGATGCCCTTTTCCCGGCGATGCAGTGGATCTTGACAGATTGCAAGTTCCAGGTTTTCGCGCATGCGCTTCCCGGAGATTGCACGACCCCAATGGGTGCACGCGCACCTCGTACGCACCCATAGGGGGCGCAAATTACGGCCCAATATAAAGGAAACAAAGGCAGTCATTTGCAATGTACAAAAAATACTGAAAGCACGCTGCCTGCTCACAAACAATCAATCTGCAATCTAAATAGCAGAAATTTTCTGAATGATCTCACTCAATGTTTACTTATCAATTAGACATTTTAGCCTTAAAGGGGCATAATGAAGGGGCAGAATATTACATTTCAGATGGTATTGCAGGGTCACATTTCCATAAACATGTTACCAGTGATGAGCCTCACTGGTGGATGTACATATCAGGTAATCAAAGACGTGATGCCACAATTTTCTGTCCAATTAAATTTAATGGACAGGAAATCACAGGCAGCCAACAAATGAAGCTCCCTGCCAGTAATGCTCTCAGAAAATCAAATTCTCCCAACTAAATTGACCTGTCAATCTAAGTCAGCAGCCTGACCTGTAACTAACCCCAGCATTCTTTTCCAGAATCCATAACAGTTATACCTTTAAATCTTAAAGATACATAGTGTATATTCTAGTTTACCTTGATAAAATGCTCCTATCCTTATAAAAGAGCACACCCTCTCACTTCTGATGAAAGGTTATCGACCTAAAACGTTAACTCTGTTTCTCTCGCTACAGATGCTGCCTGACCTGTTGAGTGTTTCCAACAGTTTCTGTTTTATTTCACCCTCTCACTTAGTGCGAGAGCACTGCAGGAGATTCACTAGTATACCTAAAAAGACCTGCATCTAGCATGTGCCTCTCATACTCTTGATCTCGCACTTTGTTACAAAGGCAAAACAGCCTAAAGAAAAAAACAGGCTTCTCGGTGCTGGAGCCTGAAATTTACAAGCAATTTACTGGCCTCAACAATATATAATCCAGTTAGTTACCCAGATATAACTACAATTACCCAGATTCCCACAGGAGTACAGTAGCCTTAAAGGAACTGACCAAGTTAGGGCTAATAAGACAACTGTGTTCCAGATCCCAAACTATTCATGAACATTGCAATGAGAGGCCCTCCGATATTATTTTAAATATGAGCATCTCTCTCTCTTTTAGGCAGCCCCCTGGAGTTGAGGACGACTTGCTTCCACACTAAAATGAGTTCTAAGGTGACTAATGAGACCAATGTGGGATCTACAGTCTCTGTCACAGGTGGGGCAGATGATGCTTGATTTGTCATACGCTCCTTCGGCTTTTTGTGCTTGGCTTCCGCATGCTCCCGGCAAAGAGACTCGAAGTGTTCGGTACCTTCTTGGATGCTCCTCCTCCACTTTGAGTGGTCTTGGGCCAGGGATTCCCAAAAGACATTGGGGACATTGCATTTTTTCAAAGAGGCTTTGAGGGTGTCCTTGAAGCGTTTTCTCTGCCCGCTTGGTACTCGAGTGCCTGCTGTTACGTAGCTTGGAGCAGAGTGCTTGTTTCGGGAGTCTAGCATCGGGCATATGAACATATGGGAGTGATGTTGAATGTATTACGATTTTAAGATTCTGGTGAGAATTATAAGCCAATTGTGGTTTGCTCTCATTGCTATTATTTTATCTAAACTCCTTCATCAGATTATTGCCTTATGCTACATACAGCCCTGCTCGAGATGATCTAACCCTCACACAGGTAGAAGTCACAGTGAACGACTATTACAGCCCCATCCAAAAGGCTCTAACATCTTCACTATTTTTCACTTGTACAATAGCTTTTCATGGTCCTGTCATTGGATCTGTAACAGTTCAACCAACCCCTTGATGCCTGCTCAGAGGCCTCCACTGATGCTGTTGATGTACACGAGAATAATCCAGGGATGTCTAGCCAATTTTCCCATCCTCCATATGAGTGACAATCTGATCTCCGTTCAGTAACTCTCCACAGTGATATATCAATTATCAAGATCTGAGTGAGTATTGGGGGGTGGGGAATCAAATCTGTGTTCCAATACGCCAGAGTTCCAATGAACTACGCCACATTGAAAGGCGTTTTGTAATGTGGGGGTTACAGTCCATAACACCTTTAATTAATGTTTGATTCCCAGTGCCTCCAATCTTGCGTGTCAATAATGCAGGAACTAGAGCCTCCAGATTAAAGCTGCAATCTGTATCATAATGCAAACGTTTCCAGATTCTTTACCAAATCCATTTCATGTATATCCGTTATCTCAGCAATCGTTCTGACTTTGAATTGATTTTCCAGTGCATACAGCCACTCTTAGACTAAGAGCCATTAGTCAGAGCCATAAAGGTATTTATAATCAACAAGAGGTATTAAATATTTATACTGAAATATACAACATTCAAGTTACACTCTACCTATGTAAAAAATTTAAACTCTCTGTTAATAAGGGATGATATCAGGGCAGTTGTGAGGGATGATATTGGCTCCAATGAACAAAATGTTGAATCATTGTGGGTGGAGATTAGAGATAGTAAGGGGAAAAAGTCACTGGTCGGCGTAGTTTATAGGCCCCCAAATGATAACTTCATGGTGGGGCGGGCTTTAATCAAGGGAATAATGGAGGCATGTGAAAAAGGAACGGCAGTAGTTATGGGGGATTTTAACCTACATATCGATTGGTCAAATCAAATCGCAGGAGGTAGCCTGGAGGAGGAATTCATAGAATGCATACGGGATTGTTTCTTAGAACAGTATGTAACAGAGCCTACAAGGGAGCAAGCCATTTTGGATCAGATCCTGTGTAACGAGACAGGAAAAATAAACGATCTCCTCGTAAAAGATCCTCTCGGAATGAGTGATCACAATATGGTTGAATTTGTAATACAGATTGAGGATGAGGAAGTTGTGTCAGAAACGAGAGTACTATGCTTAAACAAAGGGGACTACAGTGGGATGAGGGCAGAGTTGGCTAAAGTAGACTGGAAACAAGGATTAAACGGTGGCACAATTGAGGAACAGTGGAGGACTTTTAAGGAGCTCTTTCATAATGCGCAACAAAAATATATTCCAGTGAAAAAGAAGGGCGGCAAGAGAAGAGGTAACCAACCGTGGATAACCAAGGAAATAAAGGAAAGTATCAAATCAAAGACCAATGCGTATAAGGTGGCCAAGGTTAGTGGGACACTAGAGGATTGGGAAGATTTTAAGCAACAGCAAAGAATGACTAAAAAAGCAATAAAGAAAGGGAAGATAGATTACGAAGGTAAACTTGCGCAAAACATAAAAACAGATAGTAAAAGCTTTTACAGATATATAAAACGGAAAAGAGTGACTAAAGTAAATGTTGGTCCCTTAGAAGATGAAAAGGGGGATTTAATAATGGGAAATGTGGAAATGGCTGAGACTTTGAACAATTATTTTGCTTCCATCTTCACAGTGGAAGACACAAAAACCATGCCAAAAATTGCTGGTCATAGGAATGTGGGAAGGGAGGACCTTGAGATGATCACTATCACTAGGGAGGTAGTGCTGGACAGACTAATGGGATTGAAGATAGACAAGTCCCCAGGTCCTGATGAAATGCATCCCAGGGTATTAAAAGAGATGGCGGAAGTTATAGCAGATGCATTTGTTATAATCTACCAAAATTCTCTGGACTCTGGGGAGGTACCAGCGGATTGGAGAGCAGCTAATGTAACGCCTCTGTTTAAAAAGGGGGGCAGGCAAAAGGCAGGTAACTATAGGCCGGTTAGTTTAACATCTGTAGTGGGGAAAATGCTTCTAACTATCATTAAGGAAGAAATAGCGGGACATCTGGATAGGAATAGTGCAATCAAGCAGACGCAGCATGGATTCATGAAAGGGAAATCATGTTTAACTAACTTACTGGAATTCTTTGAGGATATAACGAGCATGGTGGATAGAGGTGTACCGATGGATGTGGTGTATTTAGATTTCCAAAAGGCATTCGATAAGGTGCCACACAAAAGGTTACTGCAGAAGATAAAGGTACGCGGAGTCAGAGGAAATGTATGAGCATGGATAGAGAATTGGCTGGCGAACAGAAAGCAGAGAGTCGGGATAAATGGGTCCTTTTCCGGTTGGAAATCAGTGGTTAGTGGTGTGCCACAGGGATCAGTGCTGGGACCACAACTGTTTACAATATACATAGATGACCTAGAGGAGGGGACAGAGTGTAGTGCAACAAAATTTGCAGATGACACTAAGATTAGTGGGAAAGCGGGTTGTGTAGAGGACTCAGAGAGGCTGCAAGGAGATTTGGATAGGTTAAGCGAATGGGCTAAGGTTTGGCAGATGGAATACAATGTCGGAAAGTGTGAGGTCATCCACCTTGGGAAAAAAAACAGTAAAAGGGAATATTATTTGAATGGGGAGAAATTACAACATGCTGTGGTGCAGAGGGACCTGGGGGTCCTTGTGCATGAATCCCAAAAGGTTAGTTTGCAGGTGCAGCAGGTAATCAGGAAGGCAAATGGAATGTTGGCCTTCATTGCGAAAGGGATGGAGTACAAAAGCAGGGAGGTGTTGCTGCAACTGTATAAGGTATTGGTAAGGCCGCACCTGGAGTACTGCGTGCAGTTTTGGTCACCTTACTTAAGGAAGGATATACTAGCTTTGGAAGGGGTACAGAGACGATTCACTAGGCTGATTCGAGAAATGAGGGGGTTACCTTATGATGATAGATTGAGTAGATTGGGTCTTTACTCCTTGGAGTTCAGAAGGATGAGGGGTGATCTTATAGAAACATTTAAAATAATGAAAGGGATAGACAAGATAGAGGCAGAGAGGTTGTTTCCATTGGTGGGGGAGACTAGAACTAGGGGGCACAGCCTCAAAATACGGAGGAGCCAATTTAAAACCGAGTTGAGAAAGAATTTCTTCTCCCAGAGGGTTGTGAATCTGTGGAATTCTCTGCCCAAGGAAGCAGTTGAGGCTGGCTCAATGAATGTTTTCAAGTCAAAGATAGATAGATTTTTAAGCAATAAGGGAATTAAGGGTTACGGGGAGAGGGCGGGTAAGTGGAGCTGAGTCCACGACCAGATCAGCCATGATCTTATTGAATGGCGGAGCAGGCTCGAGGGGCTAGATGGCCTACTCCTGTTCCTAATTCTTATGTTCTTATGTTCTTATGACTCAAAACACAAAGAATGTACACTTTGTCTTCTTACTAGCTCAAATCTGCGCTTCAGGCTTTCAAACATAGCATGCTTTATCATACACACCAGGTTCGCCTGATAAGACTCTGTGTGGCTCTGCAGAAATCTGGGGAAACTACTAGAGCTATTGGGCCCTCTGAACTCAATGCTGGAACTAAAAGGCACTCAGAATGAGACTGTAGGGGGGGTCACTTTAACCTAACTCGTTGGGGTGGAAAACCCACGGGATCAGGTGGAACACCGGTTATATTCCCCGACCAATATTACTCCCTGTTGACTTCAATGAGAATAAAATTGGGCGGGGTGTAAAACCAGCGTTGCATCAGATCTCGCCAGTTTCTCAATGGACAGATGAGGTTAAAATTGGCCCCAGCACTCTGCAAGTGATAATCCTTCTCATAACAGACAGAATATGTAGGATACATCATGATCAAGTGACATATTCCTTGACCTGTACGAGTGACAACTATTTTATTGGGTGTTTTAGGTTTTGATTTGTGAAGCTGGTGTCGCTCACTCAAGTTAGCTACTATTTTTATTAACTGTCCAGACTATTAATTGTCAGCTGTGGCTCAGTGGGTAGCACACTCGCCTCTGGGTCAGAACGTTGTGGGTTCAAGTCCTACTGCAGGGACTTGAGCACATAATTGTAGGCTGACGCTCCAGCGCGGTGCTGACGGAATGCTGCACTGTCAGAGGCGCCACCTTTTGGATGAGACATTAAATCGAGGCCCCATCTGCTCTCTCAGGACGGAAAAGATCCCATGGCACTATTTCGAAGAAGAGCAGGGGAGTTATCACCAGTGTCCTGGCCAACATTTATCCCTCAATCAACATCACAAAAACAGATTATCTGGTCATTATCACATTGCTGTTTGTGGGAGTTTGTTGAGTGCAAATTGGCTGCCATGTTTCCCACATTACAACAGTGACTACACTCCAAAAAAGTACTTCATTGGCTGTAAAGTGCTTTGAGACGTTCGGTGGTCGTGAAAGGCGCTATATAAATGCAAGTCTTTCTATGAAATAGCCATTTTTTGCTGTGTTGTGCATGTGGCTGGAAAAGTTTTATCCTCCATTTCTGAACCATCATGTACCACACAAACAAACAAAAATTACACTTAGAGTGGCATAATGACATTGCCTGTTACAGCTCTGAAATTCTGTTCCAAAGTCTTATAAGAACATAAGATTATAAGAACATAAGAATTAGGAACAGGAGTAGGCCATCTAGCCCCTCGAGCCTGCTCCGCCATTCAATAAGATCATGGCTGATCTGGTCGTGGACTCAGCTCCACTTACCCGCCCTCTCCCCGTAACCCTTAATTCCCTTATTGCTTAAAAATCTATCTATCTTTGACTTGAAAACATTCAATGAGCTAGCCTCAACTGCTTCCTTGGGCAGATAATTCCACAGATTCACAACCTTCTGGGAGAAGAAATTCTTTCTCAACTTATGGTGGTGGATTTGAGCAATTGGCCAGAGTAAGGTACTGACCTCAATGGGGTGGTCGCGGAACGATGGCAACTGGAGATTATAGAATTATAGAATGATACATCACAGAAGGAGGCCATTCGACCCATCGTGCCCATACCACATTCCCAAAAAGGAAGAAAGGTCAAGAGCCAATCACCTGTACATTTCTAGAGCTGATCCATATCAGCCTCCTCCTGATGCCCCCACCATCACAGAAGCCCGTCTTCAGCCAATTCGATTCACTCCACATGTTATCAAGTAGTGGTTGAGCGCACTGGATACAGCAAAGGCTATGGGCCCCGACAACATACCAGCTGTCGTGCTGAAGACGTGCTCCAGAACTAACCGAGCATCGAGTCAAGCTCTTCCAGTGCAGCTACAAAACTGGCATCTATCCGACAATGTGGAAAACTGCCCAGTTATGTCCTGTTCACAAAAATCAGGACAAATCCAATCAGGCCAAATACCGCCCAATCAGTCTACTCTTACTCATCAGCAAAGTGATAAGGTGTCGTCGACAGTGCTATCAAGCGGCACTTACTCACCAATCACATGCTCACTGAGGCTCAGTTTGGGTCCAACCAGGACCACTCAGCTCCAGACCTCATTACAGCCTTGATCCAATCATGGACAAAAGAGCTGAATTCCAGAGGTGAGGTGAGAGTGACTGTCCTTGACATCAAGGCAACATTTGACTGACTGTGGCATCAAGGAGCCTTCGTAAAATTAATGGCAATGAGAATCAGGGGGTAAACTCTCCACTGACTGGAGTCATACCTAGCGCAAAGGAAGATGGTTGTGGTTGTAGGTCAATTATCCCAGACCCAGGACATTGCTTCAGGAGTTCCTCAGGGCAGTGTCCTAGGCCTAACCATCTTCAGCTGCTTCATCAATGACCTTCCCTCCATCACAAGGTCAGGTGGTGATGTTCGCTGATGACTGCAGTGTTTAGGGCTATTCCCAACTCCTCAGAAAATGCAGCAGTCCATGCCCATATGCAGCAAGACCTGGATGACATTCAGGTTAGGACTGATCAGTGGCAAGTAACATTCGCGCCACAAGTGTGTCATGCAATGACCATCTCCAACAAGTGAGAGTCTAACCACCTCCCCTTGATATTCAACGGCATTACCATCACTGAATCCCCCACCATTAATATCCTGGGCGTCACCATTGACCAGAAACTTAACTGGACCAACCACATAAATACTGTGGCAACAAGAGCGGGTCAGAGGCTGGATATTCTACGGCAAGTGTCTCACCTCCTGATTCCCCAGCCTTTCCACCATCTACAAGGCACAAGTCAGGAGTGCAATGGAATACTCTCCACTTGCCTGGATGAGTGCAGCTCCAACAATTCTCAAGAAGCTCAACACCATCCAGGACAAAGCAGCCCACTTGATTGACACGCCATCCACCACCTTCAACATTCACTCCCTCCACCACCGGCGCATCGTAGCTGCAGTGTGTACCGTCACCTGCAAGTTCCCCTTCAAGTTAAGCACCATCCTAACTTGGAAGTATATCACCGCAATTTCATCGTCGCTGGATCAAAATCCTGGAACTCCATCCCAAACAGTGGGAGTACCTTCACCACACGGACTGCAGCGGTTCAAGGCGGCAGCTCACCACCACCTTCTCAAGGGCAATTAGAGATGGACAATAAATGTTGGCCTTGCCAGTGACTCCCACATCCCAGAACGAATAAAAATGTATTCTAAAAGTGAATTACACCAATGCAAAAAACCATGGAACAGATTTTTTTTAATCTGGAATATGCTTTGAATAAAAAAAAACTCTATTTATTACTTGATTTGGGTACAGACATCAGCAGTCCTCAAAGACTGGTTTCAGCAAGGATTCTGTTTCACAAAGTGAACAGCTTCAGATATCAGCTGATAACTTAATTACAATCCAAAAGCTGGATTCACATCAACATAGCCTTCTTCAAAAGGGTGCAGTCAGCCCACTGGAGAAAAGCGGCGTAATCCTGCTGATGGCTTAGAACAGAACAGCCTACACAGTTACCAATAGTGACACTATGTTTTTGGACTGCATGTTTGAATTTATATTTTTCAATCATGCTACTTTTGCAGAGTTTGAAGGGGTGGTTCTTCATGTAGACATTTACCTGTACAGAATCCAATGTTACAATTTTTCAAAACACATAGACATATATCCGATTTTCAGGTAATTAAATATGACAAAACATTTTTCAGCTATTGAGGAGACAGTCTCTCTTTCTGCATCACTCGCTTTCCTGCATGAACTGGTAGTGTCTGACTGAGCTCAAACATCCCCGCCAACAACACAACAAATTCAACAACCATCTTAAACACAGAGATTTCTGATAGCAGGTGTCTGACATAAATACACAGTTTAACCTTCCTGGTTTTTGCACAAGCCAAGACTGCATTACAACTACCCCTTTATTCTTCCAAGAAGTAAGTTGAGACACACTCCACACAGCCTCACTCCTCTTGGTATCCCTAGTCCAGGAATGAAGACAGATTTTTTTTTTGGCGGGGGGGGGCTGGGAGAGATTAATCTTTCCATGGCTTCCATTTTCTAACAGATTTACCTCCAAGATCTCTCATGCAATAAACAGACCAGCCCATGATGAAGAGGAGGTACTGAGGGAGCTTTCTTGCTTCGAGTAATTTGTTTGCCACACTTTATTTCCACGTCAGTAATTTGTAGAGAAATAGTAAAGCACTCTTGGCGCACAATTTCCTACATTCTAGCAAAGCATTTCCAATTTCTCGTGTTATTACTTTGAATTTATTGCGGGTTACTAGAGGTAAAGTGTCTAATTTGGTTTTAAAGTAAAAGTATTCAGAATGCTCCTCCAAAATTCTCTGTAAATTCACTGGGGTTTAGTATTCAGCCATACAAACCAGAAGGTCCGGGTTCAATTCCAGCTCTGTGTTGAGAGAGTAAATTGCAGCTGTGGGTACATTGCTGAAAAACAGGCATTTATGAATGACAGTGAGGGCAGGATCAGGCTCCATTGTGATTCCCCCACAGTTAAATGGCCTATCACACTAAGCACACACAAGTTCTGTTATTTGTTGTAAAGCACACAAGGACTGCTACTCCCAGAATTGTACTTCAGTATTAATTATGTCTTATAGTTCATTTTAAGAAGCACAGTAACTGTCATCTGGACTTCTCATTAGTTCTCCTGAAACTAACTCATAAACCTGTAAGGATGGCCCCACATATCTAAGAAAACAGAAACACACTTTAATTTGCATATTGCTTTTAGCACATAAAAATTTGCATTGTTTATAGAGTTTATTGAATTTACATACTATCAAAATTCCTAATCAGTATTTCAGACCTTAATTCAGTTGGACTGAATTCCCTGAAACAACAAGGCTAACTATTATAACGCCCAAAACCATCAACAATCTGAGCCCATCCAATACACAGACCAACACGACTGCAACAGGAAGGAGAATCTAGAGCATGAGGAGAAGTGAAGCTGTAATGCAGGATACATATGAAGGACAGGAGCTGTAATATATATTGATTGAGGGATATCCAAGCTGTAATACAAACCATGTGAGGGGAGCCGAGAGCTTAGTGCTATACCTTGCTCATGATCTGCATTAGGATTTACATACTAGCATGAACTAGTATGGTGCAATAATGTCGAACTCCTAATGTGGAGTGATGCTGGAATGCAATACACAATTTAAATAATGTTCCTTGGAGTGGCCTGGCTGGAATAGCTCCCCGCTCTGATGTTATCCATTGTGTTCATAACAGAGTTTTCAATTTATTTTATTTTCCTCTTTATACCCTTTGCCATCATTACAAACCACTGAGTAGTCACCAGCTCATCTACAAAATTGCAACTACTCTATTGAGATGATCATGCTCATTAAAACTGTTGTTTAACACAGGTGATGTCTGACTAGTGTCCCAAAGGGTGTGAATCAGAGATGCGTAATAAGTCTTTGACGATGTTCATGAAGCAAAATGAGAGTAAAATTGCTTACGGTCTGGCATCATTACAATAATCCAGTGCTCTGTCCGGCAGAAGAAATATATGTGGGGGAAAAATTCAAGGCCCTTAAGGTAGCTGAAGCTTTTACTTCTGGGTGATCTTTTGTGCTCATCAAGATGAAAGTAGTCAGTGCTAGGGAACAAAATGTATTAGTGCCCAATGTTAAGCACTGCCAGAGAAGGTACAATGCAGAATGTGAAACGCATAAAGTTCCCTTTACTCTGCTCCTACAGCATGCCAGAATCCAACCCACAGAAGAACATTCCCTCACTGCAGCAGTGTGAATATTACCATAAGTAACACATAGAGGGTATTATAACTCCCAAGGATGGGCGGGAGGGGGACTCGGGAAGTTGGGGGGGGGGGGGGGGGGGATTAAAGAAAATGGGGAACCTGGGCCCACGTCCTCCAACTTCCGTTTCTAACAGAGGCGGGTTGTGGGTGGGGGTGACAAGTCTGCTCTTTGGAGGCGGGCTGGTCATATTTTGAAGAGGCAGCATGCCTAAAATTTTATCTCTGCTCCAGATTTAACGCTGACCGGCTGGATTTCCTGGACCTCTGAAGGGAGGCAAGAATGGCTGGATGGCACAGGTAAATGCCTTTCCAGCACTGCCTATGGGCCAAGAGGAGCAGGAGTGCTTCCCCCGCACCCCGGCCCACCAAGCTTACCTGCTTCCATCCCCGCGATCGGACCCCCGGCCAATGTCCGACTTCCACCAACCCCGATTTCCAATCTCCCCCAAATCCGACTCCAACCTCATGTCCAACTACCCCCCCCACCCCCCGATATCCGACGCTACCCCTGCTGCCTGACTAGCACTCCCCCGCCCCCCTCCCCCGGCCGATGTCTGACCTCCGGCTGTAGCCTGGTGTTGCAGGCCTACCCACCCGACAGCCAGTCAGCCACTCCAAGAGACTGATTAAATAATTTTTAAAATGTCCTGCAGGAAACTCATATTTCCAGGTTTTCCGGCTGCTAAATCTCTCCCTTGTTCCCTTCCCGTCTCCCCATTATTATCGGGACCATTAAATTCCCTTTACTCTACTCCAGCAGATTGCCAGAATCCAATCCTTAGAAGAACATTCCCTCACTGCACCAGTATGAATGTTACCACTTCAGCCAACCAGGTAATAATTTTGTGCTGCAATGTTAGCATTTTTTGCAGTGAACTGAATAAAAACGATCAGTTTGTATAGGGCATTAAAGCCAAAAGAGGAGCGATTTGCATCCCATCAACGCAGGCTGGATTCAGTCCAGCTCCAGGAGATGAAAATTTTATCATAAAACAATTACAGATGAAGGCCATTCAGCCCATCTTAATTCATCCATCCAGAAAGACCCTAAATACACCCCGTCCCCCCCCCTCCACACACGCACAATTTTAGTATCCAATTGTTTTTTTAAAGGTTCTAAGGTTTTCTCTTCCACTACTTTACCTGGAAGTGTTGATCGCTCCTTCTGTGAAGAACTTCCTATCAGTCTCGAATTTACCTTTGACTAGTTTAAACCCATTACCCCTTGCCCTACTCACAATTTTGTTCAAAGTAATATTCCAAATTTACCTTTTTCATTGCTTTAACCAACCTTGTATATTTCTAGATCACCTCTCAGATGCCTCCTTTCTTAGCTGAAAAGTTTTTCCAGTCTTTGCTCATAGCTCAGTCTCCGACATTAGGGACCAGCATTTGGCTCTTCTCTGTATTGCCTCCAACGCTGGAATGTCTTCTTTGTTTTTTGGCAATCAAAACTGTGCTCGAGGTGCAGTCTGACCACAGCATTGTACAGTTTGATCGCAACTTCCTCGGACATATTTTACTGTGGCTACATAGTTCCAAGTTCTATTGGCTTTGTTGATTGCTGCTCTGCACACGTTGAATGTGCTGACTGTAGAGTCCAATAAGACTCTTACATCTCTTTCAACTTCTTCCATAGCTATTTCAACACCATTGATGGAGTACTTGCGTCACCCATTTTTCCTATCCAAGTGCAATACTTGTCAGTATTAAATTACATCTTCATTGTTCTGCCCACATACATATTTTGTTCAACTCGTTCTGTAATTTCTGAGCTGCCTCCTTTCGATTTCACTGCCTCTCAGAATGCAGAGTACTAACCCACTGCACCAGTGCATCCCTTCAGTTGAAATTTTGCAAACAAAATGTGAGAATGAACAGAAGCTCTGAAAATGAAGTAACTCAAAAGTTTTTTTTAAAATGAACCAGCCCACTGACATCCATTGCAAGTCAATGTATCTGGACATCCAGCTACTTGTACACCCCGACGCATTACAGCAAGATATATATCTGACATAATATATCACAATACACAGTCTTATCTCATATTCCAAATAACTGCACCTTTTAATAAACTAAAAAAAACTTTTTAGTTAACCAATATTTATCATTTTGTTTTCTCACAGGTCTTAAATACAGGTTGAACGTCCCTTATCCAGGACTCCCATTATCCGGCACCACCCCTCGTCCGGCACCATTCCGGCTGATCCAACATGTACAAATCGAAGTCCTTCCTCACTGCCGACTCCCTCAATCGCTGGCCTGACCCTGGGATCCACCACCACATCCCTGTGATCTCTCTGCTGTACTCCCAGCCCCAAGCCAGCCAGCCCTGATATCCCCTTGCTCAGTACCTGTACTATCCAATTTAACGTGATCTCCCCTCATCCGGCAAAATCCCTTATCCGGCACAGGCCAGGTCCCGAAGGTGCTGGATAAGAGAGGTTCAACCTGTACTGTATTATGCAGCCTGGTCATGTAGTGCACTAATACACAGAGCCCTGCAACACTAGACACCCGTAGAGGTGATGAGGTTTATTCCCTCATGATTTCAGCCAGTCTGCCCGCAAAAGCAGTGAGCAGCACAAGCGCTATTACTTTCCACGGGGTTCGTCAAATCAAGGCTGTAACATATGCAGCAGATCCACGGCAAAGTCTGGAAAAGCAATCGGGAGAATCCCAGCGGAAATTCAATCCCAAAGTGTTTTACATAATCCCTGAGTGAGGAAAAAAAATCTAAGGGAGAGTAAGCCATGCCACTTCATGCTGTTCCCAGTGGTCAGTTTAATAGCAGCAGACCCGATAAGTGCTGCGTGATATGGGAAAGTCCAATAGATAATTTGCAACAAAAATATATGATATATAGACAATTGCAATGACACCATCTAAGATTTTTTTCACCTCAAATAAAATGATTGATTATTGTTCCTTTTCATTTATCTAATTCGCTTATATTATGATTTATATTTACAATAGAAAGAAAACAAATTATTGCCATTGTTATGATGTAATATATATATCCTTAATAAATTACAGGAAATATTATCTGACTAAATTGTCAGATAAAATCAAGTTTTACTGATTTCTATTTCCAACAACAACAACATATAATGCCTGTTATGTATGAATAAAGAGTCTGAATGGATACTGTGAGCTCAAAGTAAAGTGTGACCTTAGTCTTTTATTGCAAGTCTCCAGAGTGCCTCTTTAGCTTGTGAGGCCTCCTTAAGTACCTGTGCTCCCAAAGGATTATGGGATCCCTTGGGACTCCAGGGGATGAGCCATCTGGTGGCTGTACAAGGTAAATACAAGTTTACATATATATCAACGCCTTTAATGTAACGTAGTAAAACATCCCAAGGCGCTTCATAGGAGCGTTATCCAACAAAATTTTACACCAAACCACATAAGGAGATATTAGGACACCAAAAGCTTGGTGAAAGAGGTCAGTTTTAAGAAGTGTCTTAAAAGAAGAGAGAGAGAAGTAGAGAGGTTGAGAGGTTTAGGGTGGGAATTCCAGAACTTAGGGCCTAGGCAGCTGAAAGCACGGCCGCCAATGATGCAGCAATTAAAATCAGGGATGCACAAGAGGCCAGAATTGGAGGAGTGCAGAAATGTCGGAGGGTAGTAGGGCTGGAGGAGGTTACAGAGATAGGGAGGGGCGAGGCCATGCAAAAATGCTTCTGCAGTCCTCCAAAGGCTTGTATATTCTGAATTTTTCCAGATTCCATAGTCTGGACACATGTTCAATATGGCTCACATGGCCAGATTGCCAGCAGATCCACATTTCTACAGATTTCATAGGGCGAGAATACAGAGGGTAATATTTTGGGCACATTGACAGTGAGCCACCTCACCTACTGGTGCCACTTATCGGAAAATCGCAGCTGCACTGCGCACTATTTTCTGTCATTGGAAATCAAAGTGCTACCACAATTTTCCAATATGCTCTTGTCATATGCAAGATTTCCCAAAACCACAAAGAAAATTACCCCATAGTCGATATTGTTCTCTATGGCACTTTCTAATTTACTGAAGGTCCAAATTTTTCCCCCCAAAAAATGCTCCTCATATCGCCTTATAGCAACACCCTATGTTGCAGTATCTTTCCTTGGGTACCTTACCCAAGTGATTATCCTTTCTATGTGAGTCAAGACAGTAATTGTAGGCAAGCTGTTTAGCCACCATGGCTCAGTGGTAGAACTTTCGCCTCTGTCAGTAGGTTGTGAGTTCATGTCTCATCCAGAGCCTGGAGCACAAAATCTAGACTGATGCTCCAGTGCAGTACTGAAAGAGTGCTGTACTGTCAGACATGACATTTTTTGGATGAGCCGTTAAACCGAGGCTCTACCTGCTCTCTCAGGTGGACGTGAAAGATCCTGTGGCACTATTGTGAAGAGGAGCAGTGGAGTTTTCCCCAGTGTCCTGGCCGATATTTAACTTTCAACCAACATCACAAACAGATTATCTGGTCATTGACATATTGACAGTCTAGGGATAAGGGGTAAGCCATTTAGGACCGAGATGCGGAGGAACTTCTTCACCCAGAGAGTGGTGAACCTGTGGAATTCTCTACCACAGAAAGTTGTTGAGGCCAATTCACTAAATATATTCAAAAAGGAGTTAGATGAGGTCCTTACTACTAGGGGGATCAAGGGGTATGGCGAGAAAGCAGGAATGGGGTACTGAAGTTGAATGTTCAGCCATGAACTCATTGAATGGCGGTGCAGGCTAGAAGGGCCGAATGGCCTACTCCTGCACCTATTTTCTATGTTTGCCCAATGACAATATTCAGTAGAGGTCGCTGGATAGTGATCAGAAATGGAAATTGGCTATTATTCCTCTTCCTTAGCCTGGGGATGCAGAAGCCCCAGGCTAAGAAAGAGAAATGTTACCCTCACCACTGTCTCAGCCAAGATCAGCTAACTCAGCACAACTTAGAGATCAAGCCTAGAACCTTCCTGCTCTGTACGACTCATTATCAGACCATGCAGTGCATTTACCCAGTCAGTCAGTCATTGGGGAGCCAAAAGTTATTTTCTTTTATGGTTTCTAATGATTTTTTTATGCTCATCAAGGTGAATAACATCAGACCTGGGGAACAGATCTCATATCGACTTTGAAATCCAGAATCAGCCTCAAATATTCCAGGTTCAGGCTCAGCATATTTAACAATGGTCCCAGTGGCCATTTCTCTGTTGCTGAAATTTCTAGGCTCTAAAGGCTTGAAGTATATTCAGTATAGCTTCTTATAACTGTTTGCACATTACTAACAGTGTGACAGTCCATACTCTTCCAGTGTGGGTCAAATATATTCACTGTGGCTCCTGGTGGTTGCTTCTACCATTCTGAAGACGTTCATATTCCTAAACTCTACCGGGCTACATCTATTCAACGTGGACCCCTAAGTGAAGGCCCACACCCTGCCAGACTACTGATCTGGAATGTACTAAACATGGCTCCCTATGTTTTTTCCACCTTACTGAATCCACCCACATCAACAAACACTGATCAGGTGCCAAGATCAATACTGAAATCTGCAAAAAACAGAGATTGAATTATTCTTACTGCAGGTGTTGCATTTTATCAGAGTTCTGCAATAGCACTGAGCTCAAATTACAGAGATACAGTTAGAAGCCAGACATCAAACAAAAACTGATTTAAGTAGCTGTCTAACCATACATCACACATATCAGCATATGTGGTTACAACAAAGTGGATTGCAAAGGCTAGCTGGATGGAAACACTGACATACCCCTACAGTGAAAGATTGGTCTCACCAAATTACCAATGTGATCTAAAATGGCAACATTTATTTTGATTTAGCCAATAATCCTGGCAAGAGAGTTTTGTGGCAGCATCATTATACTCCGCTGATAAACTGAACTTCCAATCTTTGGCGAATACATTTTCCATTTGGTTAACTCAGGTCATCAATAACAAAATCCCGACACCGATATTAAATTGATCAACGTGATTATTGATGCCAACCAAAGATCAAATACATCTGAACACACAGACTAGAAATGCTGCAGATACAAACAGGTTACACGAGCATAGAGACATTTAGGCAGTTAGTAGAGGGAAAACTGAAAGATTTTAATTAGATAAATATAAATTGTAAACAATGATTAAATCGATAGGCTGCAACGCAGAATGATTAAATTACCACACTTGGATTGATACAGTCGATGAGAGGCAGAAAGATGAAAATATGATGGGTGGGAGGGGGAGACAATTGATAAATTGAGGGAGGGTCGCCCGTTACCCACTTACCTCCTCGGCTTGCTTCCGGAGAGATTTCTCTCGCTCGTACTGGGTAAGAAGCTGCTCGTTGTCTTCCCGGAGCAGCTCCAGCTCCACTTCATGCTCCTGATTCTCGGTGAAGACCGAGTCCAGGTTCTCCAGCACGTTCACCACCAGCGGCATCAGCTCCTTCACCACCTCCTCGTCGTACTTGTGGATGAGCCGCTCGAACTCGCGGTAGATGCTGTTGGCGAGGCCGGAGACCCGGTCGGACATGACGGACACCGAGCAGTCATCCTGGTAAACCGCCCCATCATCTAGCTCCATCATCTCGGCGGCGGCGGTGGGAGGGAAGTGAAAACAAATCACGCCGAGGAGAGAGAGGGGAAGAGGGATGCAGTCGGCGGGGCTGAGGCGCAGTCTCACCGCATCCCCCTCCCACTGTCCCCCTCCCTGCAAAGGCGGGCACGATGCCTGGGCGCCGATCAGCCGGGCTGGGCAAGAGGTCTGGGCTTTTCCGGAAAGGCTGGCGAGAATTGTTGCCTCCTCTGTGCAAACAATAGCGGTCCCTCCCTGCGCCCTTGGCTCTACATCTCCAGGCTCAGGCTGCTGTCATCTGCGCCGATCTGACGTCAGGATGGGCTGTCTGCATTGTGGGAAGTGGGACAGCAAACCAGCCAGGCTCCCGCCCTCCCCCTGCAACCAGCATTTTACTGCAGCCCAGCACCTAGTCACAGGCTTGGCTGCAAACTGTTCCTCGAGCTCTAGACATCATCTTTATTATGTAAGATAACAGTAACTTATGGGGAAAGCTGCGCACAGTTCTGCTCCCCGTATCACTATTTTTTAAAGGATATTGAAGCACTGGAGAAGATGCATGAAAAAATTGACACGGGTGATATCAGAACTGAAGAGTTTATCAGGAAGGACTGACCACATTAGGGTTTTTTTTTCTAGAAAAGAGAAGGCCGAGGGGGTGACATGATTAAGGCCTTTAAGATTATGTAAGGGTTTGATAGGGTAGAGGTAGAGAAGATGTTTCCACTTCTGGGGGAGATGAAAACTAAGGGCCTAAATAAAAGATAGTCACACTAAATCCAATAAGGAAACTTCTTTACCCAGAGAGTGGTAAGAATGTGGAACTCGCTACCGCATGGAGTAGTTGAGGCGAAAAGCATAGATGTATTTAAGGGGATGCTGGATGAACACATAAAGGAGAGAAAATAATAGGTCGTTATGCTGGGATTAGATGAAACTCTTTTAGAGTCTACCTGCAAAACATAAAACATGTATCCGTGCCACCCGACCTGGATGACACACCAGACATTTACAAGGCCCTTTTTTTTTCTTTTTTCTTCTTTTTTTTGTTTTTTGGGTTTTTTTTGGGCACTAAAATCAAATTTTTTCCTTTTTCCAGTGCCCCCTATAAAAGGAGAGGGGGACACTAAAAGCACCGGCAATTAAAACAAATTAAACTTTAAAATGTAAAATCAAATTAAAATTTGGTTGCCGGGCGTGATGATGCACTCCAGTCCCTCCGGTGCCCACCTCTCGCGGAAGGCCGCGAGCGTACCGGTGGACACCGCGTGCTCCATCTCCAAGGACACCCTGGACCGGATGTGAGAGCGGAAGAGAGGCAGGCAGTCAGGTTGAACGACCCCCTCGACCGCCCGCTGCCTGGACCGGCTGATGGCACCCTTGGCCGTGCCCAGGAGCAGTCCTACGAGGAGGCCCTCGGACCTACCCGCTCCCCTCCGCACAGGGTGCCCAAAGATCAGGAGAGTGGGACTGAAGTGCAGCCAGAATTTCAGGAGCAGCCCCTTCAAATAATGGAACAGGGGCTGCAACCTTGTGCACTCAATAAAAACATGGAACACGGACTCCTCCAGACCGCAGAAATTGCAGGCGGCCTGGGAGTCCGTGAACCGGCTTAAAAATTTGTTGCACGGCACTGCTCCGTGCACCACCCTCCAGGCCAAGTCCCCGACGAATAGTGGGAGGACCCCTGCGTAGAGTGTCCTCCATCGGGGACCCCCGCCTCCTCCGGACGGAAAGATGGTACGCCACGGCGTGTCCGGACGGCCGGCGAGGATGGCAAAGTTGAGAGTGTGCAGGAGCAGCCCGTACAGGAAACCCCTCCGCGCGGAACTGAAAGGCACGGAGGGGATTTCCCCGAGGCGGCTCAAGTTGTGAGGCGCCGGCCCCCGAGGGAGGTTCCGGGGTTTGGCGCCGATGAGGAATTCCGTCCGGACGGGGGTCAGTTCGGACGGTATCTCCCCACGTGCTTGAGCCTCCTCGATGCACCTAACGGAGTCAGGGTCCAGAGCTGTTTTTAGCGACTCGATGGCATCGGCCGCGTGGCGGACGTTGGCAGAATTTAGGCGCCGCACCAGCGTGTCTGGCGCCATCCAGCCCGCTCCTCCGCCATCGAGCAGGTCCCTGACCCTGGTCACCTCACCAGCCATGAAGAGGGTAGGAGGAGGTTCAGGTGGTGCATAAACATGGACCTTTTGGGCCGAATGGCCTGTTTCTGTGCTGTATATTCTGTGTAAGATGCATTCAGAATCATTGCTGCTGTAGTGGGGGAATGCACTGTCTGGAGGTGCAGCAGCAATATAACAAAAATTAAATATACTCCAAAAAGAATTAAAACGTGTTGTCAGTGCTGAAATTGGAACAATTGATTCGCATTAGCTAAAGGCTAGGCCCCAACCAGAGTTTGCAGAGTTTTTTTAAAGCAAGATCAGTATTTTCTATTATTAATAAATTTAAAGTCATTAAACAACAAAATCAATTGTGGACAGAAATGTCAAAATCCTATTTCAAAATCCATCACCACCAGCTACAAATTGCAGTCAATCGGCCCATCGAACCCACTCTGCCATTTTATGTGCCTTGGGAGTTTATTATTAATCTCAATTCTCCACCCTTTCTACATATTCCTTAATATCTATATTTCCCGAGTAACTGTCTATCAAGCTTTTAAATACCTTAACTGATTCTACATTTTGACCTGGGGCATTGCATTCCACAATTTCACAACCCTTTATATGAAGAAGGATTTGTTCCAGTTCAAATGTTATTATTTTGTCCCCTTGTTCTGGATTCCCTACCAGAAGAATGTACTTTATCAATTCTGTTCATTATTTTGAACATCCCATTCAGATCACCCCTCAATCTGCTCTTTCTCAAGCTTATCCAGTTTTTCATTATTGCTAAGTTCCTTCATCCCAGGTGTTATCCTCGTGAACTGTTGGTGGACTCCCTCCAATACCAGTATATTCCTCCTGAGATGAGGTGAGTTGCACAAAACTGAACACAATATTCCAAATGGAGTTAGACCAATGCTATGCACAACTGCAGTAGTTCTCTCTTGCTTTTATATTCTATATTCTTGTGATGAAGCTCAGCATCCTATTAGCATCTTGTGATGAAGCTCAGCATCCTTTTGCTTGCTTTTTGCACCTGCTTTTAAAGTATTTGCACCTCCAAATTCCTTCTGTTGATTTATCCCACCAACCACTGCATTCCATTCAATCTGTATTACCATCTGCCATTCTTATATCTAAGGTGTACCTCATGTTTGTTACATTGAACTGTATCTACTATCAACCTTCCCATTTACTTTATCTATCTTTTGCAATATTTTGCTCTCCTGCACAATTCACTATAAGTACAGTTTAATATCATCTGCAAATCTGGTACTCCCATCTATTCCCAAATCCAGGTAATTTATACAAAAAGTTGAGTTCCCTGGGCAACATCATTTGTCACTTCCCGCCAACCTAAGAATATCACTTTTATCTCAACCTTTTTCCTCCTACACCCAACCAATTTTCTACTCATCCCATGGTGAGTTGCCTCCAATTCCATATGCCTTAAGTTTAGCTCGTAATCTCTTTTGTGGAATCTTATCAAATGCATTCTGTAATTCCATTGATCCTCTTCTATCTACTACCTGTATAATATTCTATCAAAAAGCTATGCTTTATCTTTCACAAAACCATGGGGACCCTCCATAAACAAAGAACTATTTGCATTCATATAGGGCCTTTCATGACCTCAGGATGACCTAAAGCACGTCATAGCCAGTGAAGTACTTTTTGAAGTGTAGTCACTAATGTAATGTAGGATACACGGCAGCCAAATTGCAGCCACCAAAGTCCTACAATCAGATGAGATAATGACGAGATAATCTGTTTCTTTTTAGTGATGTTGGTTGAAGAATAAATATTGGCCAAGACAACGCCCATACTCCTCTTCGAGTGGTCCCATGGGATCTTTTGCATCCACCAAAAATGGGCTGACATCTCATCCAAAAGACAGCACCTCAGACAGTACAGCATTCCCTCAGTACTGCACTGAAGTGTCAGCCTGGATCATGTAGTCAAATCTCTGGAGTGTCACTTGAGCCCACAACCTTCTGACTCAGAGGTAAGAGTGCTACCACTGCCACTGAGTCAGGGCATCAATTTATACTTTTCCAAGTGCTTACTTATTCTGTCCCTGAAAATGGATTTTAGTAATTTCCCACTACTGTTGTTAAACTCACTGACCTGTAATTACCTGGTGTATCCCTTCCTCTCTTTTTAAATCAAGCTATCTTCCAATCCCCTGCTACTGTCCCCAGATCTTTGTGCAGATTATAATTAATATCTCAATTTATTTGCCTATTTCTTTGAATGCACTTGGGTCAAAACCCTATGTGCCTAGAACCTTGCTTTTAATCGCATTAGTTTACCCATTGCAAGTTTTCTGTTTATACTAATTCACGTGAGTTTCACTCCTTCACTAATTTCTAGTCTTCCCTGTATCTCTCGTATCACATCCTCCTTTTCCACAGTGAAGATGAAAGCAAAGGATTTACTTAGCAGATCTGCCATGTCATCAACTGCTACTATTATCATATCTAAATTTTAATGGATCCTACTTTCTTGTGTTTTTTCTGGGTAATACAGTTCACTCATGAAAACATAATTTTGTGCAATCTGATTCCTGTGAGATTCTCCATGTTTTAAAAGTCACAAAGCTTGTGAAATAATTCCTTCAATCACACGACCCTGCATTTTCTTAAAGCACAAGCTGGCCGCTCAAGCCTTTTAAATAGTGCAGATGTAGGAGCAATTTTGAAATAACACGAAGCATAAATGATGATGGAAATGCTTTTTTTCCCCTGAGTGAATCCATGAGGCTTTGGTGCAGTGAGTGAGGGAACATTGAGACATATGTATAAGTGGTACTCCCAATGGAAACGGCTGGTTCACCAGGTATTGCAGGAAAAGGCTGAGAAAGTGAATGGAATGTCACAAACCTGTCACAGACTTGAAGAAACCCACATGGAAAATAATTCATAATGTACAGGAAGTAAATGGAGATGGAAGGAGGCAATCCTCGACAAACATCACCATGAACTGCATGTCCCTCAAAAACATTATAAAGAAGTTAGCAATTTCCATGATGCTGAGTTGACCAAAGGAATCATCATTGACGTGAACATGAAGAATTAGTACATGAAAGATGGAAAACTGAAAGGAATGAGTAGACTGCTATGCTAAATTTACAAAAATGTATCCAAAAAGCAAGAGTTCTGAAAGATGGTTTAATTAGCTGAGGTTTGTAAATGTTCGTAAACTTACTAAGATGATGTCAGTTCTCTTTCAATACCAGGTACACCACACAGAAAATGCTGTCAGTGCTCTATGTGTATTCAGTGTATGAATACTGTTCTATTTGCACGGGATGCCATTTAATGGCTGTAAAGAGATGCACACTAATGGTGGTAATACAGTACCAGGTTGTGCAGAACTCTTACCTTCTTCAAGTACACCACATAAGAAATCATTAGCATGGAGATTCTAGAGGGAATGGATACTAAAGAAGTTAGAGTACATACTTGAGGAAGTCCCAAAATGTAACACTATCCTACAGAATAATATTCACACAGGCACACACTCAACTTCAGTAACATCACAGGGATAGTGTTGCTACAGTTTGGCTAATTGAAGCAACATCCTGAGAATTTGCCATCTTCTCAGGATGGAGCAAAGGAGACTCGGGCAGCAAGAGGCATCACAGCACATACCATCACTGAAGTCTTCTTTTTTGTGTAACATAGTCTACCTTTGACAACACAGTCTTGTGTCATTCTTCCTCACTTTCAAATAAAGGGGCTTTAAGGAATTTATGGCCCCACTGATCAATGGAACGGCTGATCTAATGGTTACTATCAGATCCTGAAAGCTCTGAGACATACCATTCACCATGGTCTGCAAGATGCTATGCATGCTGTGCTCTATTCTGTTCCCTAATGCCTCCAGAGCATCTGGCAATCTGTGCTTCTGAGGAGTTGTCACACGTTCTCAGAAATTAACCTCGGAGACTGCACATAGCTGTCATGTTCTTCAACCAATCTTTTTAAGCACATACCCATGAGTAATGGGTCCCACAACTCTGAAGCCATTGGCAGCCTCCTCTTCAGTCTCCACAAGGTGGCACTTCTTATCCACTCCCAACTCCTCTGGTTCCCTTGCAATCTGTGAATCGCCCGGTACCAGATTCTCACTACTGCTATCTAATTGTCCCAGATGAAATCTCAGCAGGTGCCTGGGAGTGAGGAAGCAAGGGCCGCAGGTGGTGAGTTGGAGTGGGTTGAGGCAGAACAACATGAGGCAGGATCATACTGCAGTAACTCATGGGTGGCCTGTTCCTCATCATCCTCTTCCTCATCTAAATGGTCATAGTGTCAGCTGTGGCACAATTGGTAGCACTCTTGCCTCTGAGTCAGGGGGTTGTGGGTTCAAGGCCCACTCCAGAAACTTTATCACAAAAATCTAGGCTGTACTGAGTGAGTGCTGCACTGTCAAAGTGCCGTTTTTTGGATGAGACATTAAACTGGGGCCCTGTTTGCTCTTTCAGGTGGACATAAAAGATCCCATGGCATTATTTCAAAAAAAAGTAGGGGAATTATCCCTGGTATCCTGGCTTATATTTAAACCTCAATCAACATCACTAAAAAACAGATTATCTGGTCATTATCACATTGCTGTTTGTGCGAGCTTTTGTGCACAGATTGGCTGCCACGTTTCCTCCATTACAACAGTGACTACACTTCAAAAGTACTTAATTGGCTGTAAAGCAATTTGGGACATCCTGAGGTCTTGAAAGGTGCTAGTTAAATGCAAGTCTTTTTTCCTTAATTAACCAGGAAAAAATCTCTTTCCTGTTTCTGCTTCTCCCCCTTATCTTCACCTTCATCATCCTCTGCCCCCTGTTGCTGCGATGGATCTGCAGGAATGGAAGGTAGAATCTAAGAAGGGATGAGCATTAATAGCTTGGAATTAAAGAGACTGAGAAGAGGGTGGAGACTTTTGTCTGTGTGGAGTTTCACAGGAATGCCAGGGTAAAAGTGTAGCATCCACAATATGCCACCAACTATGCCATATCCTACCAAAAGCTGAGTATCTCCACATTGCATTCTCCTCATATGGTGTGAGGGGTTTAGAGGTCGGCATAATCTCTCTGATGGCCTGATTCTGGAGGACATTGTGAACCAATTTATCCTGCAAGAAGATAGAATAAATGAGGGGAAGATTAGCAGTTGAGGAGTGTGTGTCAAGTGACATGGGTGAGCTGATGCAACTGGAAAGAGCTGAACTCTCTGACACCTCCTTCTACCTCCCCTGGACCATGACTCCACTACCGAACATCAAGCCATCGTTTTCAAGACTGTCACTGGAGATCTTCCCTCCACGGACGCCAATCTCATAGATCGCCAACTCTGCACAGCCCGCTTCTACCACCTTCCCAAGATCCACAAACAAAACTACCCTGGTAGACGCATTGTTTCAGCCTGTTCATGCCCCACGGAACTGATTTCTTCCTGTCCCGACTCTATTTTTCTCCCCTTGTCCAGTCTCTTCCCACATACATCCACGACTCTTCCGACGCCCTCCACCACTTTAACAGTTTCCAGTTTCCTGGCCCCAACCATCTCCTTTTCACTATGGACATCCAATCCCTCTGCACCTCCATCCCCAAACAGGATGGCCTGAGGGTTTCCCCTTTTTGTTTGAACAGAGCCCCAACCAGTCCCCATCCACCACCATCCTCTTCTGCCTGGCTGAACTTGTTCTCACATTGAACAACTTCTCCTTTGATTCCACTCACTTCCTCCAAATTAAAGGTGTTGCTATAGGAACCCGCATGGGTCTTAGCTATGCCTGCCTTTTCGTAGAATATGTAAAACTTTCTTTGTTTCAGTTCTACTCAGGTTACCTCCCTCACCTCTTTGATGACTGTATTGGTGCCGTTTTCTGTTCTCGCCCTGAACTAAAAAATTTAATTCACTTTTCTTCCAATTTCCACCCTTCCCTCACCTTCACATGATTCATTTCTGACTCTTTCCTGCCCTTCCTCGACTTCTCTGGGGATAGGCTATCGACAAGCACCTACTATAAGCTCACTGATTCCTACAACTACCTGGACTAAACTTCCTCCTACCCCGCATCTTGTAAGGACTCTATTTCATTCTCCCAGTTTCTCCGTCTCCGTTGCATCTGCTCTTATGATGCCACCTTTCATACTAGTGCTTCCGATGTGTCTTCCTTTTTCTTCAGCCGAGGTTAACATGGCCCTCGACCGTGTCCGTTCTATTTCCTGCACTTCTGCACTCACCCCTTCCCCTCCCTCCTAGAACAATGATAGGGTTCCCTTTGTCCTCACCTTTCACCCCACCAGCCTCCACATTCAACGGATCATCCTCCGCCATTTCCAGCACCTCCAGGGTGATCCCACTACCAAACACATACTCCCCTTCACTCCTCTTTCAGCATTCCATAGGGACCACTCGCTCCGCAATACCCTGATCCACTCCTCAATCACCCCCAACACCTCGTTCCCTTCCCATGGCACCTTCCTACGCAAGCACAGGAGACGCAACACCTGCCCTTTTACCTCCTCCTTTCCCACTATCCAGGGCCCCAAATACTCCTTCCAGGTGAAACAGCGATTTACTTTTACTTCTTGCAATTTAGTATACTGTATTCGCTGCTCACAATGTGGTTTCCTCTACATTTAGGAGACCAAATGTAGATTGGGTGACCATTTTGTGGACTATCTCCGTTCAGTCCGTAAGCGTAACCCCGAGCTTCCGGTCGCCTGTTACTTTAATTCTCTGCTATACTCCCACTCTGATCTCTCCGTCCTCAGCCTCTTACAATGTTCCATCGAAGTTCAACATAAGCTCATATAACCGGACCTCCTCATCTTTCGATTAGTCACTTTCCAGCCTTCTGGATTCAACATCAAGTTCAACAATTTCAGATCACAACCACTGTCCCTATTTTTTCAAATTGCAGCTGTTGATGATTCTGCCATTCCCATTTACACCCTATCTAGACTCAGCTTTTGTTTCTTAATTTGTCTCATTACCATCTCCTTTTGCCTTGCACCATCATATCTTTTGAGTTTTAATCTCTCCTGCCTTCCATCCTATCACAGACCTTCTCTTTTGTTCTTTCCTCCTCTCCCCCCTTTCCCTGCCCATGCAGTTGCTTAAAACCTGGTACCTCTCTAACCTTTTCCAGTTCTGACGAAAGGTCATCAACCTGAAACATTAACTCTGTTTCTCTCTCCACAAATGCTGCCTGACATGCTGAGTATTTCCAGCATTTTCTGTTTTTATTTGAAGCAAGAGATGTTGAGGTAACAGCTTGTTATCAGCCTGTGAAAATTGAGGATAGTGTTTTAGGATTCTGCATGTAAATCATTGCTGTGAGGGAAACTGGGCAGACATAGTGCAAGATCTCATGTTGGAGCCCCCCTTAACCAAAGTGCATTATGAAGGGTTAGTTTTATGAGTGTTACTTTAAAAGAATGAAGAGGGTGCTGGTGCTGGGTTGGTCAAGAAATCAAAAGGAGAGTGCTTCACCTTGCTTCCTCTGGTGTGGTCATTGAACTTGTTGCGGCACTGATTGGCAATCTCAAGTGTGCCAAATTTCTCTCCACATGGCACGAATGACATTCCTGCTTGCTGACATGGACAGCCAGATATCTATGCCTTCCTAATCCAATTTTCTCAAAGAAGGCTTGGAGATTCATCAGAAAAATTCTGTGTCGTTCTTCTTTGTCTTAGTGCCATGCCCTATTGCCTTGTTTGACTGCTGTAGACATTCTTGAAAGGTATCATAAAAAGCTTGATAAGACATGCAGTGAGGTTACTTGAGAGTCAAGTAAGAGAGCCAAGCACTGCTTCTTCCTTACTTGGTTGTCCTCCAGTCTGCTACAGAAGCGTTCAGCCAGAACTATCTTTTTTTGAAGGTTGCACCCCAATTTCCATGTACTCCAGTAGCTTACACCATGTTTACATGGGATATACACCAATCACTACTCCAATTAATATGCAATTGACAGGATCCAGAAAACACTTGTAAATACTTTCGGCAGTTAAAAATCTTTTTCTATTGGCATAACAACCACTGCATGGAAATTATCTCCCATTATCAGTATTCAATTATTTATTCTTTAAGGATTTTGAATATTTGAATGGTATCTCCATTGAGTCTTCACTTTTTCGGATTAAATAAGAAAAGATTTAGCAGATGTGTAATTCATTCAATTTTTATATGAAAATGGACAACCAGTTGATGTTTCACTATTGTTATTGGTCTTTTCCTGGTTTCTGATGAGCACAGTAAAATAATTATCGAGTATAACTGAAGTTTATTGCTTCTATTTGTATTGTAGCATTGCAATGAATGGAGCAATGATTGGCCAGGGGGAATCAGGCTGGGAAAGCTAATGTCCATAATGCAGCCAGACTCATTTCCATTAATTAACTGTTGGCTGCATTATGAGCTTGCGATCATCCATGCCCAATGCTCCTCTATGCACTCTGCCCGTGTGGTGCTTTGTGCCCAAGCACTAAAGAGGAAGATGTGCCTTATTATGTCCAATCTGTGGTTGGGAAAATGTTGGAGTCCATTATTAAAGAAGCAGTAACAGAACATTTGGAAAAGCATAATTCGGTCAGGCAGAGTCAGCATGGATTTATGAAGGGGAAGTCATGTTTGACAAATTTGCTGGAATTCTTTGAGGATGTAACGAACAGGGTGAATAAAGGAGAACCAGTGGATGTGGTGTATTTGGACTTCGAGAAGGCATTTGACAAGGTGCCACATGAAAGGTTACTGCACATCATAAAAGTTTACGGGGTTGGGGGTAATATATTAGCATGGATAGAGGATTGGCTAACTAACAGAAAACAGAGTCGGGATAAATGGTTCATTCTCGGGTTGGCAATCAGTAACCAATAGGGGGTGCCGCTGGGATCAGTGCTGGGACCCAAACTATTTACAATCTATATTAACGACTTAGAAGAAAGGACCGAGTGTAATGTAGCCAAGTTTGCTAATGATACAAAGAAAGGAGGAAAAACAATGTGTGAGGTGGACACAAAAAATTTGCAAAAGGACATAGGCAAAGTGAGTGGGCAAAAATTTGGCAGATGGAGTATAATGTTGGAAATTGTGAGGTCATGCACTTTGGCAGAAAAAATCTAAAAGCAAGTTATTATTTAAATGGAGAAAAATTGCAAAGTGCTGCAGTACAGCAGGACCTGGGGGTACTTGTGCATAAAACACAACAGGTTAGTATGCAGATTCAGCAAGTGATCAGGAAGGCCAATGGAATCTTGGTCTTTATTGCAAAGGGGATGGAGTATAAAAGCAGGGAAGTCTTGTTACAATTATACAGGGTATTCGTGAGGCCACACCTGGAATACTGTGTACAGTTTTGGTTTCCATATTTACGAAAGGATATACTTGCTTTGGAGGCAGTTCAGAGAAGGTTCACTAGGTTGATCCTGGTGATGAGGGGATAAGGTTATAAGGAAAGGTTGAGTAGGTTGGGCCTCAACTCATTGGAATTCAGAAGAATGAGAGGTGATCTTATTGAAACATATAAGATTATGAGGGGGTTTGACAAGGTGGATGCAAAGAGGATTTTTCCACTGATAGGGGAGACTACAACTAGGGGGCATAATCTTAGAATAAGGGGCCGCCCATTTAAAACTGAGATGAGGAGGAATTCCTTCTCTCAGAGGGTTGGAAATCTGTGGAATTCGTTGCCTCAGAGAGCTGTGGAAGCTGGGACATTGAATAAATTTAAGACAGAAATAGACAGTTTCTTAACCGATAAGGGAATAAGGGGCTATGAGGAGCAGGCAGGGAAGCGGACCTGAGACCATGATCGTATTGAATGGCAGTGCAGGCTCGAGGGGCCGTATGGCCGTCTCCTGCTCCCATATCTTATGGTCTTATGATAGCCAACTTTCCATTTGTGACCATTGCATGATTGCAGCATGGGACACCTAGATTACTATTTCAAAATAATTTCCTAAAGTAATGAGTAAGTGAGATGACAAGTGCAATTTATCCAAGTGTGTCTCTTAGGATTCCATGGCATAAAGCACCCACTGAGGTAATTTTCACCTTCACCGCTTGGAAATGAAAATCTAGTCCTAGAACAGGTGGGTGATGTCCTCAGTTAGTTTGATGTCCAAGTGGGGGAAGCTGAAAACTACTCTCTTTGTGCGATGGCCAACTTTGTATGACTACTACACACTTACACCTTTTGGGTGTGCGACATTCTGAGCATAGAATAATGGCCATCAATGAAGTCTGTGAATCTTCTCAAATATTGCCATTTACATTATGAATTGCCCTCTGCTGTTCCTGCTGGTGCTTCCCTTCCAAATGTCTGCGAATAGCACACTGAATCCAATCATCATGGACACAGGCTGTTAACACATTAATTCAGTTGTTGTTCTGTTGTCCATTAATTGAAGCAAACTGTATGCTGCTGTACTACCAATTCGAAACGCGTTTGCTAAATGCACCATATGTTGAGAGTACAAGGTATGGAATGGTGCTCAAAATACCTCTGACTGAAATTATCACCAATTTAGTAATTGAAATCATACTTCTACATACAGTCTCCAATATAATGGTGAACAATGATTTCAGCATTATACTTTACTACTGAAATCCCTCTGAGTAACAAATAGTGGATTGATTGATTGTGCGAACCAAACTGGTAGCAATGCAATGGAGGAAGATTTCCTGGAGTGTATTAGGGATGGTTTTATAGACCAATATGTCGAGGAACTAACGAGAGAGCTGGCCATCCTAGACTGGGTGATGTGTAATGAGAAGGGACTAATTAGCAATCTTGTTGTGCGAGGCCCCTTGGGGAAGAGAGACCATAATATGGTAGAATTCTTTATTAAGATGGAGAGTGACACAGTTAATTCGGAAACTAGGGTCCTGAACATAAGGAAAGGTAACTTCGACGGTATGAGACGTGAATTGGCTAGAATAGACTGGCAAAGGATACTTAAAGGGTTGACGGTGGATAAGCAATGGCAAACATTTAAAGATCACATGGGTGAACTTCAACAATTGTACATCCCTGTCTGGAGTAAAAATAAAACTGGGAAGGTGGCTCAACCATGGCTAACAAGGGAAATTAAGGATAGTGTTAAAGCCAAGGAAGAGGGATATAATTTGGCTAGAAAAAGCAACAAACCTGAGGACTGGGAGAAATTTAGAATTCAACAGAGGAAGACTAAGGGTTTAATTAAGAGGGGGAAAATAGAGTACGAGAGGAAGCTTGCAGGAAACATAAAAACTGACTGCAAAAGCTTCTATAAATAGGTGAAGAGAAAAAGATTAGTGAAGACAAACGTAGGTCCCTTGCAGTTGGATTGAGGTGAATTTATAATGGGGAATAAAGAAATGGCAGACCAATTGAACAAATATTTCGGTTCTGTCTTCATGAAGGAAGACACAAATAGCCTTCCGATTGTACTAGGGGACAGTAGGACTAGTGAGAAGGAGGTACTGAAGGATATCCTTATTAGGAAGGAAATTGTGTTCGGGAAATTGATGGGATTGAAGGCCCGGGGCCTGATAGTCTGCATCCCAGAGTACTTAAGGAAGTGGCCCTAGAAATAGTGGATGTATTGGTAATCATTTTCCAACAGTCTATCGACTCTGGATCAGTTCCTATGGACTGGAGGGTAGCTAATGTAACACCACTTTTTAGAAAAGGAGGGAGAGAGAAAATGGGTAATTATAGACCGTTTAGCCTGACATCAGTAGTGGGGAAGATGTTGGAATCAATCATTAATGATGAGATAGCAGCGCATTTGGAAAGCAGTGACAGGATCGGACCAAGTCAGCATGGATTTATGAAAGGAAATCATGCTTGACGAATCTTCTGGAATTTTTTGAGGATATAACTAGCAGAGTGGACAAGGGAGAACCAGTGGATGTGGTGTATTTGGACTTTCAAAAGGCTTTTGATAAGGTCCCGCACAAGAGATTGGTATGCAAAATCAAAGCGCATGGTATTGGGGGTAATGTACTGACGTGGATAGAGAACTGGTTGGCAGACAGGAAGCAGAGGGTCGGGATAAACGGGTCCTTTTCAGAATGGCAGGCAGTGACTAATGGAGTGCCGCAAGGCTCAGTGCTGGGAACCCAGCTCTTTACAATATACATTAACGATTTAGATGAAGGAATTGAGTGTAATATCTCCAAGTTCGCGGATGACACTAAACTGGGTGGCGGTATGAGCTGTGAGGAGGACGCTAAGAGGCTGCAGGGTGACTTGGGCAGGTTAGGTGAGTGGGCAAATACATGGCAGATGCAGTATAATGTGGATAAATGTGAGGTTATCCATTTTGGGGACAAAAACACAAAGGCAGAATATTATCTGGATGGCGGCAGATTAGGAAAAGGGGAGGTGCAACGAGACCTGGGTGTCATGGTTTATCAGTCACTGAAAGTGGGCATGCAGGTACAGCAGGCAGTGAAGAAGGCAAATGGTATGTTGGCCTTCATAGCTAGGGGATTTGAGTATAGGAGCAGGGAGGTCTTACTGCAGTTGTACAGGGCCTTAGTGAGGCCTCACCTGGAATATTGTGTACAGTTTTGGTCTCCTAATCTGAGGAAGGACATTCTTGCTATTAAGGGAGTGCAGCGAGGGTTCACCAGACTGATTCCAGAGATGGCTGCACTGTCATATGAGGAGAGACTGGATCAACTGGGCCTTTATTCACTGGAGTTTAGAAGTATGAGAGGGGATCTCATAGAAACATATAAGATTCTGATGGGACTGGACAGGTTAGATGCGGGAAGAATGTTCCCGATGTTGGGGAAGTCCAGAACCAGGGGACATAGTCTTAGGATAAGGGGTAGGCCACTTAGAACTGAGATGAGGAGAAACTTCTTCACTCAGAGAGTTGTTAACCTATGGAATTCCCTGCCGCAGAGAGTTGTTGATGCCAGTTCATTGGATATATTCAAGAGGGAGTTAGATATGGCCCTTACGGCTAAGGGGATCAAGGGGTATGGAGAGAAAGCAGGAAAGGGTTACTAAGGGAATGATCAGCCATGATCTTATTGAATGGTGGTGCAGGTTCGAAGGGCCGAATGGCCTACTCCTGCACCTATTTTCTATGTTTCTATGATATAGAAATGGTAGCAATCTGAGTAATTTCTAGGGTCTATACTTGGAATTGCCAGAAATTCTGCTTTTTACAGACTCTTGACTCTGTCGAGAATAAAGGTCCAATTTTACTTGCTTTTTATTTTAAAACTATCATAATTGATCTTTATGACATTGTTTATGTAAAAAAATTGACTTGCTTCCTGTAGCTGTCTCCTTGCTGATGTTCCACTTTCTAATTCATTGTCTCTCTATTCTTCTGTTTATTTTACACCCTTTCTGTTTCCCATTCTCTGTGGCTCACATGTTTTCTTTCATTGTTATATCTGTACCTGAGTTTGCTTTTGAAGCACTCTGACTCTCTTGCTCTTTCCTTAAGTTTCTCCTTCCCTCCATCTCAGCTTCCTTCTTTGGGGAGGGGTATTTTAACCTAACCCGCCTAATGGAAAGTCAATAGAAAGGAAAATCAATTGGGATCTAAAACAGGTGATTGATCCAATCCCATTTTCACGCTAAATGGGTTTAGTTAAAAGTACCCCTTGTATGTCTCCCACTTTATCTCTATGCCTCTCACACATGTTTCCTTACTGAAAAGCTTAACCTTTTACTTTCTTGACACACCAAGATGGTCTTCTCATGGTGGATCCGGTGGGCTGAAGCCCTGATCAGTACTGGCAGATTAACATGCCACTGTTACATACATGGGTGTGAAGGAAATTTACGACCAGGAGTGGGAGGGAACAGGGACCACAGAGCTGGAGGCTGAAAGCCAGAAACTGAACTAGAAGCTGGGGTGGGGTGAGGGTGCTGCAGGCTGAAGCTTGGAGCTGGAGACAAGTAATGTGACTGGAAGCCAAGAAGCTGAGTGCAAGTAAGGCTGAACATGGAGGCCAGAACATGGGCTGGAGATGAGCTGAGGCTGGGAGGCAGAGTTTGGTTGTAGGCTGAAGCCAAAAGGGGAACCAAGGATAAGACTGGGAAGCAGAGACGGGCTGAGTTGGAACTGTGATCAAGGTTAGAAGCTAGGAGGAAGAACCCAAAGGCTAGGATCTGGACCAGGAAGAAGACCAACACTGAGGTGGAAAGTGGGCAAGGAGGACTAGATGATTCAGTGGATTGGCACACAGCCCTTTCATCTCTGGCACTGGGGTTTGAATCTAGCTGAGGCTGGGAGGCTGCAAGGCACATTGGATGGATGCATTGTTATTTCATCTTTGAAACCTGAGTTTAATTCCAAGCTGGACTGGTGTAAGTCTCTTCTCTGACAGTTACGGAGTTATTTGTGGGAATCCACCTTGAAAGAGAAGGTATTAGCGAATCACAGATTGGCTTCCAGAAAAAGATCCTGTCTCATGAAATTGATTCAATTTTTTGGAGAAGTTACAAAGTTGTTGGATGGTGCAGCCCAGTCGATAACATATACACAAACTTTCAAAAAGCCTTAGATAAAGTGCCACATAAAAGGTTGCTAAGTAATAATGATTGTTATAGGATTGGCAGACCGATATTAGGTTGGGTATGGAACTAATTACATTTCCATGTAATTATTAATGGTAGCAGCTTCTTTTCCGCTGCAAGAAAAGCTTAAAGCCCAGGCTACCGTCTTCAATCACTGTGGATCATAAATCGACAAAGCAAGCAGAATGCTGAGCAAAATTACTAAATCCTCAAAAACTGAAGCCATCATGCTGGAGCTATATAGTCAGGCCTCCCTTTCAGTATTGTGTTCAGTCCTGGCCACTGAGGCACACGGTCCAAGCCCTAGAAATATTACAAAGAAGGGCCATAAGGTTCGTCCCTTGTGTTATGAGGAAAGGTTACACTGTCTGGGATCTTCATGCTTGAAAGGATACAAATGAGAGGGAACTTTATAGAGGTATTTAAAATACTAGGTGGAATAGAGAAGATTAATATGGAGCATTATTTCACGTTAAACCCCGACTCTAAGGCAAAGGGACATAGTTCTAAACAAATTCAGAACTGAAGTTAGGACGCACTTATGCAAGCAGTGATTCTAGGCGGTCTTCTAGCTGAGTAGTGAGGGCAAAAACTCTAACACCATTCAAGAGACAATTGATTATTGTGATGGTGGAACCATAGGTTTCCAAGGAAGAATGAAGTAGATAGGCCAAATTACCTCTCATCTGCAATTATTTTTGTGATCATAATCTTTAATTGCTTAATTTTTCTATGGTGTCAATCAATATTCCCTTTAAGCTGCATGGCCGAGCAGTGCTCCAGGGGTCCCGCACAGCCTGTGAGCTGGCTTTTAAATTGAATAAAAACCACGCGTATATGGAATTTTGAATGGGCCAAGCAGTTCTTTCCAGGGACCGTGCAGCCCAAAAATAAAATTACAGGGAACATTGGCGTCAATAGTGTTCTTTTCCTGAACTAAACTATTATACAAAATGTTTTAAGTAGCAGTTACAATTGAATTTAGTGGTCAATTTTCCTTATTTCATGCCCTGCTGTTTCAGTGCAAATGCGATTAAAGGACAGAATGTAAACTAAAGCTTTATCCTTTAAAATCTATATCCTAATCTCAAAGCTGAAGGGCCTTAACAGTATTTTATATGACTGTCTCTTATCCAATGTATAACTTTACTATTTATTATAATAAAATGATATTCCATTTCACAAGGAAAAATGAGGTAGACAGGCCAAATAACCCATCACCTGCAATAATCTTTGTGATCATATTATTCTGCATTGCAATACTCAATTCGTTTATGTTACTTTCTGCAGTGTCAGCAATAAGAAAGCACACTGTTTGGCAGAGACAGTCACTTAACAAAGTACTTATCCTTAATTAATAATGGTCTCTGGCTTTAAGTTATCCTGACAGGCCTTTGGGGTAAGTGGTAAGCTAATCCCAGGCTACAATCGCCACATTTATGGCGGGCGGAACAAGTTAAAATCTACCCCAATGTCACAAAAGGGTTCATTTTCGACTTACCGCTGGAGTGTAAAACTATCGTTGTGGGACAGGTGCCCATTATAGAAACAACCCAATTTTCCTTTTCATTGAATAACGGTTTCTGCAATTAATGCCCAACCTGCAATGGCAGTTTTATACCCCTGACAGTAAGTTGAATATTAGCACCTGAATTTCATATAATCTGTTTATCTTAGTTATACACTTGCAATAGTTAACATAAGGCCACAAGAATTTGTAATATTCTTTCATGGCCTTGGTGTAACTAATCAAACAGTTCTAGAGAACAAGATATTTACTGTCCCAAGGCTCTATGAGAAAGTAAAAAATAATTTTTGCATGTCCTTAAACTTGTGTGATGATCATTTCAGCTGTCAAACTAAGCAGATATTAGGTGGCATAATAGCATAAAGCTAAATACCTCACAAACTTTGCCCTGATGGTTATTTGGAGTAAAGATAGAGCTGGATAAATTGTACTGGGTACAAACACATTTCCTATTGCGTAATACATGCTCCACCAGTCCTGCTCCAACATGTGTTTGTTAAGTCTGCATTTACACCATTCCAATATTTTTCCATTAGAGAATTAACAACCAGCCACAACGTTTCCATATCAGAGAGGGTAAACTTTAGCATAGAATATATTCCCAAATATTCCAAATCCACTGCTCTGCAAGGCTTAACTATACTGAGTCCAGGATCAAAATATGAGTTTCTCTGTATGAACCTGGGAACAGGATTAGGCTATTCAGCCCCATTTGAGCCTGTTCCGCCACTCACTTAGATCCTGGCTGATCTACACCTCAACTGCATTCGCCTGCTTTTGCTCTATATTCCTTGGTACCCTTACCTAACAAAAATCTACTGATCTCAGTCTTGAAAATTTCAATTGACCCATCATCCACAGCATTTTGTGGGAGAGAGTTTCAAATTTCCACTACCCTTTGGTGAAAAAGTGCCTCCTGATTTCAATTCTAAATGGCCTAACACAAATTTTAAGATTATGCCCCTTGTTTTGGAAAGGGCAGAAAACGCTAGTGAGAGTTGTGTACAGACGACCAAACAGTAGTAGTGAGGTTGGGGACAGCATCAAACAAGAAATAAGGGATGTGTGCAATACAGGTACAGCAGTTATCATGGGCGACTTTAATCTACATATTGATTGGGCTAACCAAACTGGTAGCAATACGGTGGAGGAGGATTTCCTGGAGTGTATTAGGGATGGTTTTCTAGATCAATATGTCGAGGAACCAACTAGAGAGCTGGCCATCCTAGACTGAGTGATGTGTAATGAGAAGGGACTAATTAGCAATCTTGTTGTGCGAGGCCCCTTGGGGAAGAGTGACCATAATATGGTAGAATTCTTTATTAAGATGGAGAGTGACACAGTTAATTCGGAAACTAGGGTCCTGAACTTAAGGAAAGGTAACTTCGACAGTATGAGGCGTGAATTGGCTAGAATAAACTGGCAAAGGATACTTAAAGGGTTGACGGTGGATAAGCAATGGCAAACATTTAAAGATCACATGGATGAACTTCAGCAATTGTACATCCCTGTCTGGAGTAAAAATAAAACGGGGAAGGTGGCTCAACCACGGCTAACAAGGGAAATTAAGGATAGTGTTAAAGCCAAGGAAGAAGCATATAATTTGGCTAGAAAAAGCAACAATCCTGAGGACTGGGAGAAATTTAGAATTCAACAGAGGAAGACTAAGGGTTTAATTAAGAGGGGGAAAATAGAGTACGAGAGGAAGCTTGCAGGGAACATAAAAACTGACTGCAAACGCTTCTATAAATAGGTAAAGAGAAAAAGATTAGTAAAGACAAACGTAGGTCCCTTGCAGTCGGATTTCGGTGAATTTATAATGGGGAGCAAAGAAATGGCAGACCAATTGAACAAATATTTCGGTTCTGTCTTCACGAAGGAAGACACAAATAACTTTCCGATTGTACTAGGGGACAGTAGGTCTAGTGAGAAGGAGGAACTGAAGGATATCCTTCTTAGGCGGGAAATTGTGTTGGGGAAATTGATGGGATTGAAGGCTGATAAATCCCCGGGGCCTGATAGTCTGCATCCCAGAGTACTTAAGGAAGTGGCCCTAGAAATAGTGGATGCATTGGTGATCATTTTCCAACAGTCTATCGACTCTGGATCAGTTCCTATGGACTGGAGGGTAGCTAATGTAACACCACTTTTTAAAAAAGGAGGGAGAGAGAAAACGGGTAATTATAGACCGGTTAGCCTGACATCAGTAGTGGGGAAAATGTTGGAATCAATCATTAAGGATGAAATAGCAGAGCATTTGGAAAGCAGTGACAGGATCAGACCAAGTCAGCATGTATTTATGAAAGGGAAATCATGCTTGACGAATCTTCTGGAATTTTTTGAGGATGTAACTAGCAGAGTGGATAAGAGAAACCAGCGGATGTGGTGTATTTGGACTTTCAGAAGGCTTTTGACAAGGTCCCGCACAAGAGATTGGTGTGCAAAATCAAAGCACATGGTATTGGGGGTAATGTACTGACATGGATAGAGAACTGGTTGGCAGACAGGAAACAGAGAGTCAGGATAAACGGGTCATTTTCAGAATGGCAGGCAGTGACTAGTGGAGTGCCGCAGGGCTCAGTGCTGGGACCCCAGCTCTTTACAATATACATTAACGATTTAGATGAAGGAATTATGTAATATCTCCAAGTTTGCGGATGACACTAAACTGGGTGCGGGTGTGAGCTGTGAGGAGGACGCTAAGAGGCTGCAGGGTGACTTGGACAATTTGGTGAGTGGGCAAATGCATGGAAGATGCAGTATAATGTGGATAAATGTGAGGTTATCCATTTTGGGGGCAAAAACACAAAGGCAGAATATTATCTGGGTGGCGGCAGATTAGGAAAAGAGGAGATGCAACGAGACCTTGGGTGTCATGGTACATCAGTCACTGAAAGTGGGCATGCAGGTACAGCAGGCGGTGAAGAAGGCAAATGGTATGTTGGCCTTCATAGCTAGGGGATTTGAGTATGGGAGCAGGGAGGTCTTACTGCAGTTGTACAGGGCCTTAGTGAGGCCTCGCCTGGAATATTGTGTACAGTTTTGGTCTCCTAATCTGAGGAAGGACGTTCTTGCTATTAAGGGAGTGCAGCGAAGGTTCACCAGACTGATTCCAGGGATGGCTGGACTGTCATATGAGGAGAGACTGGATCAACTGGGCCTTTATTCATTGGAGTTTAGAAGGATGAGAGGGGATCTCATAGAAACGTATAAGATTCTGATGGGACTGGACAGGTTAGATGCGGGAAGAATGTTCCCGATGTTGGGGAAGTGCAGAACCAGGGGACATAGTCTTAGGATAAGGGGTAGGCCATTTAGGACTGAGATGAGGAGAAACTTCTTCACTCCGAGAGTTGTTAACCTGTGGAATTCCCTGCCGCAGAGAGTTGTTGATGCCAGTTCATTGGATATATTCAAGAGGGAGTTAGATATGGCCCTTACGGCTAAGGGGATCAAGGGGTATGGAGAGAAAGCAGGAAAGAGGAACTGAGGGAATGATCAGCCATGATCTTATTGAATGGTGGTGCAGGCTCGAAGGGCCGAATGGCCTACTCCTGCACCTATTTTCTATGTTTCTAATCTTCGACCAAGGAAATAGTTTCTCGGTACCTACCCTATCAAACCCCTTTATCATTTTAGACCACCAATCAACCTTCTAAAGTCAATGAAATACAATCCAAGTTTATGCAACTTGTCCTCAGAATTTAATTCTTACAACCATGATATAATTCTGGTGAATCTGCACTGCTTTTATTCCACAACCAATATACCTTTCCTGGGATAAAAACAAAAAATGCTGGAAATATCAACAGGTCAGGCAGCGTCTGTGAAAAGAGAAACTGAGTTAAAGTTTCAGGTTGATGACCTTTCGTCATTTGGTGCGAGGCAAAAGGAGATGGTAATGGGATAAGTAAAGAAACAAAAGATGAGTCTAGAAGAAGTATAAATGGAAATGGCAGAATTATCAACAGCTGCCATGTGAAAAAATAGGGGCAGCGGTTAACATAGAAACATAGAAAATAGGTGCAGGAGCAGGCCATTCAGCCCTTCTAGCCTGCACCGCCATTCAACGAGTTCATGGCTGAACATGAAACTTCAGTACCCACTTCCTGCTTTCACGCCATACCCCTTGATCCCCCGAGTAGTAAGGACTTCATCTAACTCCCTTTTGAATATATTTAGTGAATTGGCCTCAACTACTTCCTGTGGTAGAGAATTCCACAGGTTCACCACTCTCTGGGTGAAGAAGTTTCTCCTTATCTCGGTCCTAAATGGCTTACCCCTTATCCTTAGACTGTGACCCCTGGTTCTGGACTTCCCCAACATTGGGAACATTCTTCCTGCATCCAACCTGTCCAAACCCGTCAGAATTTTAAACGTTTCTATGAGGTCCCCTCTCACTCTTCTGAACTCCAGTGAATACAAGCCCAGTTGATCCAGTCTTTCTTGATAGGTCAGTCCCACCATCCCGGGAATCAGTCTGGTGAATCTTCGCTGCACTCCCTCAATAGCAAGTATGTCCTTCCTCAAGTTAGGAGACCAAAACTGTACACAATACTCCAGGTGTGGCCTCACCAAGGCCCTGTACAACTGTAGCAACACCTCCCTGCCCCTGTATTCAAATCCCCTCGCTATGAAGGCCAACATGCCATTTGCTTTCTTAACCGCCTGCTGTACCTGCATGCCAACCTTCAATGACTGATGTACCATGACACCCAGGTCTCGTTGCACCTTCCCTTTTCCTAATCTGTCACCATTCAGATAATAGTCTGTCTCTCTGTTTTTACCACCAAAGTGGATAACCTCACATTTATCCACATTATACTTCATCTGCCACGCATTTGCCCACTCACCTAACCTATCCAAGTCACTCAGTAGCCTCACAGCATCCTCCTCGCAGCTCACACTGCCACCCAACTTAGTGTCATCCGCAAATTTGGAGATACTACATTTAATCCCCTCGTCTAAATCATTAATGTACAATGTAAACAGCTGGGGCCCCAGCACAGAACCCTGCGGTACCCCACTAGTCACTGCCTGCCATTCCGAAAAGTACCCATTTACTCCTACTCTTTGCTTCCTGTCTGACAACCAGTTCTCAATCCACGTCAGCACACTACCCCCAATCCCATGTGCTTTAACTTTGCACATTAATCTCCTGTGTGGGACCTTGTCGAAAGCCTTCTGAAAGTCCAAATATACCACATCAACTGGTACTCCTTTGTCCACTTTATTGGAAACATCCTCAAAAAATTCCAGGAGATTTGTCAAGCATGATCTCCCTTTCACAAATCCATGCTGACTTGGACCTATCATGTCACCATTTTCCAAATGCGCTGCTATGACATCCTTAATAATTGATTCCATCATTTTACCCACTACTGAGGTCAGGCTGACCGGTCTATAATTCCCTGCTTTCTCTCTCCCTCCTTTTTTAAAAAGTGGGGTTACATTGGCTACCCTCCACTCAATAGGAACTGATCCAGAGTCAATGGAATGTTGGAAAATGACTGTCAATGCATCCGCTATTTCCAAGGCCACCTCCTTAAGTACTCTGGGATGCAGTCCATCAGGCCCTGGGGATTTATCGGCCTTCAATCCCATCAATTTCCCCAACACAATTTCCCGACTAATAAAGATTTCCCTCAGTTCCTCCTCCTTAATAGACTCTCTGACCACTTTTATATCCGAAAGGTTGTTTGTGTCCTCCTTAGTGAATACTGAACCAAAGTACTTGTTCAATTGGTCTGCCATTTCTTTGTTCCCCGTTATGACTTCCCCTGATTCTGACTGCAGGGGACCTACGTTTGTCTTTACTAACCTTTTTCTCTTTACATACCTATAGAAACTTTTGCAATCCGCCTTAATGTTCCCTGCAAGCTTCTTCTCGTACTCCATTTTCCCTGCCCTAATCAAACCCTTTGTCCTCCTCTGCTGAGTTCTAAATTTCTCCCAGTCCCCAGGTTCGCTGCTATTTCTGGCCAATTTGTATGCCATTTCCTTGGCTTTAATACTATCCCTGATTTCCCTAGATAGCCACGGTTGAGCCACCTTCCCTTTTTTATTTTTACGCCAGACAGGAATGTACAATTGTTGTAATTCATCCATGCGGTCTCTAAATGTCTGCCATTGCCCATCCACAGTCAACCCCTTAAGTATCATTAGCCAATCTATCTTAGCCAATTCATGCCTCATACCTTCAAAGTTACCCTTCTTTAAGTTCTGGACCATGATCTCTGAATTAACTGTTTCATTCTCCATCCTAATGCAGAATTCCACCATATTATGGTCACTCTTCCCCAAAGGGCCTCGCACAATGAGATTGCTAATTAATCCTCTCTCATTACACAACACCCAGTCTAAGATGGCCTCCCCCCTAGTTGGTTCCTCGACATATTGGTCTAGAAAACCATCCCTTATGCATTCCAGGAAATCCTCCTCCACCGTATTGCTTCCAGTTTGGCTAGCCCAATCTATGTGCATATTAAAGTCACCCATTATAACTGCTGCACCTTTATTGCATGCACTCCTAATTTCCTGTTTGATGCCCTCCCCAACATCACTACTACTGTTTGGAGGTCTGTACACAACTCCCACTAACGATTTTTGCCCTTTAGTGTTCTGCAGCTCTACCCATATAGATTCCACATCATCCAAGCTAATGTCTTTCCTAACTATTGCATTAATCTCCTCTTTAACCAGCAATGCTACCCCACCTCCTTTTCCTTTTATTCTATCCTTCCTGAATGTTGAATACCCCTGGATGTTGAGTTCCCAGCCCTGGTCATCCTGGAGCCATGTCTCCGTAATCCCAATCACATCATATTTGTTAACATCTATTTGCACAGTTAATTCATCCACCTTATTGCGGATACTCCTTGCATTAAGACACAAAGCCTTCAGGCTTGCTTTTTTAACACCCTTTGTCCTTTTAGAATTTTGCTGTACAGTGGCCCTTTTTGTTCTTTGCCTTGGGTTTCTCTGCCCTCCACTTTTCCTCATCTCCTTTCTGTCTTTTGCTTTTGCCTCCTTTTTGTCTCCCTCTGTCTCCCTGTATAGGTTCCCATCCCCCTGCAATATTAGTTTAACTCCTCCCCAACAGCACTAGCAAACACTCCCCCTAGGACATTGGTTCCGGACCTGCCCAGGTGCAGACCGTCCGGTTTGTACTGGTCCCACCTCCCCCAGAACCGGTTCCAATGCCCCAAGAATTTGAATCCCTCCCTGCTGCACCACTGCTCAAGCCATGTATTCATCTGCGCTATCCTGCGATTCCTACTCTGACTAGCACGTGGCACTGGTAGCAATCCCGAGATTACTACTTTTGAGGTCCTACTTTTTAATTTAGCTCCTAGCTCCTTAAATTCTTTTCGTAGGACCTCATCCCTTTTTTTACCTATGTCGTTGGTACCAATGTGCACCACGACAACTGGTTATGGTCTGAAATTGTTGAACTCAATGTTGAGCCCAGAAGGCTGTAAAATGCCTAATCAAAAGATGAGGTGGTGTTCCTCGAGCTTGCGTTGAGCTTCATGGGAACAGTGTAAGAGGCCGAGGATGGAGATGTCAGAGTGGGAATGGGGTGGAGAATTAAAGTGACAGGTGACCGGAAGCTCCGGTTCATGCTTACGGACTGAACGAAGGTTTTCCACAAAGCGGTCACCCAATCTACATTTGGTCTCCCCAATCGCATCGATTATAGTATATTAAATTGCAAGAACTACAAGTAAATCGCTGTTTCACCAGGAAGGAATGTTTGGGGTCCTGGACAGCGGGAATGGCAGGTGTTGCATCTCCTGTGCTTGCATGGGAAGGTGCCGTGGGAAGGGGAGGGAGTGTTGGGTGTGATTGAGGTGTGGACCTAGGTGTCGTGGAGGGAGCAGTCCCTGCGGAATGCTGAAGGGGAAGAGGAGATGAATGTGTGTTTGGTGGTGCAATCATGCTGGAGGTGGCAGAAATGGTGGAGGATGATCCATTGAATGTGGAGGCTGGTGGGATGAAAGGTGAGGGCAAGGGGAACCCTATTGTGTTTCTGGGAGCGAGGGGAAGGGGTGAGAGCACATGTGCAGGAAATAAAAGGGACACGATCAAGGGCCATGTCAACCATGTTTGAGGAGACCTGCTGACTATTTCCAGCATTTTCTGTTTTTATTTCGGATTTTCAGCGTCCACAGTATTTTGCTTTTGTATATCATTCCTGGAGTTTGGTGCTCAACACTGAAAACTGTACTCCAGATGGGGTCTGTGCAAGGCTCTGTACAGCTGAAGCATCACTTCCTCACTTTTGAATTCCAACATGTTTGGGATAAAAGCCAACATTCCATTAGTCTTTTTGATTACGTTTTGTAGCTGTGCACTAGCTGTTGGTGATTTGTGTACATGTACAAATAAATCCCTTTCCTCCTCAATTGGTGAGCTCCCAATCTCTCACCATTCAGAAAATATTCCAATTTGTCTGTCCTGGATCCTAAGTAAATGGCCTCACACTACCCACAAAATCCATCTGCCATAGTTTTGCCCACTCGCTTAATCTGTCTATGTCCCTTTGTATCTTCTTGCTCTCATTTACACAACTTACTGTGCTCCTAACTTAGTGTCGTCTCCAAACTTAGATGTACGACTCACTATTCCTTCTTTGAAATCATTAATATATATGTGGTGACAATGTGAAACTCCAATACAAATTTCTGGGGAACACCGCTTGTCACTTCCAAAATATTAGAGAATGATCTCTTTATCCCTGCTCTCTGTCTCCTACCTCCCAACCAATTAACAACCAGTATCACAAGGTTACCTCCAATTCTGTGCACTTTCATTTTTGTTAATAATTTCTTATGTGGAACCTGATCAAAGACACTCCCCTATCCACAATGTTAGCGACCACCTCAAAAAAGTTAACTAGCCAAGTCCAACATGGCCAACCTTTCATAAATTCATGTTGACTCATTTTGATCAGCTCTTACTTGTCCAAGTGCTCAGTCACACTGTATCAGATGAGAGATTCCAGTAATTTCCTCACAACTAATATTAAATCGATGGGCCTGCAGTTACCTGGTTTCTTTTGCCCTTATTTCTTATGTAATTGACTGACAGTTGCAATTTTCCAATCCAAAAGCGCAGTTGCTGAATCTAGAAAGCTTTGGAAAATTATAACTAATGCATCTGCAATTTCTTCACCTATTTCTTTTAATATTCTGGGGTGGAAGCCAGCAGGTCCTGGAGATCTGTCGATTTAGTCCCATTATTTTCTCCATTACCATTTTTTACTTAAATTCAATCCACTATGTTCTTCCCCTTGATTTTTTCTTTAGGTTCCCTTGCACTGCTGGTATTTTGTCCACTTCCTCTGCTGTGAAAACATATGCAAAGTATTAATTTAACTAGTCTGCCATTTCCTTATTGTTCATTATAGTCTTGCCTACATCTGTTTTTAATGGACCCAAATTCCCCTTTACCATTCTCTCCCTTTCTCTTAATATGTTTATAAAAACTTTTGCTGTCACCTTTGATATCCGTCGCAAGTTTTTTTCTTCATATTCTTTTTGCACTTTATATAGCTCTCCCAGTCCACAAGATTTCCACTTTTCTTTGCATTTGTGTAAGTTGTTTTTTTTTAGCTTGATTCTGTCCCTTGACTCATTTGTTGACCATGGTTGCTTAGCTACACAAGTAGAGCATTTGCCTTATGTACTGGTTTTGTATTGTCCCTAAAAATTTGAATATTTCCTATTGTTTATCTGTGGGTTTACGCTTAAACAGTTCAGCACAGTTTACTGTGTTCAATTTATTTTTCACCCGTCGAAATTTGCCATAGTTTAAAACTTTGGTTTATGATTTTCCCTTTTCCCTTTTAAATCTAATATCAAATTCAATCATATTATAGTCACCATTTATTTGTAAGATGTTTCTTACCGCCAGATTGTTAATTAATTCTGGTGTGTTACTCATCGTAAAATCTCATGTGGCCTGTTCCCTTGTCAGTTCTAAAAGATATTGCTCAAGAAATCTGTCCCGAGTACATTCTCAAAATGTACTGCCTTTACTACTTGAGCTGTTCTGCTACTCCCAGTCTGTGTGAAAATTAAAATTTCTCATTGTTTTGCTGCATGCTTCCCTAATCTTCACATTTGTATCTGCCAAATTGGGTTACAATGTATTATTACTATGCAAATCTAGCCTGTTTTAAATCATACCAATTGCTACATTTTTTTAAATTAGGAATTTATAGCTTGTGAATATTGTAACAATTTTAAAATCGGCTTCTGGGCAAGCTGTCTGTTTTTCTGTATGGGAGAATGTGTGAAATATACATCTTGTTTAGTTTAGGATTTTACAGCATCCCTTATCCAGAATTATTCAAATAGTGAAACTTGGGGTTTCTTTTTCTCTATTGTCTTTTAACTGTGGGCCGGCTATCTGAATGGGAAGTTTTCGAGTCCTGTTCTTTACAAGGTAATATCAAAGACCGGCTGTCTGCATCAGCAAGACCAAGTTGTCTGCTGTGGTAATTAATTGGAAGGAAGGAAGGAAGGATTGATAGCTCTGATCCCGTGATTCTCAACTGGTGTTCAGCGGCACATTGGTGTGCCTTGAACCCTTCACAGGTGTGCCACCAAATTGTGTAAAAGTATGCTGGACTTTAGCTGATTTCACAAGGAAACACAAACCATTTAACTCTGAAACAGAAGGGGAGGGGGAGAGAGAGAGGCAGACAGACACATATGTCATCTACCTATATGTATGACGACACTGCTTTTGTAAACATTGCCAATATTGACAAATAACTATCTATTTATCTCTACTATTATCAAAAAAACTATGTTCTAGAGTTGTACAATTAATAATGACAAGAGACAACACACACAAACAATTTAAATGTCCATACTCCGAACAAAATCCTTTGGCAAAAAAATGTTTTTCCTGTGAGTACTCGACACCCCACCCCCCTCTCCCACTCCCTTACTCCCTCCCATTATTGATAGAGAAGTCCGAGTGCCTACCATCGAATGAGACTGTGTGTGTGTGTATGTATATTTATGTCTGTGCGTGTATGTGTGTCTGTACCAAGGGCGTAGCCACGGGGGGCACTTGGGGCATGGCCACGCCCAATCCAAAATAATAGTATTAAATTGTCCATGTGAAAAGCTTAAAATTTGATTATTAATTTGGATGAAAGAAATGAAAGACGAGTCTAACACATATGCAGTAAAAAGTGTAGTTTTTATAATAAAATGTCAAAAACTATTTAATTACATTTAACCACATTCTTATTTATATTTTGTTATTTTTGTTTATTGATCTGCAGCTTGATGTGTGGCCAGGACTGGCGGCATCTTTGACGCTTTGACCTGATATAGTGCCAATTAGCAGCTCCTTTGATGTAGGCGGCATCCAATTTGACCTGGCCTACCCGCCCTAGCGGTTCCTTTGATTTTTGAGAGTTGGCTTTTAGCATATTGTGACCATAGTCAACATCAAAACTTCCTGTTCAACTCTAGGTTCGTTTCTGTCTGGGCTCTCTGGAGTTTGGAAATTGGAAGACTCAGTTCGTGTCTGTCTGGATTGGATCACTCAGACGAATAAAGTTTGTCGCCCCCAATTGACAAATTCATCATAAGAAAACGTAAAAATGAGCAAGGAGATATCAATGAAAGTGGCACTAGTAGGCCTACAACCAACGCCAGTACAAGCGGTGCTGAACCAAATCCTAAAAGATCCAAAATTCATCGTCAATATATGGAGGATTATTTGAGGTTCGGTTTTTCATGGACAGGAGAAGAAGAAGGCCCCATTCCACTGTGAGTTGTGTGCGGTGAAAAACTGTCGAGCAGTGCAATGGTTCCCAGTAAACTGAAACATCATTTTACTACGAAACATGCATATCTTACAACAAAAGATCAGAGTTATTTTAGGAGATTGATGGCAACGCATCAAAACAAGAGAAATATTTTGAAAAAAATGTAAGGGTGTCAGATAAGGTTCAAATTGCTTCTTATGAAGTTGCTGAATTAATAGCGCAGAAAATGAAGCCTCATACTATAGCTGAATCACTTATTTTGCCTGCATGTCGTGAAATTGTCAAAATAATGCATGGTGATGAAGCGGAACAAGAAATTGCAAAAATTCCACTGTCTGACGATACAATTCGGAGAAGGATAAATGATATGTCATCTAACAGTGAAGAAAATGCAGCCGAAAAACTTGCAAACTCGAATTTTGCTTTGCAAATCGACGAGTCCAAAGACATTAGTGGTAAAGCACAATTATTAGCAGTTGTTCGCTTCATTCATGAAAACGAGATATTGAACCAATTTCTGTGCTGTAGAGAACTTCCAGAAGATACTAGAGGTCAAGACATATTTGAATCTGTGAATTCATATTTAGAAGATTTGAAAATTTCATGGGACTCATGTGTTGGAATCTGCACGAACGGTGCTCCATCTGTGATGGGATGTGTCAAAGGATTCATTACGCTCGCAAAAAAACATAATCCAAATATATTATTCACCCATTGCTTTTTGCATAGAGAAGCACTTGTTGCAAAGACATTACCGCTATAATTAAAATCTGTGTTAGATCAAGTTGTTAATATTGTAAATTATATAAAATCAAGACCTTTAAAAACTCGCTTGTTTAAACAGCTCTGCAAAGCAATGGATGCACAGCACGAATGTTTACTTTTGCATACAGAGATAAGATGGCTTTCAAGGGGAAAAGTCTTAAGTCTTGTATTTGAACTTAAAGAAGAATTGTCAATATTGTTTGAAAGAGAAGGAAACGATACGTTTTGCAAATACCTTAAGAGTGAAATGTGGTGTGCTAAGTTAGCATATTTGGCAGGTATATTTAATTGTCTTAACAGCATTAATACCAGTATGCAAGGGTGAAATGAAAACATTCTCACCTCTACAAACAAGCTATTAGCTTTTCAGAAAAAAAATTATATCTGAAAAAAGAGCGACAGAAAAAAATCTTGAAATGTTCCCTTTGATACCAAATCACAGTATTAAAAAGGTTGCTCCTATCGTGATCGAGCATTTGGCATCACTGGAAGACAAAATCAATAAATATTTTCCATCTTTGGATGTAGAGAAATATGATTGGGTAAGAAATCCATTTTCTCCAATTAGTATGTCAGATTTTGATTTTACATTGCATGAAGAAGAAGAATTGACTTCTATTTCTACAGACTGCGGTCTTAAAATGAAACATTCAGATATGTCTCTTGATGCGTTCTAGATTTCTATTAAAGAAGAATATCCTGCAATATCAAAAAAAGCCTTGATAATTCTGATGCAGTTTTCAACATCATATCTCTTCGAATTAGGATTCTCAACTCTTACGAACATCAAATGCAAAAAACGGGAAAAACTGAGCAAACTTGAACACGAAATGAGAGTCGCCTTATACGCCCTAATATTAGTGACTTAACTAAAAAACGTCAGGCTCAAGTATCACGTTAAAATACTAATTAATCTATAATTAATGTGAGGAATTATGATTATAGTTTATTACTGTTTCAGAATAAAAAATAATTAAAACATACATGTGTACAATGTTGTATAACTTCATATACTGTGATTAATAAAATGTTTTTTAAATTTTCAGAATCTTGCTTTTTTTATTAACCTGTGTTCACCATTTAATCCCTTCAAGTGTGCCGCCAAAAATTCTAATATTCGAAAGTGTGCCGCGAACACGAAAAGGTTGAGAACCACTACTCTGATTTGCAAAATGATATGTGTCCATTCTTCCTTGTAGCAGCCTATAGTAGTTAAAATGAAGGAGAGGAAGAGAGAGACAACTGGGAATAGTAGCATATGTTCTTGGCGTCCTTCTCACTGTATCGCTCCAAGAACTAAAGGCTTTAGGAACTCCATGAAGTGTCCTTCACATGTAAAAGTTTTTCTTCAAAGCTGCCTGGTCCAAGTCATTAAATTACCGCAGAATATTGCATGATATTGGGACTTTTATTGTTTTGGAACTGAAAGAAGTCATGTATCCCAGTACTGTACTCATTCTGGCAACGGATTCATTTTTCTTACGGGTTATTTCTGTTTTTTAATAAAAGCAAATAAATATTTTTAGCCTGAAACATATGGCCAGTTAATAGGAAATTTGTGCTGGTTATGAGATCATGATTGCATAGTGTGAAGCTCCATATTATTTTCACTGCACTCCCCAGTAGTAAAAGGGTCATTGTTTGCCATGGGCATAATTCATCGCACGTGAAGGTGAAGCTGTGGCTCAAAGCTTGATTTTTGCGTGAAAGTAGAAAGTGTTGTGAGTAAGCCTGAACAGTAACTGGCAAATACAGGCATTTGTAAAATATTGGTACTCATGTCAACTGAGTCAAGATTTCTTGAGAATTCTCACTTTACTTCCAACTGTTTCAGGCATTTTAACCACTCAGTCGTGTAAACCAGATATGGTTGTGAAGCCAAAGAGTTGAATGCTTGTAATAGAAGAGAACCTACAATCACTGTAGAAGGGTTCACAGTCTATATTTATGGACAGATGGAATAACTAAAACACTATTGACTACTTATTGTCCAATTACATCTGCTTGTACCAATTCAGTTGATGCTTATCTTTCAAGTAGCAAGTTAACCACTCTGTCCCGGGTAGTCGTCAACAAGTAGATCACTGTGATGACATTGTTACAATTTAGATTCTCTTCCAACCCTCTTTTTATTCATAACAAAAGGAAGCTCTCATAAGCTTGTCTTACATCCAGATGAGCAGAAATTTTATCCAATTAAATACTGTGAAGACCGAAGCCACTGTTTTCAGTCCCCACCACAAACTCTGTTCCCTAGCCACTGACTCCATCCCTCTCCCTAATATCTGTCTGAGGCTGAACCACACTGTTTGCATCCTTGGTGTCATATTTGACCCTGAAATGTGCTCCCAACCACATATCCCCAGCATAACTAAGACCGTCTGTTTCCACCTCCATAACATCGTCCGTCTCCGCCCTTACCTCAGCTCATACGCTGCTGAAACCCTCATCCATACCATTGTTACTTCTAGACTTGTTCACCTGAAATTGATCCTTTATGTGTGATCTAAATGGGATTAGCAAACCACAGGATTAAAAATTGCTCCTTTATTGCAATATTTCACAGTGTAACATAGAAAATAGGTGCAGGAGTAGGCCATTCGGCCCTTCGAGCCTGCACCGCCATTCAATAAGATCATGGCTGATCATTCCCTCAGTACCCCTTTCCTGCTTTCTCTCCATACCCCTTGATCCCTTTGCCGTAAGGGCCATATCTAACTCCCTCTTGAATATATCCAATGAACTGGCATCAACAAATCTCTGCGGCAGGGAATTCCATAAGTTAACAACTCTCTGAGTGAAGAAGTTTCTTCTCATCTCAGTCCTAAATGGCCTACCCCTTATCCTAAGACTATGTCCCCTGGTTCTGGACTTCCCCAACATCGGGAACATTCTTCCCGCATCTAACCTGTCCAGTCCCGTCAGAATCTTATACGTTTCTATGAGCTCCCCTCTCATCCTTCTAAACTCCAGTGAATAAAGGCCCAGTTGATCCAGACTCTCCTCATATGACAGTCCGGCCATCCCTGGAATCAGTCTGGTGAACCTTCGTTGCACTCCCTCAATAGCAAGAACGTCCTTCCTCAGATTAGGAGACCAAAACTGAACACAATATTCCAGGCGAGGCCTCACTAAGGCCCTGTACAACTACAGCAAGACCTCCCTGTCCCAAACTCAAATCCCCTAGCTATGAAGGCCAACATACCATTTGCCGCCTTCACCGCCTGCTGCACCTGCATGCCCACTTTCAGTGACTGATGTACCAGGTCTCGTTGCACCTCCCCTTTTACTAATCTGTCACCATTCAGATAACCTGCCTTCCTGTTTTTGCCACCACAGTTGATAACCTCACATTTATCCACATTATACTGCATCTGCCATGCATTTGCCCATTCACCTAACCTGTCCAAGTCACCCTGCAGCCTCTTAGCGTCCTCCTCACCGCTCACACCCGCACCCAGTTTAATGTCATCCGCAAACTTGGAGATATTCCACTCTATTCCTTCAACTAAATCGTTAATGTATATTGTACAGAGCTGGGGTCCCAGCACAGAGCCTTGCGGCACTCCACTAGTCACTGCCTGCCATTCTGAAAAGGACCCGTTTATCCCGACTCTCTGCTTTCTGTCTGCCAACCAGTTCTCTATCCACATCAATACATTACCCTGAATACCATGCGCTTTGATTTTGCACACCAATCTCTTGTGCGGGACCTTGTCAAAAGCCTTTTGAAAGTCCAAATACACCACATCCACTGGTTCTCCCTTGTCCACTCTACTAGTTACATCCTCAAAAAATTCCAGAAGATTCTTCGAGCATGATTTCCCTTTCATAAATCCATGCTGACTTGGTCCGATCCTGTCATTGCTTTCCAAATGCGCTGCTATTTCATCCTTAATCATTGATTCCAACATTTTCCCCACTACTGATGTTAGGCCAATTACCCATTTTCTCTCTCCCTCCTTTTTAAAAAAAATGGTGTTACATTAGCTACCCTCCAGTCCATAGGAATTGATCCAGAGTCGATAGACTGTTGGAAAATGATCACCAATACATCCACTATTTTTAGGATCACTTCCTTAAGTACTCTGGGATGCAGACTATCAGGACCCGGGGATTTATCGGCCTTCAATCCCATCAATTTCCCTAATACAATTTCTCGCCTAATAAGGATATCCTTCAGTTCCTCCTTCTCACTAGACCCACTGTCTCCTAGTACATTCGGAAGGTTATTTGTATCTTCCTTCGTGAAGACAGAACCGAAGTATTTGTTCAATTGGTCTGCCATTTCTTTGTTCCCCATTATAAATTCACCTGAATCCGACTGCAAGGGATCTACATTTGTCTTCACTAATCTTTTTCTCTTCACATATTTATAGAAGCTTTTGCAGTCAGTTTTTATGTTCCCTGCAAGCTTCCTCTTGTACTCTATTTTCTCCCTCTTAATTAAACCTTTAGTCCTCCTCTTTTGAATTCTAAATTTCTCCCAGTCCTCAGGTTTGTTGCTTTTTCTAACCAATTTATATGCCTCTTCCTTGGCTTTAACACTATCCTTAATTTCCCTTGTTAGCCATGGTTGAGCCACCTTCCCCGTTTTATTTTTACTCCAGACAGGGATGTACAATTGCTGAAGTTCATCCATGTGATCTTTAAATGTTTGCCATTGCTTATCCACCGTCAACCCTTTAAGTAACCTTTGCCAGTCTATTCTAGCCAATTCACACCTCATACTGTCGAAGTTACATTTCCTTAAGTTCAGGACCCTAGTTTCTGAATTAACTGTGTCACTCTCCATCTTAATAAAGAATTCTACCATATTATGATCACTCTTCCCCAAGGGACCTCGCACAACAAGATTGCTAATTAGTCCCTTCTCATTACACATCACCTAGTCTAGGATGGCCAGCTCTCTAGTTGGTTCCTCGACATATTGGTCTGGAAAACCATCCCTAATAAACTCCAGGAAATCCTCCTCCACCTTATTGCTACCAGTTTGGTTAGCACAATCAATATGTAGATTACAATCGCCCATGTTAACTGCTGTACCTTTATTGCACACATCCTGTCATGTATTCAACTGTCATTGTAAGCCATGTATAAACTGACCTAAGTTGTACACCGTGAGAACATTGACCACTATGTGGTGAACTTGTGGGAGACATTCTTAACCTGGACTTCAGGTATAAAAGGGGAAGCTCCACCCACCTTCATCACTTCAGTGCTGGAATAAAGGTTACTGGTCACAGAGTGACCTTCTCTCTAGTATAGGCCTCGTATGCATTTGTACTGTATAGTAAGGACATATCATTGGCGACAAGAAACTGGGACTTAAACCATGTGAGCATAGCCACTAGCAGCACAGATGAGAGGTACTGTGTTGGTGATGATTGGGACGATTTTATTGAGAGACTACAGCAAAGTTTCGTCACTAAGGAATGGCTGGGACTGGATTCGGCCGACAAACGCAGGGCTCATCTCCTGACGGTTTGTGGATCCAGGACGTAGTCCCTGATGAAGGATCTTCTAGCGCCAGGGAAGCCGGCGGACAAGACTTTTGAAGAGCTCAGTAAGTTGATCGGGGAACACTTTAAACCGGCAAGCTGCAAGCACATGGCGAGACACCAGTTTTACACGCACCGGCGGCAAGAAGGGTAAAGCGTTCCAGACTTCGTGGCAGACCTCCGGCGACTGGCGAGCCTATGTAAGTTCCCAGATGCATGCAGAGCAGAAATTCTGCATGACTTTTTCATTGAGAGCCTTGGGCACACTGGAGTTTTCAGGAAACTGATTGAGACCAATGACTTGACCCTGGAAACGGCGGTTTTGATGACCCAGACATTCATCTCAGGGGAGGAAGAGACCAGAATATTGGTTGACAAAAACCTTGGTTTAAATGCAGCAAATGGACAGGGAGTCAACATTGTTAACGTGGCACACAGTTCTCCAGGCAGACAAGGGCAATCGGACATGCCCAAGCATGTAGTCGAACCCAAAGAGGGAATTCAACAGAGATAATGGCTTGCTGAACGGCGATTCATGCCATCGCAAGGGACAATGCGGCCAGTAATGGGCCCATCAACACCTGTCAATGGTGCGTTTAAGGACAGTTACAGAGACAGTCAGAGACGATCGACTGGTAATGGACCTTTTGTTTCCAACAATGGCTCATGTTGGAGGTGTGGAGGCAAACACACAGCCAGAGCTTGCAGGTATCAGCAATATAACTGCAGAAATTGCAACATCAGCGGTCAATTGGCGCTTATGTGCAGGAAGCCTGCAGCCAGGTTGATGTACGAGGAGGACGGGCCCGATGTAAGCCCTACGAGGCCAAATGGACACTGGGGGAAATCGCTGGAAGCTGAAGTTCAGCGAGTTCATGTGGAACACATATACAATTCATACACCAGTTCGCCACCGATAATGATGAAAGTGCTCCTCAATGGCATCCCAGTATCAATGGAGCTAGGCACGGGGCCCAGCCAGTCCCTGATGAGTATCAAACAGTTCGACAAGCTGCGGGCGTCCAAGGCCAGGAGGCCAAAATTATTGCCGATTGACGCACAGCTACGGACATATACAAAGGAGATCATTCCGGTGCTAGGCAGCGCCACGGTAGTCGTGACCCACAAAGATTCGGAGAACAGGTTGCCACTCCTGATTGTCCCGGGGGACGGTCCCGCAGTGCTGGGGAGGAGTTGGCTTGCTGTCATGAACTGGAAATGGGGTGATGTCAATGCAATTTCTTCTGTGGAGCGAATATCATGCTCACAGGTCCTGGACAAATTTGACTCACTATTTCAACCCGGCATTGGCACTTTCATGGGGACCAAGGTAGTGATTCACATAAACCCGGACGCCAAGCCAGTACACCACAAGGCCAGAGTGATGCGGGAAAAGATAGAAGGCGAATTGGACCGCCTGCTGAGGGAAGGCATCATCTCGCCAGTCAAATTCAGTGACTGGGCGAGCCCGATTGTGCCGGTGCTCAAGGCGGATGGGTCTGTCAGGATATGTGGTGATTACAAGGCCACCATCAATCGGGTGTCACTCCAAGACCAGTACCCGCTACCGAGAGTAAAGGATCTCTTTGCGACGCTATCCAGTGACAAACTTTTTTCAAAATTGGACCTGACCTCAGCTTACATGACCCAGGAGCTGGCGAGTGAGTCAAAGAAGCTGACCACTATCACGACACACAAGGGGTTGTTTGAGTACAACAGATGTCCGTTCGAGATTCGCTCGGCCGCCGCGATCTTTCAACGAAACATGGAAAGTCTCCTCAAGTCGATTCCAGGGACAGTGGTTTTTCAAGACAACATCCTCATCACGGGTTACGATACTGAAGAACAACTCCACAACCTGGAGGAGCTGCTACGCAGACTGGACTGGGTAGGTCTGTGACTGAAAAAGGCGAAGTGCGTCTTCCTAGCTCCAGAGGTAGAATTCCTGGGGATGAGGGTAGCAGCAGATGGGATCAGACCTACTGCGTCCAAAACGGAAGCGATCCAGAGAGCACCCAGACCCTGTAACACGACGGAGCTGTGTTTGTTCCTGAATTATTTTGGCAACTTTCTTCCCAAATTGAACATGCTGTTAGAGCCGCTACACGTGCTCCTACGTAAAGGTCGCGAATGGGTCGGGGATGACAGCCAGGAAAGGGCTTTTGATAGAGCCGCAGTTTGTTATGCTCCAACAATCTGTTAACGCGATATGACCCATATAAGAAACTTGTTTTAACGTGCGATGCGTCGTCCTATGGGGTCGGGTGTGTGTTGCAGCATGTTAATGCCAAGGGTCAGTTACAGCTGGTAGCTTATGCCTCCAGAAGTCTGTCCCAGGCAGAAAGGGGTTACGGGATGGTAGAAAAGGAAGCGCTTACATGTGTATATGCAGTAAAAAAAATGCACCAGTACCTGTTTGGCAGGAAATTTGAGCTGGAGACAGATCACAAACCCCTAACGCCCCTTTTCGCCGACAACAAGGCCATAAATGCAAATGCGTCGGCCCACATACAGAGGTGGGCACTCACATTAGCTGCCTATGACTATACAATTCGGCAGAGACCGGACACTGAAAACTGCGCCGATGCACTCAGCAGGCTCCCACTAGCCACCACCGAGGGGGCAACCGAGCATACTGCTGAGATGGTCATGGCTATTGAAGCTTTCAAAATGGAAGGCTCACCCGTGACAGCCCGTCAGATCAAAGTCTGGACTAATAGAGACCCGCTACTGTCTTTAGTCAAGAAATGTGTCCTGATGCACTTTCGATTCAGGCCGATTGCCTACTATCGAGTAGTCATGACCCAGATGGGCAGAGAGGCGTTCATCCGAGATCTCCACAAGGAGCACCCAGGCATTGTCATGATGAAGGCAATTGCCAGGTCACACGTTTGGTGGCCAGGGGCAGATGCAGACCTGGAACTTTGTGTTCGCAGGTGCAACATGTGTGCCCAGCTGGGCAATGCGCCCAGGGAAGCCCCCCTTAGCCCCTGGTCCTGGCCTGCCAAGCCATGGTCACGCATCCATGTGGACTACGCAGGTCCCTTCATGGGAAAAATGTTTTTGGTTGTAGTAGACGCCTATTCCAAATGGATCGAGTGTGACATTCTTAATTCAAGCACATCCTCTGCCACGGTAGGAAGTCTACGGGCAATGTTCGCCGCCCATGGTCTACCAGACGTCTTGGTCAGCGACAATGGCCCGTGCTTTACAAGCATTGAGTTCCAGGACTTCATGGCAGGAAATGGTATCAACCATGTTAGAACGGCACCGTTCAAGCCGGCCTCAAACAGCCAGGCGGAATGAGCAGTGCAGATAATCAAACAGGGGATGTTCAGAATCCAAGGGGGTTCCCTACAAAGCCGCTTATCACGCCTCCTGTCGGCCAATAGATCCCGACCAAACTCGCTCACAGGGGTTCCACCCGCAGAGCTGCTAATGAAAAGGATGCTCAAAACCAGGTTATCCCTCATACACCCCACCATGAAAGAAATTGTTGAGAGCAGGCGCCAGTCACAATTTGAATACCATGACAGGAATGCGAGGGCGTGATGTATTGATGTCAATGGCCCAGTCTTTGTCCTCAACTACGCTGCAGGGCCCAAATGGCTCGCAGGCACTGTGATTGCCAAAGAGGAGAATAGGATTCTGGTAGTTAAACTTACCAATGGACAAATCTTCCGCAAACACGCAGATCAAACAAAAAAGAGGTTCAGCAACCCCAAAGAAGAAGCAGAGGAAGAACACGATGTAGAGTTCACTCCACCACAGGTGACCGAACACCGGAACCAAGTGGAGAAGAGCCCAGTCACTGTGGGCAGTCCGGACAGGCCTGAGGCACCGCAAACAGCAGACACTCAGGCCAGCGCCCAACAACCGGAGCCCCAACTCAGGCGCTCTACAAGGGAGCGTAAACCACCAGAGAGACTTATCCTGTGATCCCAATAAGACTTTTCAGGGGAGGTGATGTCATGTATTCAACAGTCATTGTAATCCATGTATAAACTGACCTAAGTTGTAACACCGTGAGAACACTGACCACTAGGTAGTGAACTTGTGGGAGACACTCCTAACCTGGACTTTCAGGTATAAAAGGGGAAGCTCCACCCACCTTCATCGCTTCAGTGCTGGAATAAAGGTTACTGGTCACAGACTGACCTCTCAAGTATGGGCCTCGTGTGCATTTGTACTGTATAGTAAGGACATATCACATCCCTTATTTCTTGTTTGATGCAGTCCCCAACCTCACTACTACTGTTTGGCGGTCTGTACCCAACTCCCACTAATGTTTTCTGCCCTTTGGAATTCCGCAGCTCCACCCATACCGATTCCACATCATCCAGGCTAATGTCCTTCCTTACTATTGCATTAATTTCCTCTTTAACCAGCAACGCCACCCCGCCTCCTTTTCCTCTCTGCCTATCCTTCCTAAATGTTGAATACCCCTGGATGTTGAGTTCCCAGCCTTGGTCACCCTGGAGCCATGTCTCCATGATGCCAATTACATCATATCCGTCAACTGCTGCCTGCGCAATTAATTCGTCCACCTTATTCCGAATACTCCTTGCATTGAGGCACAGAGCCTTCAGGCTTGTTTTTTTAACACGCTTTGCCTCTTTAGAATTTTTCTGTAATGTGGCGCTTTTTGTTTTTTGCCTTGGCATTCTCTGCCCTCCACTTTTACTATTCTCCTTTCTATCTTTTGCTTCTGCCTCCATTTTATTTCCCTCTGTCTCCCTGCATAGGTTCCCATCCCCCTGCCATGTTAGTTTAACTCCTCCCCAACAGCACTAGCAAACACTCCCCCTAGGACATTGGTTCCCACTCCAAAAGGTACTACACAGTCAGACCGTATTGTTCATTTTAACATTCATTTATTTCCAGGAACTATAATCATGCTGAAACAAAAACAAAACACCAGCACAGGTACTATGCGCTGCATGGCCTCCTTCTGTGCTTCTATGATTCTATGATGCTACAGAAGAAATTAGATCTAAAAAATCAGTTCACAAGATTTCAATTAAATATCGCCTTCAGAACACATTTCTCAAATAATCAGATTATCAGTAAGATTTTTGTAGAATTGCTGATGTGACACTTGTATGCGGGTGAGACGATATTCCAGCTCTGGCCACGTAAAGTCCAGCTGTCCTCTTAGACACCATTGAAAACTGAATTGATGAAACAGCGAAAACCCACACTAATATACTATTCTTCTGGGTTTCCAAGGCAGGGTACAACACACAAAATCAAAGGAGTTATTTCTCATTGAGCAGCCTAATCAATTTTAGATTAAAGTATGAATAATAGCTCTTGGTTGTCCGCGAGCTTCATTTACTCTGGACACTTGACTTGAATAGCAAACGCTTGGTTTTGAAAACACCCCTAGATTGTCTGACAGTTGTATGGAAGTTCCTCATGCATTTAAACAATTCAAAAACATGAGGGAATTAATTATGCAATTAGCTTGCAAGTATAGACAAGTTAATACACTATAGTAACAGCACTGTGCGAAACCAACTGACCACCAACTATCCCTTACAAGGCCCTAAAGAATTCCTTTTAAGATACTGCTAATTACAATAAATCTTATTTTAAGGACACAAAGATATGTAGAAATCTTATTATGTGAAACAAAAACAGAGCTTTCCTTCCATTACAAATACCCCTCGTTTATTGATTAAGATAAGAGCCAGAGTAATCAGAATGGACCAGTTTATATGCTGTACCTTCTACCTAATTCTATGTAAAAGCCCAACAGATTTCCTTGGATAATCTTATTTAGGCACTGCAATAAAATGATAAATCTCACTTATCATGAATATCCCTTCTCATCCTTCGCAACCTGTCTGCAGTCTTTAACATAAGAACATAAGGAATAGGAGCAATAGTAGGCCATACGGCCCCTCAAGCCTGCTCTGCCATTTAATACGATCCTGGCTGATCCGATCATGGACTCGGGTCCACTTCCCTGCCCACTCTTCATAACCCCTTATTCCCTTATCATTTAAGAAACTGACTATTTCTTAAATTTATTAACTGTCCCAGCTTCCGCAGCTCTCTGAGGCAGCGAATTCCACAGACCTACAACCCTCTGCGAGAAGAAATTTCTCCTCATCTCAGTTTTAAATGGGCGGTCCCTTATTCTAAGATCATGCCCTCTAGTTCTAGCCTCCCCTATCAGTGGAAACATCCTCTCTGCATCCACTTTCTCAAGCACCCTCATAATTTTATACGTTGCGATAAGATCACCTCTCATTCTTTTGAATTCCAATGAGTAGAGGCCCAACCTACTCAACCTTTCCTCATATGTCAATCCCCTCATCTCCGGAATCAACCGAGTGAACCTTCTCTGATCTGCCTCCAAAGCAAGGATATCCTTTCGTAAATATGGAAACCAAAACTGTACGCAGTATTCCAGGTGTGGCCTCACCAATACCCTGTATAACTGTAACAAGACTTCCCTGCTTTTATACTCCATCCCCTTTGCAATAAAGGCCAAGATTCCATTGGCCTTCCTGATCACTTGCTGTACCTGCATACTATCCTTTTGTGTTTCATGCACCAGGACTCCCAGGTCCCACAGTACTGCAGCACTTTGCAATCTTTCTCCATTTAAATAATAACTTGCTCTTTGATTTTTTTCTGCCAAAATGCATGACCTCACACTTTCCAACATTATACTCCATCTGCCAAATTTTTGCCCACTCACTTAGCCTGTCTATGTCTTTTGGCAGATTTATTTGTGTCCTCTTCACACATTGCTTTTCTTCCCATCTTTGTATCGTCAGCAAACATGGCTACATTACACTTGGTCCCTTCCTCCAAGTCATTAATATAGATTGTAAATAGTTGGGGTCCCAGCACTGATCCCTGCGGCACCCCACTGGTTACTGATTGCCAACCCAAGAATGAACCAATTATCCAGACTTTCTGTTTTCTGTTCATTAGCCAATCCTCTATCCATGCTAATATATTACCCCCAACCCTGTGAATTTTTATCTTGTGCAGTAACCTTTTATGTGGCACCTTCTGGAATGCCTTCTGGAAGTCCAAATACACCACATCCACTGGTTCCCCTTTATCCACCCTGTTTGTTACATCCTCAAAGAATTCTAGCAAATTTGTCAAAAATGACTTCCCCTTCATAAATCCATGCTGACTCTGCCGGACCGAATTTTGCTTTTCCAAATGTCCTGCTACTGCTTATTTAATAATGGACTCCAACATCATCCAACCACAGATGTTAGGCTAACTGGTCTGTAGTTTCCTGCTTTTTGTCTGCCTCCTTTTTTAAAAAGGGGCGTTACATTTGCAGTTTTCCAATCTGCTGGGACCTCCCCAGAATCCAGGGAATTTTGGCAAATTACAACCAATGCATCCACAATCCCTGCCGCTACTTCTCTTAAGACCCTAGGATGCAAGCCATCAGGTCCAAGGGATTTATCTGCCTTTAGTCCCATTATCTTACTGAGTACCACCTCCTTAGTGATTGTGATTGTGTTAAGTTCCTCCCCCCCCATAGCCCCTTCACTATGCACTGTTGGAATATTGTTTGTGTCCTCTCCCGTAAAGACTGATACAAAATATTTGTTCAGAGTTGACAGATTTGACACAGTTGACCACACTATCCTCCTCCAAAGCCTCTCCTCCGTCATCCTGCTGGGTGGGACTGCCCACGCCTGGTTCTATTTATATCTATCCAATCGAAGCCGGAGAATCACCTGTATTTGCTTCTCTTCACATTGTTACCTCTAGAGACCCCCTAGGATCTATCCTTGACCCCTCCTGTTTCTCATCTATCTGCCCCTCAGCAACATCATCCGGTTCCACATGTATGCTGGCAAAACTCAGCTCTACCTCACCACCACCTCTCTCGACCCTTCCACTGCTTCTGATTTATCACGCTGCTTGTCCAACATCCAGTGGTGACTGAGCAGAAATTTCCTCCAACTAAATATTAGGAAAACTGAAACCATTGGCTTCCTAATATTTAGTTGGAGAAAATTACCCTCCCAAAACTCGCGTCTCTCTACTTCCTAAAACCTACTTCTTTGACCAATGAAAGCCATTGTCTTCAATCCCTGTCACAAACACCATTCCCTGGCTACCAACTTCATCCCTCTCCCTGGCAACTGTCTGAGGCTTAACCAGATCGTTCGCAACCTTGGCATCCTAGTTGACTCTGAGATAAGCTTCCGACCACATACCCTCTCCATCACCAAGACTGCCTACTTCCATATCTGTAACATCGCTCATCTACGTCTCTGCCTCAGCTCATCTGCTGCTGAAGCCCTCATCCATGCCTTTGTTATCTCGAGACTCAATGCTCTCCTGCCTTCCACCTTGCACCCTGAATAAACTTGAGCTCATGTAAAACTCTGCTGCCTGTATCCTAGCTTGCACCATCCCATTCATCCATCAGTCCTGTGCTTGTTGACCTACATTGGCTCCCGATCCGGCAAGGCCTCTATTTTACAACTCTCAACTTTGTTTTCAAAGCCCTCCATGGCCTCGTCCCTCCCTAGCTCTGTAAGCTCCTCCAACATACAACCCTCCAAGATCTCTGCGCTCCTCCAATTCTAGCCTATTATGCATCCCCGATCTTCCTTACTCCATCATTGGCGGCCGTGCCTCCAGGTGTCTCTGAAATCCCCACACATAACCTCTCGCCTCTCTTTGAAACCTCCCTCTTTGACCACGCTTTTGATCAACTGTTCAATATCTCCCTATGTGGCTCGGTGTCAAATTTTGTTTGATAACGCTCCTGTGAAGCACCGTGGGACGGTTTGTGACTAAAGGTGCTATATAAATCTAACAGCAACAACTTGTATTTATATAGTGCCTTTAACATAGTGAAATGTCCCAAGGTGCTTCACAGGAGTATTATGAGATAAAAAATTTGACACCGAGCTGCATAAGTAGAAATTAGCGCAGGCGACCAAAAGGTTGGTCAAAGAGGTATGTTTTAAGGAGCGTCTTGAAGGAGAAAAGAGAAGTAGAGAGGTGGAGAGGTTTAGGCAGGGAGTTCCAGAGCTTGAGGCCTAGGCAACAGAAGACATGGCCACCAATGGTTGAGCGATTATAATCAGGGATGCCCAAGAGGGCAGAATTAGAGGAGTGCAGATATCTCGGGGGGTTGTGGGGCTGGAGGAGATTACAGCGATAGGGAGGGAGGGATTTGAAAATAAGGATAAGAATTTTGAAATCGAGGTGTTGCTTAACCAAAAGCCAATGTAGGTCAGCGAGCACAGGGGTGATGGGTGAGCTGGACTTGGTGCGAGTTAGGACATGGGCAGCCGAGTTTTGGATAACCTCTAGTTTATGTAGGGTAGAATGTGTGAGGCCAACCAGGGGTGCATTGGAATAGTCAAGTCTAGAGATAACAAAGGCATAGATGAGGACTTCAGCAGCGGATGCAAGGGCAGAGATGGGCGATGCTACGGAGGTGCAAATATGCTGCGGGTATGTGGTCGTAAGCTCATTTCAGGGTCAAATATGACACCAAGGTTGCGAACAGTCTGGTTCAGCCTCAGACAGAAGTTGGGGAGAGGGATGGAGTCAGTGGTTAGGGAATGGAGTTTGTGGCGTGGACTGAAAACAGTGGATTCGGTCTTCCCAATATTCAATTCGAGAACATTTCTGCTCATCCAGAACTGCATGTCGGACATGCAATCTGACAATTTAGAGACTGTAGAGGGGTCGAGAGAAGTGGTAGTGAGGTAGAGCTGGGTGTCATCAGCATACATGTGGAAACTGACGCTGTGTTTTCAGATGATGTTGCCAAGGGACAACGTGTAGATGAGAAATAGGAGGGAGCCAAGGATAGATCGTTGGGGGACACCAGAGGTAATGATGCGGGGGCGGGAAGAGAAGCTGTTGCAGGTGATTCTCTGGCTACGATTAGATAGATAAGAATGGAACCAGGCAAGTGCAGTCCCACACAGCTAGATGCCGATGGAGAGGCATTGGAGAAGGATAGAATGGTCAATCATGTCAAAGGCTGCAGACAAATCAAGAAGGATGAGGAGGGATAGTTTGCCTTTATCACAGCCATAAATGATGTGATTTGTGACTTTGATCAGAGCTGTTTCGGTGCTGTGGCAGGTACGGAAACCGGATTGGAAGGATTCAAACATGAACTTGCGGCAAGATGGGCACGGATTTGGGAGGTGACAACACATTGAAGGACTTCGGAGAGGAAATGGAGGTTGGAGATGGGGCGGTAGTTTGCAAGAACAGAGGGGTTGAGGTTATTTTTTTGAGGAGTTGTTGTTTTACCTCCTATATCAAGTTGTACCATTCATTAGTTACATCACAGGGGCCAGGTTCTCAATTAGACTAAAAGGCTGAGGAGACAATTGGTGAGACATTTTTGTTTTTTAAAGCTTTAAAGAAATATATCTAGGGATAACCTATTCAGAGAACTAAAATCGTTGAGCACTGCTCCTCTAGCTTCAAGCTGGGCAGAAGTGTCACTCCATTTCAGGACCACAAATTGAATGTATGGCAAGTATCCAATCTTGTTCTTCATCAAATTGCCAATCATATATTATTATTAGATGTTCCAACTTTTTATTCATTATTATTTCCTTAAGCTTTAACATAATTAGCCCATTAGGAATACTGGTCTGTAGTCATCAGAACCTGAGTTTGATCCCTTCTTGTGGCTGGCATATTACCTGCTTGCCACTCGATCAGGCCATTAGTGGTTGATGTGGACAATTGGTACAGATCAATAGGGGGAATAATTAGATCGTCTCTGAGAACCTGAACGTATCACCAGCGCTTTTCCAGGATCAAGTCGAACGTCAAAAAATATCAGTTATTTAAAACATATATGGAATACTAATTTTTATTTAAGTGATTTTTTTTTCGTTGACAATTTTCTCCAACACTTGTGGGAATGTGGTTTCATACACTCCCTGGTACTTTAATAACAACAGCAACTTGCATTTATATCGTGCCTTTAATAGTAAAACGTCCCAAGGAGCTTCACAGGAGTATAAATAGACAAAAACTGACACCAAGCCAAAGAAGCAGATGTTAGGTCAGGTGACCAAAAGCTTGGTCAAAAAGGTAGGTTTTAAGGAGTGTCTTAAAGGAGAGAGAGGTGGAGAGATTTAGGGAGGTAATTCCAGAGTTTGAGGTCTAGACAGCTGAAGGTAAGTGGCCATTGAACCCCGAGTGGCCATTCTTCACGTGAACATATGCAGTGTCAACAGGCTATTGAACTATGAGGAGTATCACAGTTAAGTCTACCCACTCCAGTTCTTACCCAATGTCCAAACATGAACTTTTTTCAACAGGAATCACTGAACTGTAATCATAAGCAGAAACCCTTATTGATTTCCCCACCCTAGTCCAGGGGTGCTGAGACCAACTGTCACAGACTCAGCACAGACCAAAGCTATAGGAATCACTGCTGCTGTGCCATCTGGGATCTAATGGAGTGTTGCTGAAGGTTTTTCAGACAATGCTCAGTTGCTCAATATTGTTCATTTATCAACATGTGCAAACTGTGTAAGCAGACCACTCAATGAAGCATCATCACGAATTACGCAGCCTAGGTAGTATTTGAAGAGCTTAAGTGACTGTTTAAATGGCTGGATTTGAGCAAGCTTTGGAGTTTTGAAACTGCTGTCAAACTAAAGCTAACCACTGAAGAACCACTCTCTAAAATAGTGCTATGTGTGATAGAAAGAAATGCTCCTCAAAAGCAGCTTGTGCAGTAGGCATGGCAGCAGACTGTAGACAAAGTCAGTGCTGGCTATATGATCCAGACGATGGCTGACACAAAGAAAGCAAAGACTATAGAACAATATGCTAAGTATGTGCTCTGAATATGCGTGCCCCAAAATTTTCCTTCATAACCTACAACTCATTTAATCCTGATCCAATCTAAGGATTAATAGAAAATTAGCCTTGAATGATGACCAAGCGTGACACAACCACAAGCAGCAGGTTAGAACTAAAACTGTTGTCAGGCAGAAATCATAAAAGATAAGTCATAAAATCCAGCCAGAAATCATAAAGAACACAGGAAATCCTTGTAAGATAACATATCTGTATGACGCATGTTCATTTCGTATTAGATAGGATGGGGCATTTGTACGTCATTGAATGTGCTCCCTAAACTTGCAGAATCTAAAAACAATTTCTCTGCTTGCAGAACTAGATGGATGGCACATAACCAAAACACGCAGGTGGAGATTGGAGGAAGTCCCAAGCACAACTCCATTTGCGGAAGCCATTTCTGGACAACATTGGACTTGAGAGCATTCAGGGAGTGGAGTAGGGTGAAGCAAGGCCTGCAACAAGCTTAAAACTAGTTCCTGCTCTTTAAAATGTATACCCCTACTTACACACTGACACACAGGAATGTAGTCAGCCACAAATATTCTAATGCAATAGTAAACTCTTTGAAGGTGCTTCTCTGAGGAAGCATTTTGTTTGAAACAAATAGAAACATAGAAAATAGTTGCCAGCACTGCATTCTACCCTGGTGCCATAGCCAGATTAACCCTTAGGCCCTCATATTTTTTAGACCCTTGACTTTAGGCCCTAATTTTTATATCATTAACCCTAAATCTTTGTCACAAGGTTGGTTAAGCAGTATCATATATAACTGCATAATTATATCTTCAGAGGTGCAAAATATTGTATCCTTATGGCTTAAAGTGTATATAAAATGTCGTGTCAATCTTGAAACATGTATAAATATCCAAAAATAATTCACCCGGAGAGTGCTAAGATACTGAGAGATACAATGCATAACTTGGAGACTGGTATTTTGTGTGAAGTCTGGAGTGATATACTTTGGCCATTCAACAGATGTAATCTAAGTTTGCAAACCGCCCAAATTGACCTTTCCACTGCTGTAAACTTACTGAGAAGTCTTGGAACTATTCTTCAACAAATATGGGACAGTTTTGATGAGTACGAGGCTGAGGGGGTTGCAAGGACAGCGAACCAGGAGTATAAATCAGCCAAACGTCGCAAAAGACAAGACATGTGATGACGCAACTTCACACACATTCAACAACAAGCCTTCAGAGTTAATACATTCCTCATGGTCATTGACGAACTTAAAGAGTGCATTAAAATATCGAATCAAGGTTTATGCCGATATTGATAAGACCTTTAGTGTCCTGGCAAATTGTTCACATAATATATCAAGCTCCCAAGGCAGTGAAGGTATCAGATGCTTATGTCAGAAATATCCAGGTGATCTCCCAGTAGATTTTACTAAAGAATTTTTCCAACTTGTTGAATTTTTAACCTTCTCAAATATAGAAAGAAAAGAGGATGAGAGTAGGCCTATTTGGATGTACCGTGTAATCATTGAATCCAATGTGATGAAATGTTTCCCAAATGTAAAAACTGCATTGTGGCTGTATGTGTCATTAATGGTCACTAATTGTAGCAGAGAACATTCCTTCTCTCTTCTCAAAAGGATTAAAAAACTGTCTTACGATCCACCATGAATCAGGAGCATCTCGCTGTTTTGTCTCTTTTGAGCCTTGAGAATGAAATTGTCAAGTCTTTAAATTTTGATATTAATCACGACTTCACCACAGCTAAGGCCAGGAAGAAACCAATCTTTGTTTGAAGAGACGTATTCAGATAATTTTTTGTTTGATATGACAGTTTAAAGTCAGGAAGAAACCATTCTCTGTTTGAATTGTATGCTGTTTTTTAATGTACATAGCTTGGAATTTTGTTAGTTGTTAAATTTGGATAAATATACAATTATATTTGTTTGATGATTTTGTGAATTGTATGCCTCCTATTAACCTCAGGTCCTCACAGCCTTAATCCAGCACTGCATGGAGCGTATGGCAACTCCAACTGCCCTCAATGCTGTAGGTTCTAAGCCCACTCACGGAGTCTCTAGCGAATGTTAAGACTGCTGCAATAGAGGTTTTATGCTCCAATCTACAAGAGTCTCTCTTGTCTGGCTTCAATATGCTACCAGATCAGATTAAGAATCTTGATGCAGGGATTCAGATTTCATGACTGCCCAAGTCTGCACCTCCACAAATCAATAGTTATACTGAGAGTACATCCAGCAGCAAGTGCATGCCTAGAATAGGCACAGATGAGGTTGCTGTCTTTCAAGACAATACCACATCCAGTCCATGCATCATTCCTGTGACAGTCGATATGCTAGAAACCAGGGAGAACCAGTCAGCCAGAGCAGCAGCAGGCATGGCTTAATCAGTTGCAGAGCCATCTCAGCACAAGGAGGTACAGAACCATCTGAATGTGAAGCAGCTGTCACTGAAACCCTACAGTCAGCACACTTTCCATATGGAAATCACTTGGAAGTTACAGATTAGGGGTGGATAATTCACAGAACATACTAAGGGAAGCACATGGTAAAACTCATTGACATCACTCATATGACATAAAGGTAATAAATTGATTGCAATGTATTTAACATTTGGCCAGAGATTTTGCCTCTAATTCTGTAAAATAAGGTAGCAGTACAGAAAAGGATAGATATCACTGGCAGTTGAGGAAGTAGAGTGTTGTAGAAGGTGCTTTGATACCTTCTTTGTTAAAAGACTTGCATTTATTGCACTTCACAACCCCAGGACATCCTAAAGCACTTTATAGCCAGTGAAGTACTTTTGAAGTCACCGAGGTAATGTGTAGCCAATTTACATACAGCAAGCTCCCACAAATGCGATGACCAGATGTTTTTTTAGTGATGTTAATTGAGGCATAAATATTGGTCAAGATACAGGGGATAACTCCCCTGCTCTTCTTCAAAATAGTGCCATGGGGTCTTTTTCATCCACCTGAGAGAGCAGACGAGGCCTCAGTTTAATGTCTCGTCTATAAGATTTACGAGGATGTTGCCAGGACTGGAAAACTTTAGCTATGAGGAAAGATTGGATAGGCTGGGGTTGTTTTCCTTGGAACAGAGGATGCCAAGGGGAGATTTAATTGAGGTATATAAAATTATGAGGGGCCTAGATAGAGTGGATATGAAGGACCTATTTCCTTTAGCAGAGGGGTCAATAACCAGGGGGTGTAGATTTAAAGTAGTTGGTAGGATTAGTGGGGAGATGAGAAAACATTTGCTCACCCAGAGGATGGTGGGAGTCTGGAACTCACTGCCTGAAAGGGTGGTAGAGGCAGAAACCCGCATCACATTTAAAAAGTACTTGGATGTGCACTTAAAGAGCCGTAACCTACAGGGCTACGGACCTAGTGTTGGAAGGTGGGATTAGGCTGGGTAGCTTTTTTGAGCGGCACGGACATGATGGGCCAAATGGTCTCCTGTGTCATCATTTTCTGTGATTCTATGAAGATAACACCTCTAACAGTTACATCTACATATTAAAGGGAAAGCTTATGCTTTAGCAAAATGTAGCTTGGAGAAAGACTTCACACACCATTTTCCTGGTTGCATTGGCATTTCTGCAGCTACATTTTTACCATGCATCTTGTCTGGCCCCGATTCCGTAATGATAATGAGCAGATCTTTAAGTGCCTCTTTGTTTAGTGAAGTTGTGGAGCGTGCAGCAAATGATGATCTTGCAAACCCTATATGGTAAGGCACCCAGATTGCTTCAGACATCTGAAGTGTTGCTTCAAGACTTCAATAGTATGCTCAACAATAATTCCAATGATTTAATGGTTCTCGAATCTGCAGTTTCTCCAGAATTTCTGCCGATCTCCAGAAGTTACACGGGAAGCTTGCAGGAAATTCCAGGTGATTTGGAAAGAGAACCAAAGAGCAATTCTGATTACAATATATAATTTAAAAGGAAAGGGCACAGCCAACCACTTCCAGCATACAAGACAACCAGACCAATCCACAACTAGAAAATGAATCAAGCAATTTCAGCAATATATTTAATTTTAGGAAGAACAGTAGTCCATCTAGCCTGCCCATCCACTTAACCCCTTTATTCCCTTGAGATATTTACATACATTTTTATAATTCAATAACCATGAAATCCTCCAAATTGTCTTTTTGAAATCCTTTATGATTACCTGCATTAAGTTTGTTCTTTGTTCTATATGTTGATCACCCTCCTTGTGGTTTCAGGCCATCTATCAGTCTCATGAGCAGAAATCCAAACAAGCTCATCTTGTGCTGACCTTCCCAGAGGTGACCGTACCAACCTTCTTCTCATCCCTTATTTCACCCACCATTAGACTCTGCCAGTGAATCAACAATAATCAGCCCCGCTGCATTTTTCTTCATTGTATCTGCTCACTTACAAACAATTCCCTTTCCATTCACCTTATTGTGGATAATTTTATTGATATCCTGGCTTTAACTGAAACTTTGTCCCTCACCAAGTCATACCCTGGTATCTCCTCTACCCTTTTGGCACCTTCTCCAAGCACTTCACCCTAGTCTACCCCTTTAAAATTCTCATTCTCCATCACCTCCATTACAAGTGACTAGACTCCAAAAGTACTTCATTGGCTGTAAAGCACATTGAGATGTCTGGTGGTCATGAAAGACGCTTTATAAATCCAAGCTTTTATTTCCTTCTCCATTCTTTTCCCCCTGTCTGAATTCACTGACCTCCAACCCCTATCCATATTCCCTTGTCCTCTATACTCTCATGGTCTCAATCACCGACAAGGAAGTGGGTTGGAAAGGCATGGTGGATGTGGGTGGTGACGTTTCCACCCCAGGAATAAATTCTCAAGTCACTCAACTGCACTTTCATTGGCAAGCCTCCACCCACCCCACTTGCCACAATACCTCTGCAGCTGTTAATCTGCTCACAACTGCCTCATTCGATATGGCATCTCCCTTCCTTTCCTCCAGTTAAATGAAGACCAAAGCCAACCATCAGCCTTCCACCAGACTCCATCCCTCTCTGGCCTTGGACTGACCTGTTTGCAACCTCATCATTATTCAACCCCAAAGCAAGCTTCCAACCCAAAGTCCCCTCCATCACAAAGACCACCCATTTCCACTTCCGTAACATTGCCTTGTACCCAATTCCATGGCAGTCACCTCCAAGCTTGCCTATTGGAATGCTCTCCCAACCAACCTCTCATCCCAGAGATTTTTTGGGCCATTTGTCAATGTTTTTCTGTAATCCTTAGAATATAGGAGCAATTGTTTTTTTTTGGGGGGAAAGAGAAGGAAGAGAACTGTACAAACTAAAAAAAACACTTGTACATTTGGAAAAGTTAAGTTTATTTGAATATCTTATTCCAGTTCAAATCAAAAAAATTTTGCTTGGGAATGTTTCAAAGCAAACAACGCTAGTACAATACCATCTTCACTACCAATAACATTTCAGTCACCTGCCACTAACAGTTGTTCAATCTATCTATCTTCATCCATCCTTTCTTTGCAGTAAGTTTTATTCGCACAGAGGAATCTAGATCTCCACTTAACAGATCTCAAGATTAAAGCACTGGCAAGCTCAAGAGCTTCAAATGAGCAAGAAATGGCTACTTGTTACAAATAGACTGTCCATCATCATAGGCGGTCCCTCGAAACGAGGAGGACTTGCTTCCACGCCAAAAATAAGGAGTTCACAGGTGTTTCGAAAGAAGAACCAGAGCTACATCCTCAAGGGTGGAAGATGCCTGTGCGTGGATTTTTAAAAAACGTGTGGTGGCCGTTGCACATCTGCTGCCACCACAGGCTTGAGAGCTAGGTCTTGGTCCAGTGGCAAAGGCTGTCTATAAACTAATCATCACTGCAACTCCCCAAGACTATTTACTTGTCAACATTTCCTTGCTTGAGTAGGACAGCCAAAGGAATGAGAAAACTTACATTTTTATAACACCTTCCACATCAGGATATTCAAAAGCACTTCACAAACAATGGATTGTTTTTTTGAAGTGTAGTCACTAGGCAAATGCAACAGCAAACACACACACACACACACACACACACACAAAAACAAAATAGCATTTGCATTTATCTTAACCTATTTAAGGATTTTTGATCAGTTTTTCCTTGTGGAAAGGATTTGGGAATTGTGTTAAAAGTGTTATGTTTTGAAACAAAGTAAATTTGCACAGGTTTTTAAAAAAACAGCCACAGGCTACAGGAATTGAAGGTATGTATTAAAGCCAGATGAGCTTGTTTATTTCAAACTGATACAATGTGTCTATTGTCTGATCCTAACCTCATTAGTCAGGATCACAGGGAACATTAAGCAATTCTTTATCTCATCTCAGATTTCAAACAAATATTCACAACCTACAATCACCATATCCAAGTTTCTTTGGGCGTGCAGTCTACTTCTGTAGGCACCAGACTATTGACTGGCCTGTGACAGTTTGCTTTCGTCTCTTCCCTGAGCTCAAACCGCTTCTGGAAGTGGCCAGCACCACTGTACTCGAGAATATCCAAGGCACACCTGAAACTTTTAACACTGGGTTTCCCACATTTGAATTTTTATTACATTCAGACATGGTTGCATACATTTTAACAAATACACATTGCTCAAAAGCAAAATTTGAACTAGTATTGGGCTTCCTTGTTTTATTGTACAACTTCTATATCAAAAAACTTTACAAACTATCCTTATCTATATTAGAAAGGTCTCTAAAAAGATATCTATTAGTGGTTCATGTAGCAATTGCGGTCTGGGTCCATTTTAACACTTTAATTTGTTCAGGATCATTTTTTTTTTTAAATACAAGGGTGTACTTTTGTGCTTCGGATTTTCAAGCCTGTGCCCCGACTCCCCAAATTGTTCAGCTTACCCATGCAGACCATGAAAGTTATAAGTTTGATTCCCAATCTGTGCTGCTTTAGTTCAGGATTGTCCAAACTACAGCTTGTGGGTCACATGTAATGGCAATCTGCCCCTCCGAAGGCCAGGCAACTCAGTCCTATTTCCATATATAATTCTTATTTGCCGATTTGTCCTGGTGAATTTTGTGGGCCTGGAGGTTTGGAAAAAGCCATTTTTAGCAATGTTGCCTCACTGGTGGACAAGTCCTAAATCAGAAAACCAAAATCAGCTAGTATCAATACGGTTATGACAGATATATAATTGGAGGATTTAAACTCTGCTCCTAAGCCTCCATGACTTTTACCCATGCAACTCATGAACACAAAAAGCTCAGTAGGGGCACTACAACTACCCTCAGTACCACTGGCTTAGGGGGAAAAAAAGGGGAGGAAAAAAAAAGTTATTCACCATACTATCCAATCCCTGCTAGAGGCTCCTGCCATGCATGTGCACAGTAAGGACAGGATCAGGAATATTAGCGTTGTCCCCAACAAAACTGCCCAACACCACACACCATTTGGAGCATGGCACTAGAGGATGACCACTGCCCCTTGGAACTGTACGAGCAAGGGGTCATTGCAATATAAAAATCAATCAGTAGTTTACTTTGTTTTTTTCAGTTACATAACCCATAACACACATGAACCAAACACTGTACATACAAGATCAACTTTATTGGGATTAATCCAAAATACAAAGAAAATCGCCAGTTTCCAGAAAGTAAAACAATGCACACAAAAAATTAAGCAATTTATTGCAGAGATGTCACAGTTCCTTAACCCTCCCTTCCTCTAACAATTTTATAACAGCGATCGCCCCAAATGTTGCAGATTGTTCAGAATAGAGTAAAATACAGCGTGTTGCAAGAACATGTACATTGTGTGGAACGTTATTTACATTAAATTACTGTCATGAGGTTAGCAGGTTCCTCCCGTCTGCTGCTGGAATACATCAATGGTGTCTTCGTCTTCCATTTCCAACTGCAAGAGGGGGCAAAAAAAAATTATTTTCCTATACATTTCTACAGTTATGTACCAATCTTCCAGTGCCGTACCTGGTACACGAATGTCCACTGATAAAACCCGACTCGCCTTTTGTTGCCAAGATTGATACCCCTCTCCACACCCCCCCCCCAAACCTGTGTCAAAATATTCATCTGACATGTAAAGTATAACCATCTCATCTATCTGTACGCATGTTATGTCCAAATGCTATTTTAGGTAGCGAGAGTGAGAGAAAAAAGTGCAAGTTGGTGAGCAACATAGAAGACTTAAATTTTCACTGGTTCTGGACGAAGAGAATGCAGACCAGAAGGCAGCAGTCGGCAACATTCTACACATTACTGTCCTGTGCGACAACCTAAAAACATTGAGATCTCTCTACAGGCAAGAATTTTAAGTTTATTGTTGAACATTTAGAATCAAATATAAAGAATGACTAAGAAAGCAATAAAGAAAGGAAAGATAAGATTACGAAAGTAAACGTGCGCAAAACATAAAAACAGATAGTAAAAGCTTTTACAGATATATAAAACCGAAAAGTGTGACTAAAGTAAATGTTGGTCCCTTAGAAGATGAGAAGGGGGATTTAATAATGGGAAATGTGGAAATGGCTGAGACCTTAAACAATTATTTTGCTTCGGTCTTCACAGTGGAAGACACAAAAACCATGCTAAAAATTGCTGGTCACGGGAATGTGGGAAGGGAGGACCTTGAGACAATTACTATCACTAGGGGGATAGTGCTGGACAGGCTAATGGGACTCAAGGTAGACAAGTCCCTTGGTCCTGATGAAATGCATCCCAGGGTATTAAAAGAGATGGCGGAAGTTATAGCAGATGCATTTGTAATAATCTACCAAAATTCTCTGGACTCTGGAGAGGTACCAGCAGATTGGAAAGCAGCTAATGTAACGCCTCTGTTTAAAAAAGGGGGCAGACAAAAGGCAAGTAATTATAGGCCGGTTAGTTTAACATCTGTAGTGGGGAAAATGCTTGAAGCTATCATTAAGGAAGAAATAGCGGGACATCTAGATAGGAATAGTGCAATCAAGCAGACGCAGCATGGATTCATGAAGGGGAAATCATGTTTAACTAATTTACTGGAATTCTTTGAGGATATAACGAGCATGGTGGATAGAGGTGTACCGATGGATGTGGTGTATTTAGATTTCCAAAAGGCATTCGATAAGGTGCCACACAAAATGTTACTGCAGAAGATAAAGGTACGCGGAGTCAGAGGAAATGTATTAGCATGGATAGAGAATTGGCTGGCTAACAGAAAGCAGAGAGTCGGGATAAATGAGTCCTTTTCGGGTTGGAAATCGGTGGTTAGTGGTGTGCCACAGGGATCGGTGCTGGGACCACAACTGTTTACAATATACATAGATGACCTGGAAGAGGGGACAGAGTGTAGTGTAACAAAATTTGCAGATGACACAAAGATTAGTGGGAAAGCAGGTTGTGTAGATGACAGAGAGGCTGCAAAGAGATTTAGATAGGTTAAGTGAATGGGCTAAGGTTTGGCAGATGGAATACAATGTCGGAAAGTGTGAGGTTATCCACCTTGGGGAAAAAAAAAAAAACAGTAAAAGGGAATATTATTTGAATGGGGAGAAATTACAACATGCTGCGGTGCAGAGGGAACTGGGGGTTCTTGTGCATGAAACTCTTTTTGGATCCAAAAAGTTAGTTTGCAGGTGCAGCAGGTAATCAGGAAGGCGAATGGAATGATGGCCTTCATTGCGAGAGGGATGGAGTACAAAAGCAGGGAGATCCTGCTGCAACTGTATAGGGTATTGGTGAGGCCGCACCTGGAGTACTGCGTGCCGTTTTGGTCACCTTACTTAAGGAAGGATATACTAGCTTTGGAGGGGGTACAGAGACGATTCACTAGGCTGATTCCGGAGATGAGGGGGTTACCTTATGATGATAGATGGAGTAGACTGGGTCTTTACTCGGAGTTCAGACTGATGAGGGGTGATCTTACAGAAACATTAAAAATAATGAAAGGGATAGACAAGACAGAGACAGAGAGGTTGTTTCCACTGGTCGGGGAGACTAGAACTAGGGGGCACAGCCTCAAAATACGGGGGAGCCAATTTAAAACAGAGTTGAGAAGGAATTGCTTCTCCCAGAGGGTTGTGAATCTGTGGAATTCTCTGCCCAAGGAAGCAGTTGAGGCTAGTTCATTGAATGTATTCAAATCACAGATAGATAGATTTTTAACCAATAAGGGAATTGAGGGTTACGGGGAGCGGGCGGGTAAGTGGAGCTGAGTCCACAGCCAGATCAGCCATGATCTTGTTGAATTGCGGAGCAGGCTCGAGGGGCTAGATGGCCTACTCCTGTTCCTAATTCTTATGTTCTTATGTTCTATTCCAATGATTCTGTACCATCTGGCACAATGCGACTTTCAATCCAAGAAAGGTTACTCACCATAGCCGGTGTATCAGTTTCGTTTATCGGCTGCCCATCAAAACGAAACCGGATCTGTCTGATCTGCAAGCCCTGTGCAAGCAGAAAAATATATTTAGTATAAGAATGAGAAATTACAGTAGGCTGGCACTTGCCAATCCATATTTTATGTGGCTACAAGTGGTGCAACAAGTTATCATCCTTTCACTTCTGTAACCTAGGTCTGATACACCCCAGACTGATGGCATGAACCTCTCCCCTCTCTGCTGGCTGTAAAGGTCTTGGTGATTTGTGTTTGGACACAGCCAGTTTTAGCAGCTGCAGTTCTCACAGAAAAAAGCAAAGGGCCATTTGACCCATGAAAGAATGTGTCCCTGTAGTTTTGTAACTCTCCGAGCCTTTCACAACTGTTTTGAATCCCTCAAGTTCATCTCCACCACCGTACTCAGATCATTCTAAGCAAAATAGTTCTTCTGGTATCGGTTCTAAATTTATCTTTATAACCTCTATTTTTATTATCTTACCTTATTTTAAAACAATTATTCAAAATGTACTCATCTAAAGCCATTTAATATTTCTATACTTCAAGTAGTTCCCATCTTAACGGTTACATTTCAGAGATTTCAGCTTTTTAAAAACTAATATGATGAGTTTCTCTAGATACTATTCCTTGTGCTTAATACAAAAGCTAGTTCCCATAGGTAAGCCCATGCTTCCTATGAGCTAAAACCAGACCTGCGTGCAAAGTAATGCAGGATAACTTGGCAATGAACAAACAGACCCATTTATTCTCTTGATTTACACAATTTCCAATACATTCTTCAGACGATGAATAACTCGTGCCAGAACTTTCATAAGATTAGCACCTATTGTGCTTGGTCAAAACAATCACTGACTGGTGCGTCATGTGTCAGATTCTTGTATTCATAAAAACCGTTAATATAAGTCCGAAAATTGTGGCCTCTCCGGGCGTGTATGATATGTGCACGCGCCGAAAACTGGCATTTGTGATGTCAACCGTCCGACAGATCGCACGCATCCCTGGGAGGACATTCGCGGGGCAGAGATTTGGGCTATTTGCCCAACTCCTGCCCAGCAAATGTCCTTCAAACTCTTAAGCCTGATAAAAGCATGCATATAGTCTACTTTTACCAGCGTAAGAATTTTAAAACATAAAAATTAGTGATATTTAATTTTTCTATTAAAAAGCCTGTCCATTAAGGTACGTTTATTTTTAACCCTATTAAAACTTTTTAAAAAAATGTTTTAAAAAATTCTAAAACATTTAATTTAATTAAATTTCAATGAATTGTAAATATGTGAGGTGTTTTTTTTTTTTAAATTTATTGTGTTGTGTTTGTGGGGTATTATCATTGATAATAATGGGAACTTGTACAAAGGGAGATTCCATTATCAATGAGAAATCTCCTGTTCATTGGTGGTCTAGGCCCACGTGATCCCAGGTTACGCTTGCGTTCCTGGGATGTGTAAACTCATACGCTGGACTGCGCATCTAGGCCTGGGACCATAAGTATACGTTCCTCCAGGGACAAAAAATTTGGTTGGCGTCCTTCTGCAATTTTGTCTTTGAAAAGTTAGTCTGAGAAATATTTTACTCAAGCATTGGATATTAAGCTCCATTACATGCATAAAACATACCATTCACCACTTACAGCTTTGATAAATCACGTCTGTATTAGGGCTATCCCCATCGTTATTAATTGTCTATTAATAGTTTCTAGCATTTGAACATAGTCACCTTCAAACTCCAGTAACCTTGTTAAAATCTCTCCCAACACAAAACAGTTCCAACAAGTCATAAATGACATTCTCATTGATCATAGTGCTTTATCCCTCCTTATTCCCTCTGCAACATTCAACAGTTGATGATGGCATCTTATTATTCCAAAATATCTCCTTGTGTGTCTAACTCCCTGGGACTCCTTTCCAATGGGTCCATTCCAACCAAATGAAGCCAGAATAGCTCCGGCATAATCCTCCGTTTCGTCCTCCATGTCTCGGGAGTCACCCAAAGATCTATCCTGGGCATCTCTTCAACCTGTTCATTTGTCCTTCCTATGTGCAGTGCTTTACACTTACCCCATTAAATTTCATCTGCTATGGTTTTTCCTACCACTCACCAATTTTTCAGTTGCTTCCTCCGAATCCACTGCCCTTCTTAATTATAATCTGCATTGAGTTTCTGAATCTAAGACATTGATGTAAATTAGAAACAGTAGAAGTAACACCAATCCCTCAAGGACTCTACTCAATATACTCCTCCCCCCCCACATTTTGGTCTCCTCTAACAAGTACCGTTTGCTTTCTAATGGTCAGCTAATTTATTATCCATTCCCAAAACTTTCCTAAACCCTCAGTTTTACACATAGAAGCCTTTCATGTAGAATATTGTCATGTTTTGAAATTCTAGGTACAACATAGTGTTTTCCACAATCCACTTGGGTTATCACTTCCTCAGAAGAGTCAAGGTGGTTAGTCAGGCACAATCTTCCACTTCTGAATCCATACGGAGTGTTTGCCAGATTAATATTGCTTACATCATCTTTCAATTTTTATTTTACATGTATGTATCTTTTCCAACACTTATTTACTGTATTCACCTTAACATGAAATATGTGGTCTGACCAATACATACATTCTATTGCTGACTATATATTCCAGCATTTTCCAAGTACAAATATCAATTGTTTCACTATACTGTTCATACATTGCCATGTCATTACTCCTCCCAGATCCCTTTGTTAAGTGTTGTATTTGTGTCACATTATTTTGTCTAATTTCTAACACTTTGCATTAATAAGTGGTAAATTTACCTTCTATTCAACCACTTGAATAGATACGGTTTTATTGTTCTCCCCATTTTGATTGCTTCAGAATACAAGTACTACAATTTATGTAAATGAAATATATGCAACCACTAACCCTTGAAGAAACTCCATTCAATACCTTCTCCAGTTCAACAAAGCATCCGTCACTAATCTGTTCCATAACCTTTACCCAATGTATCTAGTCCCACACTCAATCCTAGATTTCTATGGCATTTTGCTTAATCACACCAAAAGTGCTCGGACAGTACAAGTAAACTCATTTTTTTTTAAATTCATTTACAGGACGTGGGCGTTGCAGGCAAGGCCAGCATTTATTGCCCTCAAGAAGGTGGTAGTGAGCCGCCTTCTAATAATGGAGTGGCTTGCTAGTCCATTTCAAAGATCAATTAAGAGTTAACCATATTGTTGTGGATCTGGAGTTACAAATAGGGCAGAATGGGCAAGGCCAGCAGGTTTCCTTCCCTAAAAGGACATCAGTGAACAGATGGGTTTTTACGGCAATCTGGTAGTTTCACGGTCACCATTACTGATGCTAGCTTTTTTTTTTTAATTCCAGATTTAAAAAATGTAATTAACTGAATTTAAATTTCCCAGCTGCTGTGATGATATCTCTCCAGATCTAGTCCAGGCCTCTGGATTACTAGTCCAGTAACATAACCACTATACTACCGTTTTCCAATTCAAATAGACGAATGTCGTCCAAGCCTTGGAGGTTTATCAAGCACCATCTGCCCTTCTAAAACTATATTCCCCATTTCCAGCCCATCGGTTAGAATTATTTCTATTACTTTGTCTGTTATGGAAGTTAATAGGCCTGCCATACCCTGGATCCAAGTCATCTCCCTTAAACGTATGCATTTCCTTTTCCTAATTCTAATGATAACCATGGCCCTAGAACATCACTTGATCTCTCAACGTATATACCATTACATCGAATGCATTGATCTTGATTTTAACTTGTCTGGTACGGGCCACATAAACTTCAATCCTCTACCAAAATTCCCTGGATTCTGGGGCAGTCCCAGCAGATTGGAAAACCACAAATCCAACACCCCTATTTAAAAAAGGATGCAGACAAAAAGCAGGAAACTATAGACCAGTTAGCCTAAGGTGTAATTGGGAAAATGCTGGAGTCCATTATTAAGGAAGCAGCAGTGGGACATTTGGAAAAGCATGATTCAACCAAGCAGAGTCAGCACGGTTTTATGAAAGGGAAATCATGTTTGACAAATTTACTAGAGTTCTTTGAGGATGTAACGAGCAGGGTGGGATAAGGGGGAACCAGTGGATCTGGTGTATTTGGATTTCTAGAAGGCATTCGATAAGGTGCCACATAAAAGCTCATGGGGTTGGGGTAATATATTAGCATGGATAGAGGATTGGCTAACTAACAGAGAACAGAGAGTCGGGATAAATGGGTCATTTTCCGGTTGGCAAACAGTAACTAATGGGGTGCTGCAGGGATCGGTGCTGGGTCCTCAACTATTTACAATCTATATTAATAATTTGGATGAAGGGACCAAGTGTAATGTAGCCAAGTTTGCTGATGATACAAAGATGGGTGGGAAAGCAAATTGTGAGGACACAAATAATCTGCAAAGGGATATAGATAGGTTGAGTGGGCAAAATTGGCAGATGAAGTATAATGTGGGAAAATGTGAGATTATCTACTTTGGCAGAAATAATAGAAAAGCAAATTATAATTTAAATGGAGAAAAATTGCAAAGTGCTGCAGTACAGAGGCCTTGGGGTCCTTGTGCATGAAACACAAAAAGTTAGTGTGTAGGTACAGCAAGTAATCAGGAAGGCAAATGGAATGTTGGTATTCATTGCAAGGGGGATAGAGTATAAAAGCAGAGAAATCCTGCTACAACTGTACAGGGTATTGGTGAGGCCACACCTGGAAACTGCACAGTTTTGGTCTCTGTATTTAAGGAAGGATATACTTGCATTGGAGGCTGTTCAGAGAAGGTTCACTAGGTTGATTCTGGAGATGAGGGTTGACTTATGAAGATAGGTTGAGCCTATACTCATTGGAGTTCAGAAGAATGAGAGGTGATCTTATTGAAATGTAAGATAATGAGGGGCTCGACAAGGTGGATGACGAGAGGATATTTCCACTCACAGGGGAAACTAAAACTAGGGGGCATAGTCTCAGAATAAGGGGCTGCCCATTTAAAACTAAGAGGAGGAATTTCTTCTCTGAGGGTTGTTAATCTATGGAATTCTCTGCCCCAGAGAGCTGTGGAGATTGGCCATTGAATATATTCAAAGGCAGAGATAGACAGATTTTTGAGCGATGAGAGTAAAAGGTAATGGGGAGCAGGCAGAGAAGTGGAGCTGAGTCCATGATCAGATCAGCCATGATCTTACTGAATGGCGGAGCAGGCTCGAGGGGCCAAATGGCCTACTCCTGCTCCTATTTCTTATGTTAAGATATGTGATGCACTGTAAAAAATGGAAACAGTAATTTCTCACCCTTGTTACGAAGTATTTTCTGGAGTATTTTGTATTTTGAGTCTTTGCTCTTCCAATTTTCTCTGATCCTCCAAGTATGGTACTGGAAGATTCCTTTATTATTGTATGGCTTTGATAGCAATGCTCATCTTCAGAGCCACTTTGCACCTCAAGCTACATATTCTATGTCCTATACATATAATATGTCCCAAAAAGTTAGTTTGCAGGTGCAGCAGGTAATCAGGAAGGCGAATGGAATGATGGCCTTCATTGCGAGAGGGATGGAGTACAAAAGCAGGGAGGTCCTGATGCAACTGTATAAGGTATTGGTAAGGCCGCACCTGGAGTACTGCGTGCAGTTTTGGTCACCTTACTTAATGAAGGATATACTAGCTTTGGAGGGGGTAGAGACGATTCACTAGGCTGATTCCGGAGATGAGGGGGTTACCTTATGATGATAGATGGAGTAGACTGGGTCTTTACTCGTTGGAGTTCAGAAGGATGAGGGGTGATCTTATAGAAACATTTAAAATAATGAAAGGGATAGACAAGATAGAGGCAGAGAGGTTGTTTCCACTGGTCGGGGAGGCTAGAACTAGGGGACACAGCCTCAAAATACGGGGGAGCCAATTTAAAACCAAGTTGAGAAGGAATTTCTTCTCCCAGAGGGTTGTGAATCTGTGGAAGCCTAAGGAAGCAGTTGAGGCTAGCTCATTGAATGTATTCAAATCACAGAGATAGATTTTTAACCAATAAGGGAATTAAAGGTTATGGGGAGCGGGCGGGTAAGTGGAGCTGAGTCCACGGCCAGATCAGCCATGATCTTTTTGAATGGCGGAGCAGGCTCGAGGGGCTAGATGGCCTACTCCTGTTCCTAATTCTTATGTACATCATCTAATGTTCAGCCCTTTCTCTCTTCCTAGTGTTTTTTCTAATTTGAATTGCCTTTCATTCATTTTAATAATGTTTACTGCACTAGTTTCTCATTTATCCAGCATGTTCAATATTATTTTAAAAGCATTCCATTTATCTTAAACGGAGTAATCGTCAGGAATAGTTCCAGTTAATGTCTTCCCCATTCCTTTATAACTTGCCCGTCATACTTTTGTCAGTAACTGCCATTACTGATTTCCTGATTATCTGAAATGGAATGATGCTATGGCCACTAATTCCTATCTATCCAAATTATGAATGTTAAGAAGAATCAGGTCAAGATATATTTTACCTAGACCCCATGTGTGATCAGAAAAGCAATCACATACTATGTTTAAAAATTGCTTTTGAGTATTCACAGTTTATGTTGGGTTAATTGAAGTCACCCAGGTTTCTCTCACCACTGTTAGTATCTGCTCCTCTTATTTAATTATATCTCCTTTACTGAACCCTGGTGGCTTATAATAGATCGCCATTAACCCTCTCCTACACTTGCTCTACAGTTCAATTCTAGGTCCCAGGGTATCAATTCAGCCCTCTTTACATCCAAATTAACATTTTAAGTCCTCCTCCTTTGCTATCATTGCTGTATTTTATAATAGTGAATGCACACAATTTTTTGAATATTAAGGGAATCAAGGAATATGGGGATAGTGGAGTTGAGGTAGATCAGCCACGATCTTATTGAATGGCAGAGCAGGTTTGAGGGGACGAATGGTCATTCCTACTCCTAATTCTTATGTTCACACCCATCTTTTGAAGTGAACTGTTTTAGTAATACATGTAACATTCCAACTCAAGCACCTATTTTGAATGCTTAAAGCATTCAAGCACAGGTGTTCGCTTGGTTCAACTAGTAGCTTTCACCACTAGTCAGAAGGTTCTAGGTTCAAAACTACTCCAGGATTTGAACATGGACGTTAAAGATCCTATAGCATTCTTAAGGAGTTTTCTCCTCGTGTTCCTCAAACAAAAACAATTAAATCTTACATGTGGCTTAATCTGGTTTTCATTCCTTCAGCAGAAATATCTACTAATTTAGTAGAATGCACTCTAAAGTGAAGTTAGGATTGAGGTACACTGTAGGGCCAAAATAAAGAGCAGTTTATACCTCATTTACTTTAAAAAGATCAGCTTTGATGGTAAGAGTGCCAGAAGCAACACAGTTAAGAGTAAACAAAGCAAAGCCAGTGCCAAAGGCACCAAGGCTTCTCCTGGGAGAGGGCATGTAACACTGAATGTAGTTATGCTACTGGTGGACAATTAGTTTGGGTCTCTATCTAGCTGCAGACAAGCTCATTTATCAACCTACCCACATAGACCAACAAAGTACTCTTCATTGATGGCCTGTACTCTTTACTTAACATTGTAGATCCCGTCAGACTGACAAATAGGAGCTTTTCAAAAAGAATTCAAAGCACAATCAAAAAAAAAAAGAGGGCATTTGGTGAAACACACCAGTATTTCAGTAGGTAAATGCACCATCGAGTGTGGCCTGGAGCCTTACAAGCACAGTGAACCAAAAGTTCAATTTCTGATATCATTATCATAGGCGGTCCCTCAAACGAGGATGACTTGCTTCCACACGAGTTCACAAATGTTTCAATGACGAACCAGCTGTTCCAGTCCTGAACTCCAATTGAGGGGGTGGAAGATGCCTGCGCTTGGATTTAAAAATTTTTTTTTTTTATAAACGTGTGGTGACTGTTGCACACCAGCCACCACACATGCTTGACAGAGCTAGGCCTTTATCCAGTGGCAAGGGTTAACCAGGACGACTGGAGACCTATTCTGCTGCATGGATCTAGTGCACACACATCGCAATGTGGGCTGGCCCATGCTGCGCCTGGGCCCTCGGCCGTTTGGAGCGTGCGACTGAACAACAGCGCTGGTGACCACATCACGTTCCCTGGGCGGGGCCCGAGTAATGCGAGGTAAAGATGGCCAGCTATATTTGAAAAAGAGTTGAGCAGCAAAGTTAATAAGTTTACATTATTGAATATCAAAATTGAAATTTAACTTTTAACCTCAATTATTTGCCCTGATGATACTGCTAATATGCTTAGCTTCTGCAGTCTATAAACATGGGATTCATCTTATTGCTGTGAACCTTATTGTTACACTACGGACATTGTGACGGTCATACAATTTAACATGTCCTCTACCACTTTTTCTATTTTCCTCAATCTGCTCCCTGCAATTTTTGGGATCTCTCTAAATTTACTGCTGAGATACAACAAAGTGAAAATCAGGTTATATTCATACACAGAGTGACAGCCCGGTTATACACACTTACATCATATATGCATTTATCAGACCTCAGCTAGGACAATGCCCTTTCATAGTTCAGCACAACAGTCATGTTTTCTTTTACGACTTGATGAACTAGCTAAACTTAATAACTACCGTATAAATATTCACTTACTGCTATTATTAAATTACTTATTCTAATGCGGTTTAAGTTTGTTTGGCAGTTGAAGCCATGGTCATAATCTAGTGTAGTATTATTACTCTGTCACCATATAAATTTACTTAGATATCTGGGTAAGTGAAAACATTCTGGGACCAAGGGAGCTAGGGAATACCTACAAAACACTGAAGCCAATAATGAAGAAACCGGAAAAACTAAGTCGTTTCTGTGGCAGCCTAAATCAACATTAACAATTGTGCGTGTTTTAAACAATATTTTAATGGAAGATTAATTTACATTGAAGTTCAAAATGAAAACAGAGACGGTCCTCTCCCCTTCCAAATAGAAGTCCACCACTATTTACATTAAACACTTCTACCAATTTCTAGCAGGTCACTAGCAAACTATATCTATAAATCTAAATAAATAAATATATATATATTAATTATGTTTTATAAGTATATATTGTGTTATATATATATATATATTAAAATTATGCTTTGTATAGGTTTTACATATATTTAACTTACGCGTATATACACACAATTTTCTCAATGATGCGTTATATATTTTTTATATATATATATATATATATATCTCTAAATGATGCCTTTTATATTTCTTTTATATATCTCTCGAAATGAATCATTTTATATTTCTTTATATCTCTCTAAATGACGCATTTTATATTTCTTTTATATATCTCTCTAAATGACGCATTTTATATTTCTTTTATATATATATATCTTTAAATGATGCGTTTTATCTTTCTTTTTTCTATGCATCTCTAAATGATGCGTTTTATCATATATATCTCAATGATGCGTTTTATCATATATATATATCTCAATGATGCGTTTTATACACTTACATCATAAAATATATAATTTAGATAAAATATACATGTGCGTGCGTGTATAATATACATGTATCTCAACTAATTTTTTTTGGTGCTACAATATGGTACAAATGAACAGACGCCTTGGACGATCCTCATTGCTAGCTCTGAAGTTGATGAGCAGAGTGGAGATCAAGCATCCACCCCAGGGCGGTAGGGGAGAGAGAAAGGAGGTGGAAAAACAACATCACGTTGGTCTTAGTCTGTTTCACAACAACCGGTACAAAATTGAAAGATTAGCTGGACAGCTCACCAAAGGAACAGCATGACACAGCACAAGAAACTGAAAACATTTCTGTACAATACTTCAAGTTGCTGTTTTGGATAAATACTTGACAAGCTATTAGCACTAGCTGGGCTGTTGGAACAACCGCAGAAGGTTCCAAAGATTTACTGACTACACTCACACATTGCATCATATTAAGACTAACCTGTCGCTCACAGTACGCTTTCATCAGTTTGCTCAGCGGTGTTTGCTTCTTTATCTTGAACTGTACGACCGAACCATCTTGTCCAGCCACCTTCAGGTTAATATGGTCATTCCTGTGGTCATTCCCTTCGCTTTTCACGTTTTCCTAAAGTCAGGGTGAAGAACACGTTTATAGTCAATATCCAGAGCTATGAGAGGCAAGCCACACTGTTCAAATAGGGCTGTTTCAATTAATCAGGAAACCCAAGCTTTCAACCAAAAGAATGACAGAACTGTACACTGGTCTTTGGACAAGCTCCTGTTGTAAATGCAAGTTATATGTATTGCATTAAATATCTTCTTCCAATTGTTTTTGTTCCTGCCAGATAGCCACTATCCAACTTTAGCAAATCTGCAAACCAAAATAAAATTGGATCCTGCACCATACCAGTGCCATACAGGTTTGCCTAGTCACAAGGCGAGTGAAGTTCAGAAAGCAACTCAATCATGGTATATTAGTTCTTGTAAAAAGGTAGATGTTTGGAGCAGGAAAAACACAACACTATCCAGGTCTCTCCAGAAAAAGCCAATTTCATTTTGCACATAATTCAGTGGGCAATTGATCCATTTTCATATAGTTGCTCCCAATTAAGAAAACACCATAAATTTCCTATGTTCCCTGCCACCGTTAAAAATTCTAAAAACTTCCAACTGCTTGAACTCACACAGAACTTGAATTTATATAGCACCTTTAACGAAGTAAAACAGTCCAAGGTGCTTCTTCAATGATTGACACCGAGCCACATAAGGGGTTATTAGGGCTGATGAACAAAAGCTTGGTCAAAGAGATTGGCTTTAAAGGAGGAAATACAGGCAGAGTTGTTTAGGGAGGGAATTCCAGAGCCTAAGGCCTCAGCAGCTGAATGTACAGCCGACAGTGTTTAGCGATTAAAATAGGGGGTGCACAAGAAGGAAGACCTGGAGGAGTGCAGACGTCCAAGTTGTAGGTCGGAGGGTAAAAAGATAGGAAAGGCTAGACCGTGGCGGTATCTGAAAACAAGGATGAGAATTTTAAAATCGGAATAGTGCTTAAATTTGGAGCCAACGTAGGTCAGCGAGCACAGGGTGATGGTTGAACGGGACTTGATGCGAGCTAGGATATGGGCAGCAGTTTTGGATAAGCTGAAGTTTATAGGGGGGGCAGGAGTGCGTTGGAATAGTCAAGTCTAGAGGTAACAAAGGCACGGATGAGGGCACAGGGGCGAAGTCGGGTGATGTTGCAGAGGTGGGAATAGGCGGTCTTAGTGATGGCACCGATAAGTGATTGGAAGCTCATCCTGGGGGAAAATACGACACCAAGGCTGCGAACAGTCTGATTTAGCCAGGGAGAGGAATGGAGTCGGTAACTAGGGAACAGAGTTTGTAGTGGGGACCAAAGGCAATGGTCTCGATCTTCCCAATATTCAGTTGGAGGAAATTTATGCTCATCCAGTACTGGATGTCAGACAAGCAGTCTGACAATTTAGTGACAGTGGAAGGATCGAGAGAAGTGGTGGTGAGTAGTAGAACTGGGTGTCGTTGGCAAACATGTGGAACCTGACGCTTTCATGAGGTTGCCAAGGGGCAGCATGTAGAAATAGAAGGGGGCCAAGGATAAATCCTTGGAGGACACCAGCAGTAACAGAGCAGAAGACCTCATGTGACAAATGTATCAAAATCAATGGGACTTGTGAATCCATATTGCTGCACGAGTGGACAGAGATAAACGAAGATGCAGATTTGTCAAAACCCTTTACTCTTCTGAAGATCCACACAGGGTGCACTGAAGTGTCAATGATGGATAAAAGTCTAAACCTGCAGAATCTAGAAGAACGGAATACAAAACTCCAGTTCTCATTCAAAAGCAAAATATCGTGGATGCTGCTTGGCGCATTGAATGCATCAGCATTTTATTTTTTTATTTCATTACTCATTCATTGCTGGTCTTCTGTTGCTTTACTTTGTTAGTTACAGCAATACATTTTATCTGTCACCAAGCCTGCTTATTTCATCAAACTCATCATTTCACCTTTGCAACTTTGCCTGCTTGTGTCTTACCCCCCACCCATATTTTCATAATCCCTGGACTCAATTCCTCCATCTCCAAACCATCCAAAACTCCAATGCCTGTTTCTTGTCCCAACACTAAGCCCCACTTGCCCATATCCACTGCTAACTTGCACTGTCACCTAATCAAATTTAAAATCCTTGTCCTCATCCTTAAACCTCCAGGCTTGTCCCAAGCTATCTCTGCAACCTGCTCAGGCCCCATGTCCTCTGACTGACTTCGTGTACATTGCTGCCCCCCCCCACCTCTCAACATTCCACTACCAGTGAAGAGTCTTCAGCTATCTCAGCCCTACTCTTTGCATGTTCCTCCCTAAACCTCTATGCCTCTCTCATCACCCTTCAAAGCTATCCTGGGGCTATTTGCCCCAAAATATATAAATGCAAGTTGCTTGTGACAAGGTTTGGAATATTACTTCAAATTAACTGCTCCTTTTGGCAGCAATTACGCCAAGTACACATGAAAGGCAATCATAATTATTTGCTGCCAGGCAGCTTTAATTTGAAATCCCGACAGAAGTCAGTGCCTTTTCCTCCACTTGCCTGCATACTGTTAAACAGAACTTGATATCATTACTCATGCAAGTGAAAACATTTCCCATTCCCAATGGAACACAAAATAGCACAAATGCCTATTTTGACTAGACCGACAAGGACAACACTGTGGCCCCAGTGTCACCTAACAAGAAATAACACAAGTGCCCCTTTAAGGGCACCACTAATATAACATATATATGGTCTAACCAAGCTAATATGTTTTAATAAAGCAACAAAAGACCAGCAATAACTTGACCAATTAAATGCCAATATTATTGGTATTTAGAAGACACTTGATTATTCCAACACACTCCTGGCCAGCCTCCTGCATTCTACCCTCTGTAAACTTGGTCATCCAAAATTCTGTTGCCCGTGTCCAAACTGGCACCAAATCTCATGCGCCCATTACCCGTGCTCGCTGACCGACATTGGCTCCCAGTTAAGCAACATCTCAGTTTAAAGATTCTCATCCTTGTCTTCAAATCCTTCCATGGCCTTGACCGTCCCTAATCTCATCCAGCATCCCCCCCGGAGATATCTGTACTCCTCCAATCCTGGCCTTTTGTGCATCCCCGATTTTAATCGCTCAAGCCTTGGTGGCTATGCCTTTAGCTGCCTAAACCCCAAGCTCTGGAATTCCCTCCCTAAACCTCTCCACCTCTTTACTCCTTCAAGATACACCTTAAAATGTGCCTCTTTAACCAAGCTTTTGGTCATCTGCCCCAATTTCTCCTTATGTGGCTAGGTGTCAAATTCTGTTTTAGAACGCTCCTGTAAAGTGCCTTGGGATATTTTACTATGATAAAGGTGCTATATAAATACAAGTTGTTGGTTGTATAACCTGCAGTGGACACCAGTCATGGAAGGAAATATTAGGATTGTAGTGCTTTTTAATAGAACAAGGTTTTGAATCTGGTCCAAACTGATACAATGGCATTTAAAGGATCAGTTTAATAACCACAAAATGTTAGAAGTCAGCAAGACCGATGGATGATCAGAGAAACTGAAAATTCACACTTGTGGACTATAAGGTAGGTCCTCCTTCTTAGGCAGTCCCCCAGAGTCGAGGATGACAGTGAAGCAGATTTCAATGGTTTATGCTCCAACAACCATCAAGATGAAGATGATTAGGAAGAATAGCAGTGCAGGACAAGATTACTGAGCTTTGGTATGAGGCAATACATCAAGTAGTCAGCTGCACTACACTTTTGGTAGATGTTTATGATACAAGTTACATGTCCAGCATAAGCTGTGTTGAAGCCACATTCTTTGAGGCAAGAGGGGAATCTGGATTGCTTCATTTGTATAATTTCCCCCAAGATAACATTAATTGTTTAGCGCAAGCTAAACACAGTAAATGAAATGTCGATCACAAAGAATGTGAAAACATTACAAATACAAGATGAGCATGACACACAAGTCCAGAAAGTACATTATGGACAATCCTTTCAAGATAAATTGATGTATAAATGTCATTTCATCCAGGTGAAAAGGCTCCCATTCAAAAACCTTTACACTAGGTCTTCTATATCACAAAACTGTTCTAAATATAAGCAAAAAAAAGATAACTACTGCAGAATTACATACATGCACACACCACTCATACAAAAAGTTGTGTTGTCTATGTAAGAGAATTTAAATACTGCAGCAATTTATAATTCATATTTTACATAATATATTAAGGCAGTTTATTCTTCCAAGAGGCCAGAGTCTGGAATGTAGCTTCATACACACGCACACGTTCTTTAGACTTTGTCAAGTTTTTGGAAGACTTAAAATTGGGCTTCGACAAGGAAGAATTAAATTGTAAGTTCTTTTGAATACTAAAAGTTTCTAGATAGAGCAACCACTGCTTCCAGCCACAACTAGTTTGAATTGAATTAAAATTACGTCGGGAGTGAACAACCGCTTCCAAGCAGTTATCAGCATCGTTTTCTGAATTGATGCCTGTATCGAAGTGAATTCTAACTGTCGACATTGAAACATGGGAATAAAATTATCGATAGAAAGAAGATCGCAGAAACATAATGACCGTGTGATGTCGGGTTTGCGGTAAAGATGCTGCTGCAATCGATGTGTTCCGGTCTGTTCGCACGGTTATAGGCTCAACGCCGCTACCAAGAGGGCACTGGCAGCCGGAAGTGAGTGCAACCTCAGCCTGCGGATCCAGCCGCGCAGTTTGGGCCTTCTCCGCACAATCAAAAGACTGCCAAATGCGGCGGGACCCCGATTCCCGACTGGAGCAGGCGGAAGGGCCCTCCTCGCCTTCCCCAACAAAAGGGTCCGCGGGGTGGGGAACACCAGGCACCGGATCCGCCTGCTCCCTCCCCTGTGCAGGCCTCGGATTTGCACGATAGGCCTGACCCGGCCTAAGGGGCCTTTACCCCACCTCCCCCGGGCCGCCCATTGCTTCCTCCTACCCCTTAGTAAACACGGGCCGAGCTAACGAGGCCCGCCGTCAGCACGGCCGACATCACCCAATTCCCAGGCCTCAGCCGTCCGGACGCCGGCTATTCCCCGCCTTGTTGCCGCCGACCAGCGGCCTCCCCTTTGCTTCCCGCCCCACACACGGCGCCGATGCCGCTCCAGCCCTCACCCCCTTGGCTTTATCCTCCGCCATTTCACGGGCTGCGGTCTCAGGCTCTCGAGAGTTTTCTGGCGGGCTCGCGACTCGCTTCCGCTCCTTGTCTCCGTCTCGCGGCCTCCTCGTGTCGCCGCGCGCGCTCAGTCCCAGCCCGCTCGCCCATTGGTCGCCCGCCCGCTCACGTGCTCGAAAACCCATAAAGGATCACGTGGTGCGTGTCGCAACATTCTTGCAGGCCCCACCTCCCTCTCGCCCTTCGGGATCACGTGTTGCGTGGAGCCCTGATCACGTGCCCATTCTTTGGCGCCGCAGCGCTTTGGGCTTTAAAAAAAACTCCCCCTGTAGGGGCGACACCGAGTTGCTCCAGTGTCAGCAGACAGGAACAAAAAGTGTTCTGGGAAGTTCCCCTGTGCACCTGTGTATAGAACAAAGAATAATAACTTCTCTTCGGCGGTCCCTCCAATCGAGGATGACTTGCTTCCACGCCAAAAAGAGATGAGTTCAATGAGTTCACTGAAGGACCTAATATTCCAGATCCCAAACTGCATCTTGAAGGGTGGAAGATGCCTGGCGTGGATTTTTTTAATGTGGGGTGGCCATTGCACACCAGCCACCACACAGGCTTGACAGAGCTAGGTCTTGGTCCAGTGGTAAGGGTTAACCAAGATGACTGGAGACCAGCTCTGCTGCACGGACCTAGTGTGCACACATATCGCAGTGTGGGCTGGCCCTTGCTGCCCCTGGGCCCACGCCTCTTCTGGGCTCCGAACTCATGCCTCTCCTGGGCCCTGATCGCTCTGCAATCTCTCGCCGCTCCTGCGCCCCAACCTCGCCGCTCCTGATGTACCTGCCCACGCTCCAATCGGCGACCTGGATTATGGTGACGTCCAATCCAGTCGCCCTCTTCACTGCCGTCGCCCTCCTGCACCAGCTCATGCAACTCCCTGGAGTGGTACGCTCATTTTAAGGCCCCAACCTGCCGCAGATGTTCCCTTGCAGGTCGAGGCTGTGCTGGATGCCGGGCTGCCTCGCTCGCCGCTCCTTTTAAGGCCGCACCTGCCGCAGGTGTCGGGGCACCGACCTGCGAGGAAACATTTGCGGCAGGTCGGGGCCTTAAAAGGAGCAGCGAGCGTGGCTGCCCGGCATCCAGCGCGGCCCCGACCTGCGAATAATAACACTGTACAGTACCGTGAAATACACAAATAATAATTACATCATATTGTGATTGTGGATATTAACTATCGCCTCTTGTTTTGGGACCATAGCTTACTCTTCTAGCTGCAGTGGTACCAATTAAGAGATAGCATGTGCCTCCTTCGTAAAGGGGCACAACCAATAAAAAAACTAACTTAAACATAAATTAAAGGAAACTTAACAAATTAAATTAAAACTATTTTCCGGTGTGATGAAGCACTCCAGTCCCTCCAGTGCCTATCGGTTATGGGTGGCCTCAAGCATGCCAATGAACACCACCATCTCCAGGGACATCTGGGCATAAACATAGCCGCAGAAGGGAGGCACGCAGTCTGGCCAAACGATCCCCTCAACAGTGGGACCGCAGCTCAACAGTCTTATTACCTATAAATAATAAGTTGGTCCTAGAATTACTTCCTAATTACCAAACATGCTACAAATATATTTGAAGTTGCATATATAGTAGTGGAATTAAATCAATACAAACCAAATTTATTCTGCCCTCCAGAGCCAAATATTTGTGCTTTCTTTGTGGGTTGTGCCTGCCAGACCTGTATACTTGAATTCTTCCATTTTATAATGGAACACAATCCATGTAGTGGTTGGATCAAAATTAGTCCTTTACTCACTCCTATTCATTTTCTCTCTCTTGCCCCTCAAGGCATCTACAAAATCAATTGTGATATTTATTTTATTCATTTAACATTCAAAGTTAACCATAATTATTTTGCTTATACATCTGTATACTGCTTTTTGCTTGAAATAACCATTCTGTGCTCCTGTCGAAAGTACTGTAAAGAAGTTGCTACCGGAAAACGTGCACAAAATTCCTCTGATAATTCAATAAATAACAGTTCTTTCAGATGAGACATTAAACTGAGGTCCCATCTGCTCTCGCAGGCGGATGTAAAAGATCCCATGGCACTATTTCAAAGAAGAGCAGGGGAGCTCTCCCCGGTGTCCTGGCCAACATTTATCCCTCAATCAACATCACTAAAACAGATTATTTGGTCATTATCACATTACAACAGTGATTATACTCCAACAGTACTTCATTGGCTGTAAAGCACTTTGAGACATCTGGTGGCCGTGAAAGGCGCTATATAAATGTAAGTCTTTCTTTATTGTTGTTGTGGGAGCTTGCTGTTGTAAATTGGCTGCCGCATTTCCTACATTAAAACAGTGACTACACTTCAAAAAGTTCTTCATTGGCTGTAAAGCACTTTGAGATGTCCTGAGGTCATACTATATAAATGCAAGTCTTTCTTTCACATACATACAGCATACATTCCAATCATAAATGTTTTCGGCTGAGCATATTTTTCCTGACACAAACCAGTGAAGCCGAGTCTCCTATGCATCCCTGTCTTGCTTTTCCCCCAAGTCCAGCAGCTAATGTACTGGACGGGTCCTGTACTTCATCTTCACGAGAACTAACGGCCACATTTGCTGCCGCTGTATACTGGAGGCAGGAATTGTGAGGCAGGGAGTCTTCCCTTCCAGCATACAGGCACCATTTTAAAAAAATTATTCATTCAAGGGATGTGGGCATCGCTGGTAAGACCAGCATTTATTGCCCGTCCCTAATTGCCTTTGAAAAGGTGATGGTGAGCCGCCTTCTTGAACCGCTGCAGTTCGTGTGGTGAAGGTATTTCTAACAGTCCTGCCAGGGAGGGAATTCGAGGATTTTGATGCAGCAATGATGAAAGAACAGTAATATATTTTCAAGTCAGGATGGTGTGTGACTTAGCGTGGAACTTGAAGGTGTTCCCATGCATCTGCTGCCTTTGTCCTTCTCGGTGATAGAGGTCGCGGGTTAAGGAGGTGCTGCATAAGAAGCCTTGGTGAGTTGTTGCAGTGCATCCTATAGATGATATATACTGCAGCCATGGTACGCTGGTGGTGGAGGGAGTGAATGTTTAAAGTGTTGGATGGGATGCCAATTAAGTGGACTGCTTTGTCTTGGATGATGTCGAGCTTCTTGAGTGTTGTTGGAGCTGCACTCATCCAGACAAGTGGACGGTATTCCATCACACTCCTGACTTGTGCCTTGTAGATAGTGGAAAAGCTTTGGGGAATCAAGAGATGAGTTACTCGCTGCATTGACGACGAGGTTCAACACCGCCTCCGGTGCGCCAGCGCAGCCTTCGGCCGCCTGAAGAAGAGAATGTTTGGAGATCAGGCCTTCAAATTTGGCACCAAGCTTATGGTCTACAGGGCTGTAGTTGATACCCGCCCTCCTGTATGTCTCAGAGACGTGGACCATATACAGTAGACACCTCAAATCTTTGGAAAAATACCACCAATGATGCCTCCACAAGATCCTGCAAATCCCCTGGGAGAACAGATGCACCAACGCCAGTGTTCTCGATCAGGCCAACATCCCCAGCATCGAAGCACTAACCACACTCAACCAGCTCCGTTGGGCGGGTCACATTGTCCGCATGCCGGACACAAGACTCCTAAAGCAAGCGCTCTACTCGGAACTCCTACATGGCAAGCGAGCCCCAGATGGGCAGAGGAAATGTTTCAAGGACACCCTCAAAGCCTCCTTGATAATCCCCACCGACACCTGGAAGTCCCTGGCCAAAGACTGCCTGAAGTGGAGGAAGAGCATCGCTGAGCACCTCGAGTCTCATCGCCGAGAACATGCAGAAAACAAGCGCAGGCAGCGGAAGGAACTTGCAGCAAACCAGACTCCCTTCCCACCCTTTCCTCCAACGACTATCTGTCCCACCTGTGACAGAGACTGTAATTCCCGTATTGGACTGTACAGTCACCTGAGAACTCACTTTTGGAGTGGAAGCAAGTCTTCCTTGATTTCAAAGGATTGCCTATGATGATGATACTCGCTGCAGAATACCCAGCCTCTTACCTGCTCTTGTAGGCACAATATTTATGTGGCTGGTCCAGTTAAGTTTCTGGTTGATGGTGAACCCCCCGCCCCCCACAGGCTGTTGATGGTGGGGAATTCGGCGATGGTAATACCATTAAATGTTATGTTTAACTATGTTAAAGACGCTATATAAATACACGTTGTTGTTGTTGACCAAAACTACAGCAGTGTATGGATATAAGCAGGATTATTTCTTCAGCAAAATGCAGTGAGTGGAGGATAATAACATAATACAAATTATGTGCATAAAATCGATCAGCGTCACTTACAACTTTGCAATCTCCAGGGGAAGCAATGCAAAGGGGATGGCAGAATGTATAGCAAAGAGAAGGGAAGCAGGATACATGGTAAGGGAAATGCACAGGAAACTTGGCAAGGGAGAAAAAGATAGGGAGGGGAGAGGAGAAACAGAGGAAGAAAAGTGGATGGCAATGAAAAGGAAGGGGGAAAATCAACAGCAATGAAAGGGGAAGTAAGTGGATGGCAGCAGAAAAAAGTGGAAATCGATGATAATGAAGGGGTGAGGTAAAGGACAGAAGTGGGAGTGGTGCTTTGTTTGAAGAGGAGAGAAGCTAGGAGCAACACTTTGGATGGTAGTAGTAAGAAATGTATCAGCATGAACTGAGAGGAACTGAGAGGGAGGGGCAAAGAGTGCCAGCATGAATTCTAGGGGGAGAGGGAAGAGCACCAGCTTCAATGGGGGAAAATGGAAAGAGAAGGGGAGAAGACTGCCAGTTTGAATTGAGAGAGAGGAAGGGTGTCAGTGTGAAGTGGGAGGTTTGGAGAAGCGAATGTCTGAAACATTGGGGAGTTGGATTGGGTATAGTGTCTCTGCAAACTGCATCTGGAGGGGTTGAATGTCAGCGTGAACTGAGATGGCGGGGCAAGCAATTGGATGCAAAAGAATGACTGTTCAGGGTAAATCATTCTATTGAAAATTCAAATAGCACTTTTCTTTACCTTTTTAATTAAAACTGTTAATTGTGTAATAAAATAGTGCTTAAAATTAACCAAAGTGCATAATTTTAAACTAAAATTATTTTATTTTCCAGGGAAATATATCCCAGAGCCCTGAGAAATGGTGACTTTAACATTTGATTTTCCACTTTAATATTTTCATGTATTTTCATTTTTTTTCTTGCAGTACAAGTGGAATAATGTTGGGTATCCTTATTGCTTTTTTGAAGTTGTTCAGCTTTTCGTATATTTCTAGGTTTGCATGTGTGATTCAGTAGCTCTTGTAATTAAAATCAATCCTCATTGGCAGACTAAGCAGTTTCTATATGTTTGCATTATTTCACTAATGGTCTTTTATTTCACCCGTTTTTTATTTAGTAGTTTACAGGTCATTTAACACATTTGCGATTTATGTGTCTCTTGGTTCAACCCCTCCTCCACCCGTTTCTCCTCTCTATTCTTCTCACCTTGCTAAAAGGCCTGTTTATCTGTCAGCCTAATGAAGGGTACACAACCCAAATGTCCTAACCTGTATTTTCTATTTATGGATGCTGACTGACCTGCTGTGTACTTCCAGCATTTTCTGTTTTTATGTAACATTTCCAGAATTTGCAGCTTTTCCTTTTTTATTTTCCCGATGTAACTACTCGTTTTCACACGTTGTAGGCTTATAATCAGGGCTGTTCATCATTTGTCAACTTTTAATGGATTGTGGCAGCTTTTTTGAAACTATTGTCAGCTTTTTACAGTTCTTTTAAGGGTCGTATGTATGAAATATCAATTAATTAAAAAAAATCTATCAATTGCTATTATTATGTCTCGACATACTGCCTACAATTTTGAATTTTTGTACAACATTCAGAACATTTTCACCATGAAATCATCTCCAGTAAACCACATGAACTAGTTATTTTTTACTTTGTGCTGGAAAACATTAAACAAATTTGTTCCTCGTCTTAATCCACTGAGCTCAACTCCCAGCTAATGGAACAAATGCAGCAATAATGGATTCAAGAGCAGGTTCGAGGGGCTAGATGGCCTACTCCTGTTCCTAATTCTTATGTTCTTATGTTCTTATGTTCCACCAGAAAAAAACACTCTCCACTGACAAGGATTGAATTGGAGTGCCCATTGTATGTGCAAATATATATATTTTTTATTCGTTCATGGGATGTGGGTGTCGCTGACAAGGTCAGCATTTATTGCCCATCCCTCACCACCTTCTTGGACCACTGAAGTTCATGTGGTGAAGATACTCTCACAGTGCTGTTAGGGAGGGAGTAGCAGCATTTCGACCCAGTGATGATGAAGGAACGTGGATATATTTCCAAGTCAGGATGGTGTATGACTTGGAGGGGAGCTTGGAGAGGATGGTTTTCCCATGACCCTGCTGCCCTCGTCCTTCTAGGCGGTAGACATCACAGGTTTGGAAGGTGCTGTCAAAGAAGCCTTGGTGAGTTGCTGCAGTGCATCTTGTAGATGGTACACACTGCAGCCACGGTACGCAAGTGGTAGAGGGAGTGAATGTTTAAGGCGGTGGATGGGGTGCCAATCAAGCGGGCTGCTTTGTCCGGAATATAAATACAAGTTGTTGTTGTTGTTTTTGAATGGTGTCAAGCTTCTTGAGTTTTAGAGCAGCACTCCTCCAGGCAAGTATTCCAACACACTCCTTACTTGTGCCTTGTAGATTGTGGAAAGGCTTTGGGGAGTCAGGAGTTGAATCACTCAGCATCTAACCTTGTGGCCACAGTATTTATGTGGCTGGTCCAGTTAAGTTTCTAGTCAATGGTGACCCCCTAGGATTTTGATGGTGGGGGATTCAACGATGCTAATGTCATTGAATGTCAAGGGGCGATGGTTAGACTCTCTCCTATTCGAGATAGTCATTGCCTGGCACTAGTGTGGTGCGAATGTTACTTGCTGCCACTTATCAGCTGAAGCCTGAATGTCGTCCAAGTCTTGGTGCATGTGGGCATGGACTGCTTCGTTATCAGAGGAGTTGCGAATGGAACTGACCACTATGCAATCGCCAGCGAACATCCTATTTCTGACCTTATGATGGAGGGAAGGTCATTGATGGAGCAGCTGAAGATGGTCAGGCCGAGGACACTGCCCTGAGGAATTCTTCGATGTCCTGGGGCTGAGATGAACTTAGAGTTCTCTCCATCCTTCCAGCCACAACCATCTTCCTTTGTGCTAGTGTGGATATCTGCACGGAATATATGGAATTAAGGACAGTAAAGTAAACGGGATATATGAAAATGTATAAGCCATGGAAGAATAGCTGGAAGAATGTCAGATTGCAAATAGTGCAACATCAGCATAGCTAACAGTCTTTCTCAAGGTTTCAAGTCACTAAATCCTGCCAATAACATCTAATTGTAACATGAAATAAATCTGCAGAATTGCAAGGTCTCAGTTAATAGTCACACCACTAGATTGAAACATTTAGAGGCAATACTTGAGCTTTCAAGAAAAAACATCTCATATAGATTGACTAATGAGTGACTGAGTTAGACTGTCAATCCAATTGTATTTTGTTATCTGATTTCAAAACTGTATAACTGTTGACGCTTTACGATGTAACTTCACCTATCCGTAGGGAGTGTGTACGCTCCATCCAGAGAGTATATCTTCTGTCTGATAGGTCTTACTGGCCGGTAATAAAGACTGCTTTGTTCAAAGCACAAGAGGTATTCGACTCAGTAATTTTACTGAACCAGATTGAGGTAAAAGAATCCAGGAATTTACATTTGGTGTCAGAAGTGGGATCTCAACGGACGACTGCCGAAAACTTGCGAATTAAGAGCCAGACTAGCCTTGGACGAGACGAGGGGAAAGTGGCCACTGGAGTGAGTATGATTTCAATACTGCTCCAGTTTCCCCCGGTTTCAAAAGTCTGAGGAAAGTTTAGCCACTCGCTGGTTCTCAGGTAGTGTCTGAACGAGATCCAGGACAATCTGGTGAATACCTTTCAAACTTAGAATAGGGATAGAGATGCTTCTGTGATTTTTACTGAAAAAAAAAAGCCGGGGAGTTGTGGTTTGTTTTATCTCAAACAGAATGAAAGTTTGTTTTAACCCTTTGTAGTGTTGTCCTGTATGTGGGAAGTTTAAGAGTGTGAACCTTATTGAATTACGTATATTCGGAAAAAAGAAAAAATTACATGGTCCCGGTGGTTAAAAAAAAAGAAAAACTTGTTGAAAGGAAACATTCAGAGAAGGCACAGCAAAACAACTGAGATGGATTCAAAAGGATTTAAAAAAAAAAATTATATTAAATAACACGACCTTGAGGCTGGAACAATTGAGATAACGAAAAGCAGTCCACAGCCTACGTGCCAGACTTCTCTCTAGTCATGAAAAAAAAGTAACGTACTAAATAGGTGCTGAAAGAAAAAAATGTTCTGAGATTTTAAATTATGAAAAAATTCCACTGCAGTAAAAAAAAATCACTCCTGTCCAGTTGGCAGAAAAACTCCATTAAATTAGGGCTTTCATTGACTGATTGGATTTAAACTGCGCAGTAACGCGAAAGGATAGGGAAATTTGGAGACTAAAAGAAATTAATTAAGGCTCATAAGACTTTAGAAAATTAGAAAATTAGGCTCACAGGGAATAAAATGGGGATTTAAATAGAGGATAGGTGTTCAACTCAGGTACGACGTCGACCTTGTATATCACTTGGCCCGTCTAGGCTCTGATTGAATTTTTAAAAAATCCCCGCAGCAACTCGGAAGGTAGAGCCGACGCGAACGCGCAGCGGCGCAGACGCACAAACAACGCGAGACGCGCAGCGGCGCGAGCGTGCGGCCGAGAGGAGAAGAGCCGAAGCGAATGCGCAGGGAAGCGAATGCGCAGTGAAGCGAACACGCAGTGACATAAACGCGCAGTGACGCCGACGCGTAGTGACGCAGAGGCGCAGCAACGCGAATCGCGAAAGTCAGTGCTAGTGTCAGTAAGTCTTTGTAAGTCTTAAGTGTTTAGAGTTTTAAGTATTTAAATCGCGCAGTGACGCGAACCGCGCAGCGACGCGGGTAAGTGTTAGAAGTCTTTGTCTATCTTGTATTGAAATCGCGCGGCGACGTGAACCGCGCGGCGACGCGGGTAAGTGTTAGAAGTCCTTGTTTATCTTTTAAAGTTTTAAGTATCTTAACTCGGGTGGCGACGCGAGCCACGGGTCGACGCGGATTGCGTGGCGACGTGAACTGCGAGGCAACGCGGATTGTGCGGCGACGTGAACTGCGGGGCGACGTGGGAGTTTTAAGTATCGCGCAGCGACGCGAACCGCGCGGCGACGCGGGTAAGTGTTAGCATTAGTAAAGTTTGTTTATTTGGAGTTAGTTAAAGTCAGTGTTAGTTTCTGTAAAGTCTGTGTCTATTTTTAAGTTTGTTTAAATTGCACGATGACACGAACGCATAACGACACGGTAATACGAGGAGCAGCGTGAAAATGGGTAATCAGTTAGATAAAACCACGGATGCGGATAGTCCGCTATAAAAGTTATGTGAGGAATTCCCTGAAAGAGCTGAAGACTTTAGAAAATTATCAGGAGCCCTGAATAAATTATTAGGGGATGACCAGTGGCCTCTAGGTGGCACTAGAAGCATAGAGGTAGTAAAAAAAAAAGCACAGGGATTGTTAAAAAAAAATTTTATTAAAAGATGCATCACTTCTGTCAAGTTGGCAAACAAATGCTATTAAATTAGGACTTGCATTGACAGAGGGAACACATGTTAAAACTGTAGACGTCTTAAAGAAAGAATGTGCGCACGAGAAACTTGCTAAGAGATCCTCTGGGACCTCTGAGAAAGGTATTGATCAACTACGAGTTAAAATGGCTGGCATTGTGTTAACCGAGGCTGATGATGAAATTGATGAGTGGCCACTGACTCAGCGCCCAACGGCGCCTCCCGCACCCCCTGGCCTCTTGCTCCAGTCCTCTTCCCAACATCCACCACCTAACACTCCGGCAAAAAGAGTTAGGAACAACCCCATATCACCAAAGCAACTAACCCAAACTGACTCCTCATCCTCTGATAGCGATTCGGATCTCCAGTTTACAAGCAATATAGCCGAAAGGACCAGATCTCACACTCGAAAGGGCAGAACTATATCTCAACATCACAAACAGTCCCGTAAATCTTCTAGTCAATCTACCAGTCCAAGTTGTGAAAGACATAGCAAACACCCCCGCCGATCGAGACGCAGAACTGTCAAGCAGTCAGACAGCTCTGAAACATCCTCCGGCCTAGAAATGATTTCCAAGATCCCAAAGCCCCGACACCAATTCCCTGTCAGACCAATGCCAAACCCTGATGCACAACAAGCTGCAGACCACCTCTCTATAGATGTCTGTGATCTTCAAACAACTATTTGATTGCTCACGTTATCCGGACAGATGGAGAGGACAGTTAGATATTATTGGCAGGAAAAGAAAGGGGAGGGGGGAGGTACGCCCCCAACCCGGGTCAAGACTGAATACGTGACTAGAAAGGAAGAGCCATCTCGGGAGGAAGGATCAATAGAACCGTAGTGTTGCATACAGGATTGGATGGATAAGCAAGGATACGGTTATACTAAACAACCAAACGGCCCAAGCCCTGCTAATAAACCTCCCTATTGTCCCCGGCATGGTATGGGAAGAGGCCGGGACTGGGTAAGAGGAATTGACTGTTTTAATTGTGGGCAGGAAGGACATTGGAATAAAAATTGCCCCTACCGTCAGCATGGAAAAGGAAGAGGAGGAAGAGGAGGGGGGCAAGGGGGGAGAGGAGGATCTTACACTAACTTCTCCCAGAAACAACCCCTTTGGTCAATTGTTCCCCAATTGACTACACAGCTTGATTGTGCAGGGATCCTCCCCGGACGACGAACCCATTCTGAATGAGTGGCAACCCTTTTTGATAGATACGGGAGCCTTCATGTCTTCTGTACAATCAAAGCTTAAACTCCCTGCCTCTACTGAAACACAGGAACTTTCAGGATTCCTGGGACAAATCTCGACATTCCCAGTGTCAGAACCGGTTAAAATGGGTTACCAGGAAGAATCGGTGGAACATCGAGTTGTTATCACAACCAATCTGGACTGTAACTTGATGGCTAGAGACCTCCTTTGCAAATTCCAGTTGCATTTGGAGTGTGGAGATGATGGGATTATTGTAAAACAGGAAACCCTTAAGCGGCAGTACCACTAGAACTCCTCAGTGGTGGTCTCTGGACCTGCCGCAGGCACCCTATCACGTGACCCTAGCATACGATCCCAGTGGAAAGAATCAGGACCTGCAGAACTTTTATCAGGATCACGAAGGGGAAGTGAAGGGAATTCTATTAAGGGCTAGAGTGACTGGACTGGAAAGAGAGGCAGATTTTGTGGAAGTGGATAAGAATCTGTGGAAACAGCCCCTAACAATTATTGCTCGTGAAGTATTAGCCCCTCACCATGCTAAAGATTTGGGAGTAATGGTATGCAAGGCCATAGATGAGGCTGACCCTACCAGCCGGGATGTGCAAATCGTAAAACATGGCCGAACAGTCCAATTTCATGGGGACCCCGAGAAGGTCTTAACGACTCTACAGCATCATACTGGCTCGGACATACCTGACTATGTGGATCCTCATGTGTGGGCAGAGGACCGCTCCCAAGTGGGTTATACTCCCATTGATCCGATTGAGATCCCAGTGCAGGGCAATGTGGACTGGCCCTCTATCTGACAGAACCCACTGAAATCACAGGCAATCCTAAACTGACCTTTCGGCACTGTACTGCAATTAATCCGGCCTGTTTTCTTACTGAGCCAACCCAAGATGAGGAAGAACCCAGTCATGATTGCTTATCTTTAATTTAAGAGGCCACATCAGTCAGGGAAGATTTAGTTGATGTACCAATGGAAGATCCAGACTGTATTCTTACTGAGCCACCCCAAGATGAGGAAGAACCCAGTCATGATTGTTTATGTATGTTGACGGAAGTACTTCTATTAATCCAGAAGATACACAAATCTCAGGATACGCCATAGTAAACCAGGAGAATCAGGTCTTGGAATCTGCCGCTTTGAAACCGCCTATTCTGCTCAACAAGCTGAACTATTCGCCCTCACCCAAGCCTGTATCTTGGCCAAAGATCTCAAAGTCAATATCTATACCGACTCTAGGTATGCCTTTGGGGTGGCCCATGATTTCGGACAATTATGGAAAAGTAGGGGATTCCTAACCTCACAGGGGAATGAGATATCTCATAAACAGTTAGTATCTGATTTGTTGCAAGCCCTCATGTTCCCCAAACGCATTGCCATTGTCAAATGTACCGCCCATACTACCGGAAATTCTCTGGTTGATATAGGGAATCGTTGTCCTGACCAAGAGGCCAAACAGGCCTCTCGTGACCAACAGATGGTAGTGCCCAAAATTATGAGTCAGACTAAAAATCCTGCGAAGGATAAGTTAGCCTTGGAAAAACCAATGCCAACCATCCAAGATGTTATAAAAGCACAGGAGGACGCTCCTGAAAAAGATAAACTGTTGTGGAAATATTATGCATGTACTTATGACGATGTTTCTAAACTCTGGACCACTCCCGCGGAACAGACTTGCATGTCTGACGAGTTGGCCTCATGAGTTATAGAATGTCTGCATTTTGCTACTCATTGTGGAGCAAGGGCAACAAGTGATACACTTTTGGCTACTTGGTGGCACCCTAGACTCCAGGCGCTCACCCAGAACATCAGTAGTCGTTGCCTGGTTGGCCAGCAACATAATCCAGGGAAGGGAGTCCCCTGTGATTGGGGTAAAACGCCCCTACCCGAAGGTCCCTTTGAGACATTTCAGTTGGACTACATTGAGTTGCAAAAAGTTCAGTGTTACAAATATGTGTTAGTAATAGTAGATGTGTTTAGCAGATGGATTGAAGCCTACCCTAACCTGGACAATAAGACTCAAACTATTGTTAAGGTGTTAATGAGGGAAATTGCTCCTAGATATGAGATCTCAGCTCGACTGATGACCACCTATGTTCTTTCTCTGACTCAGGCTCTGCGACTAGTTCACAACCAGGTTCAAGATACTCACCTCGACCTCCCAGTTTTACCCGAATTGTCCCTCGTGGCACCAGGGAAGTATGGATTCGGAAGGGATTAGAGCCACAATGGGAGGGGCCTTTTCAGGTGTCACTCACTACCCCCACTGCAGCCAAGGTTGAGGGGAAAAGTGCCTGGGTTCACCTGCACCACTGCAAGCTCATCACCATTTAAACAAATTTTGCTGGTTAGTCTAATTCCTGTTTCTGTTCCAGATCTCCTCTTCCCCATAGCTGAACAAGGCAGTTGAAGGAGGATCAGTTTGAACTTTTACCCGTAAGACAGCCAAATACACTGACGGAGACCTGAAGAAGGGAAACGGGAAAACAGAACTCTTTTTATCAGCTAAATAATTGGACTATTTATAAGATGAGACTGTGTCTGTATGCCACTGTCTGCATAATAGTGTTGATATGACAGTTTTGGCGCACGGGAAGGAAGACAAAGGCGAGAGCTCCATGTAAACACCTTTTTGTATATGTCTTACGTTTATGCGGAAAAAGGGCACTTCACTAGATGCTGGGTGTGTTCACATATCCCTATACATTCCAAAGGTTTCAAGTCACTAAATCCTGCCAATAACATCTAATTGTAACATGAAATAAATCTGCAGAATTGCAAGGTCTCAGTTAATAGTCACACCACTAGATTGAAACATTTAGAGGCAATACTTGAGCTTTCAAAAAAAAACATCTCATATAGATTGACTAATGAGTGACTGAGTTAGACTGTCAATCCAATTGTATTTTGTTATCTGATTTCAAAACTGTATAACTGTTGACGCTTTACGATGTAACTTCACCTATCCGTAGGGAGTGTGTACGCTCCATCCAGAGAGTATATCTTCTGTCTGATAGGTCTTACTGGCCGGTAATAAAGACTGCTTTGTTCAAAGCACAAGAGGTATTCGACTCAGTAATTTTACTGAACCAGATTGAGGTAAAAGAATCCAGGAATTTACACTAGGTATGACTCAAGCTAGTGGAAAGTTTTCCCCCTGATTCCCATTGACTTCAAATTTACTAGGGCTCCTTGATGCCACACTCAGTCAAATCTGCCTTGATGTCAGGGGCAGTCACTGCCGACAACACCTTCCATCATTTTGCTGATGATTGAGAGTAAACTGATAGGGTGGTAAGCAGACACCTCAAATCGCTGGCGAAATACCACCAACGATGTCTCCGCTAGATCCTGCAAATCCCCTGGGAGTATAGACGCACCAACATCAGTGTTCCAGTGTTCTCGATCAGGCCAACATCCCCAGCTTCGAAGCACTGACCACACTCGAACAGCTTCGTTTGGCAGGCCACATTGTCTGCATGCCCGACACAAGACTCCCAAAGCAAGTACTCTACTCGGAACTCTTACACGGCAGGCGAGCCCCAGATGGGCAGAGGAAACATTTCAAGGACACCATCAAAGCCTCCTTGATAAAGTGCAACATCCCCACTGACACTTAGGAATCCCTGGCCAAGGACCGCCCTAAGTAGAGGAAGAGCATCCGGGAGGGCGCTGAGCACCTTGAGTCTCGTCGCCGAGAGCATGCAGAATACAAGCACAGGCAGCGGAAGGAGCGTGCTGCAAACCAGACTCCCCACCCACTCTTTCCTTCAACGACTGTCTGTCCCACCTATGACAGAGACTGTAATTCCCATATTGGACTGTACAGTCACATGAGAACTCACTTTTAGAGTGGAAGCAAGTCTTCCTCGATTCCGAGGGACTGCCTATGATGATGATGAATTGGCCCAATTGGAGTCGTCCTGCGTTTTGTGGACAAGGCATACCTGGGCAATATTTCACATTGTCGGGTAGATGGCAGTGTTGTAGCTGCACTGGAACAGCTTGGCTAGAGGCACGGCTAGTTCTGGAGTACGAAAGACGGGATTTTTTCGGGGCCCATAGCTTTTGCTGTATCCAGTGCGCTCAGCCCTTTCTTGATATCACGTGGAGTGAATCGAAATTGGTTGAAGACAGGCTTCTGTGATGATGGGGACCTCAGGAGGAGGCCGATATGGATCATCCAGTCGGCACTCTGGCTGAAGATGGTTGTGAACGCTTCTGCCTTGTCTTTTGCACTCACATACTGGGCTCCGCCATCATTGAGGATGAGGATGTTAATGGAGCCTCCTTCTCCCATTAGTTGTTTAATTGTCCACTACCATTCACAACTGGATGTGGCAGGACTGCAGAGCTTTGATCTTATCTGTTGATTGTGGGATCGCTTAGCTGTGGCTATAGCATGCTTTTTCTGCTGTTTAGCATGTATATAGTCCTGTGTTGTAGGTTCACCAGGTTGGCAGTTCATTTTTCAGTATGCCTAGTGCTGCTCCCGGCATGCTCATCTACACTCCTCATTGAACCATGGTTGGTCCCCTGGCTTGATGGTAATGGTAGAGTGAGGGACATGCTGGGCCATGAGTTTACAGATTGTGGTGGAATACAATTCTGCTGCTACTGGTGGCTCACAGTGCATCATGGATGCCCAGGTTTAACCTGTTAGACCTGTTCTGTGTCTATCCCATTTAGCATGGTGGTAGTGCCACACAACACAATGGAGAGAGTCCTCCATGTGAAGACGGGACTGTGTGGTGGTCACTCCTACCAATACTGCCATGGACAGATGCATCTGCAACAGGCAAATTGGTGAGGACGAGGTCAAGTACATTTATTCCTCATGTTGGTCTTTCACCACCTGCCACAGGCCCAGTCTGGCAGCTATGTCCTTCAGGATTTGGCCAGTTCGATCAGTATTGGTGCTACCGAGCAATTCTTGGTGATTGAAGTCCTCCACCCAGAGGGCGTTCTGTGCCCTTGCTAGTCTCAGTGCTTCTTTCAAGTGGTGTTTAACATGGAGCTGGTTCATTAGCTGTAGATGGTAATCAGAAGAAGGTTTCCTTGCCCATGTTTGACCTGATGCCATGAGACTTCATTGGGACCGGAGTCAATGTTGAGGACTCCAGGGCCACTTCCTCCTCACTGTATCACTGTGCCGCCACCTCTGGTGAGTCTGTCCTCCCAGTGGATCAGAACATACCCGGGGATTGTGATGAAGGAGTCTGGGATCTTGACTGAAAGGTATGATTCTGTGAGTATGGCTATATCTGGCTGTTGCTTGACTCAACTGTGGAACAACTTTCCCAATTTTGGCTGTGGGACAAGTCTCCGGATGTTAGTGAAGAGGACTTTTCAGGGTCGGTTGGCCTCAGTGTGCCAATAATGTCCGGTGCCTAGGTCGATGCCGGGTGAACCATCCAGTTTTATACTTAGTATACTGCTTTGTAGCGGTTTGGTAACTGAGTGGCTTACTAGGCGATTTCAGAGGGCAGTTAAGAGTCAACCACATTAACATAAGAAATAGGAGCAGGAGTAGGCCATACGGCCCCTCGAGCCTGCCCCGCCATTTAACACGATCATGGCTGATCCGATCATGGACTCAGGTCCACTTCTCTGCACGTTCCCCAAAACCCCTATTCCTTTATTGGTTAAGAAACAATTATTCAATGACCCAGCTTCCACAGCTCCCTGAGGCAGCAAATTCCACAGATTTACAACCCTCTGAGAGAAGGACTTCCTCCTCATCTCAGTCTTAAATGGGCGGCCCCTTATTCTAAGATTATGCCCGCTAGTTCTAGTCTCACCTATCAGTGGAAACATCCTCTCTGCATCCACCTTGTCAAGCCCCCCCATAATCTTATACGTTTCAATAAGATCACCTCTCATTCTTCTGAATTCCAATGAGTAGAGACTCAACCTACTCAACCTTTCCTCATAACTCAATACCCTCATCTCTGGAATCAACCTAGTGAACCTTCTCTGAATTGCCCCCAAAGCAAGTATATCCTTTCTTAAATATGGAAATCAAAACTGTACACAGTATTCCAGGTGTGGCCTCACCAATACCCTGTATAACTGTAGCAAGACTTCCCTGCTTTTATACTCCATCCCCTTTGCAATAAAAGCCAAGATTCCATTGGCCTTCCTGATCACTTGCTGTACCTGCATACTAACCTTTTGTGTTTCATGCACCAGGACCCCCAGGTCCTGCTGTACTGTAGCACTTTGCAATTTTTCTCTATTTAAATTATAATTTGCTTTTCTATTTTTTCTGCTAAAGTCGATCACCTCACATTTTCCCACATTATACTCCATATGCCAAATTTTTGCCCACTCACTTAGCCTGTCTATGTCCTTTTGTCGTTTTTTTGTGTCCTCCTCATAATTTGCTTTTCCTCCCATCTTTTTATCGTCAGCAAACTTGGCCACGTTACATTCGGTCCCTTCATCCAAGTCATTAATATAGATTGTAAATAGTTGGGGTTCCAGCACTGATCCCTGCGGCACCCCACTAATTATCGATTGCCAACCCGAGAATGAACCATTTATCCCAACTCTCTGTTTTCTGTTAGTTAGCCAATCCTCTATCCATCATTGCTGTGGGTCTGTGGTCACATATAGGCCAGACCAGGTAAGGACAGCAGATTTCTTTTCTTAAAGGAAATTCGGGAGCCAGACAGGTTTTTACAACAATCCGGTAGTTTTATGGTCACCATTACTGATACTAGCTTTTAACTGAATCTAAATTCCCCAGCTACTTTGGTGGGATTTGAACTCCTGTCTTCGAACATTAGTCCAGGCCTCTGGTTTGTCTATCTCTGCCTTAAATATAGTCAATGACCCAGCCTCCATAGCTCTCTGGGGTAGAGAATTCCATAGATTTACAACCTTCTGAGAGAAGAAATTCCTCCTCATCTCAATTTTAAACGGGCGGCCCCTTATTCTGAGACATAGGGCTAGAACCTCCTCTTTTTTTGCCTGCTTAATGCCCATTTAACGCCCATTTTACTGCAGAAATGACATATAACGCCCATATATCGTCCATTTTGGCACAGAATGGAAACTGGCGGGCATTTTTCGGAAATTTATCGCCGAGCGTTACTTTCCCCATGTGCTTAACGGCGAGAAAAAATATTACTGCGCACCCAGTTTTTTGGGCGGAATCAGCAGAATGGGCGAATTCAACGCCCATAATATCGCCCAGCGTTACTTTCTGCATGGAATTAACACTGAGATTCAATATTAACACCTGGGGACTGTTTTTTGTCATAAAGAGCATATTTACCCAAACTAGCGGTCTTGGAGATCGCCCATCGCCAATTTCACCACTTTGCACACATTTCGTCCACAATATCGCTCGCTCAAAAAAACGCCCACAAAAAGTGGAACTACCCGGAACGAATCACAGCGTTATGGACGCCATGTTGTCGATCACATGTCGCATCTTTTAAAAGGCTGCTGTGCTTCAACCTTGGCGGAGTTTGGATGTATTCTGCAGGTCATTGGAGTTGATGTGAACATCTCTAAAAACATCTTGACCACACTGTGACCGATTGGAATTGAAGAGGTGTGTTCGTCGGGACAGTCCTTGTTTGTGTGCAATCGGTGGAAACAGAGAGCTACTGCAATGGGGCCTGTCCTTTCTCACCCTCTCTTGGTGACCAAATACATGCAGCAGACTCGACATCGCCGAAGGAACGCTGCACTGCATTATGTGCCCAATGTACGAAGTGACAGACAGATGAGGAGGACCAGATGTTACACCTCCCGCGAGTACAAGGAGAAGCATTCTTACCTCGACTTGCCTGACACCACCTGCCTTCGGAGACTGCGCTTCCACAAAAAGGTTATCACTGAGGTATGCCTGCTGATAAGGGCAGATCTGCAGCCTGCCAGCACCATCAGAACTGCACTGTCCATTGAGGTCAAAGTCACCGTGGCACTGTCGTTCTATGCCTCGGGTTCTTTTCAGGCCACAGCTGGCGACATTTGTGGACTTTCTCAGCATGCCACACATCGCTGCATTAGACAAGTCACTGAAGCCCAGTATTATTGCAGGAGGGATTAGATCAGCTTCCCCATGACCAGGGAGCCACAGAGTGAGAGGGCTCTAGGATTCTCCAGAATTGCAAACTTCCCCAAGGTGCAGGGAGCAATAGACTATACGCACATTGCGATGCGGGCACCTTTTCAGGATGCAGAGGTTTTCAGAGACCGCAAGGGATTCCATTCCCTGAACGTCCAGCTGGTTGTCGACCACCAGCAAATTATACTGGCAGTGAATGCTCAATTTCTGGGCATCCTTGATGCGCACATCCTGCGTGAGAATACTGTATCTGACTTGTTTAACAAGGTCGATGCTGGATGCTTGGGGACAAAGGATATGGCCTCGCCACCTGGCTGATGACTGCCCGCGTGGCACCCACACCGAGGCCGAGAGGCAATACAATAAGAGCCACAGAGCAACTCGCAATATCATGGAGAAAACCATTGGCGTGCTGAAACAGTTCTTCAGATGCCTGGACCACTCAGGAGGCGAGCTCCAATACCACCCTGAGAGGGTAGCTCAATTCGTGGTGGTCTGCTCCATGGCTATCAGGAGGGGACAAGAATTGCCTGATGAGCCTAACAGTCCACCTCACCAGAAAGAGGGGGGTCAAGTTTCGGCCTGAGTTGCTCCTATTTTTTTGGAGCAACTAGTTTAGAATGGAGCATCTTAGAAATTGCAATTCTTGGCGTTTAGTTTGCTCCAGTTCTAGTCAGTTAGAACAGTTTCATTTTAGAACAGATTTTTTTTTCAAAAGGGGGTGTGTTCAGCCACTTACTCCTGTTTTGCAAGTTTAGGCAGTGAAAACTTACTCCAAACTAACTTAGAATGGAGTAAGTGTAGTTTTTTGTACGCTCAGAAAAACCTTGCCTACACTTAGAAATCAGGCGTAGGTTACAAATCAGGCGTAGGGAACGGGAGTGCGGTGGGGGGGGGGGGTGGAAGGGAAGTAATTTCATTTTACAAGCATTCAACAGTCTCACTTATACAAATAAAGAGCCATCCTGAATAATAAATGATAAATAAAGCAACTAAAAAATACATTGAATTTTCCTACCTGTCTGAATCACCAGCAGCAGCCTTCGAGCTGCGAAGCTTCAGGCCATTCATCCAGGGAGCAGGGGCGGCGTCAGGCCACCCACAGAGTGCCCAATGTTTGTATCGCATTGCATGTGCATGCACACTCCAGCACGACATCTTCTGCTGTAAGAAGGCCCCGCACTCTCAAAATTGGCGCGACACTTTGGCCCCGCCCCCCCGCTGATCTCTGTGTGCCGCGCCGAGCTGCAAGGAAGCTGCTGAGAGGCCGAGAATTCTTCCGTGAGTTTTTGACGCGCTTTTGAGTGCGGAAAACGTGCGTGGGTGTCGGGGCTGTGCCATTCCAGGCACGCCCCGAAACTTGAGGCCAGGAAGAGGAGGATGAGGAGGTGGATGCTGACATCGGGCCAGACAATCAGGCTGACGCTGAAGCCATGCCTGCGCCCCCCTGTAGACCGCATGAAAGGGCCCATGGTGGCATGATAGCTGCAAGAGCCTTACGTCAGGAGACGATCAATGATCACTTTGCCTGAAAGAATGTTGGTGTTATTTACAAGGCTGACACACTGCTGGGTGTAAAGGTCATACATCAATGGTGGGCATCACCTTGGTGACAGTTAAAAGTTTAAGTTGATTGAAATTAAGTGTGATTATACCCTTTGATGTTAAGGAATCACCAATGTGTAATGGTGCAGCTATCTGAGCCAATGTGCTGCAAGGTTTTGTAAAATAAACAACATTTAAACCGAACATTAGTCTGAAATCATCAGTATTTCTGTACAAACCAACCCTCCCCCCACCGCCCCCCCCCAGCTTCTTCTCCCCACCTCTGCCCCTTGGTGAGAGGGGAGCGACCTGTCAAAATCCCAACGGAGATCGAGAGCCAGCGGCAGTTGGTGAGAGGGGAGCGACCTGTCAAAAGCCCAACGGGAGATCGAGAGCCAGCGGCAGTTGGTGAGAGGGGAGCGGCCTATAAAAGGCCCAGCGGGAGATCGAGAGCCAGCGGCAGTTGGTGAGAGGGGAGCGACCTGTCAAAAGCCCAGCGGGAGATCGAGAGCCAGCGTACCGGTGCAGCTACAGCGGGAGAGAAAGCAAAATAGAAGTAGAAAGTAATCAAAAAGTGACGTCACAGCCAATGTGGTAAGTGATTGGCTGGTGATTGGTGAGTAGCTTTTCTTTTCTTTTTTATATCAGTAAGTGAACTGCAACATTGTTATTACCAATTTAAGGGTATCTAAGGTTAAGACATGGCAGGAGAGCTCGGCCATGTGATATGCTCCTCCTGTACCATGTGGGAACTCGGGGACACTTCCGGTGTCCCTGGGCGCTACGTGTGTGGGAAGTGTATCCGCCTCGAGCTCTTGACGGTCCGCATTGCGGAATTGGAGCTGAGGGTGGATTCACTCTGGAGCATCCACGATGCTGAGAATGACGTGAGTATCACGTGTAGTGAGTTGGTCTTACCGCAGGAGAAGGGTCCACAGCCAGATAGGGAATGGAAGACCAGCAGGAAGAGCAGTGCAAGAAAGATAGTGCAGGGGTCCCCTGTGGTCATCCCCCTGCAAAACAGATACACTGCTTTGAGTACTGTTGGGGAGGATGACTCATCAGGGGAGGGCAGCAGCAGCCAAGTTCATGGCACCGTAGGTGGCTCTGCTGCAAAGGAGGGCAGGAAAAAGAGTGGGAGCGTGATAGTGATAGGGGATTCGATGGTGAGGGGAATAGATAGGCGTTTCTGCGGACGCAACCGAGACTCCAGGATGGTATGTTGCCTCCCTGGTGCAAGGGTCAAGGATGTCTCGGAGCGGGTGCAGGACATTCTGAAATGGGAGGGAGAACAGCCAGTTGTCGTGGTGCACATTGGTACCAACGACATAGGTAAAAAAAGGGATGAGGTCCTACGAAAAGAATTTAAGGAGCTAGGAGCTAAATTAAAAAGTAAGACCTCAAAAGTAGTAATCTCGGGATTACTACCAGTGCCACGTGCTAGTCAGAGTAGGAATCGCAGGATAGCGCAGATGAATACATGGCTTGAGCAGTGGTGCAGCAGGGAGGGATTCAAATTCTTGGGGCATTGGAACCGGTTCTGGGGGAGGTGGGACCAGTACAAACCGGACGGTCTGCACCTGGGCAGGTCCGGAACCGATGTCCTAGGGGGAGTGTTTGCTAGTGCTGTTGGGGAGGAGTTAAACTAATATTGCAGGGGGATGGGAACCTATACAAGGAGACAGAGGGAGACAAAAATGAGGCAAAAGCAAAAGACAGAAAGGAGATGAGGAAAAGTGGAGGGCAGAGAAACCCAAGGCAAAGAACAAAAAGGGCCACTGTACAGCAAAATTCTAGAAGGACAAAGGGTGTTAAAAAAGCAAGCCTGAAGGCTTTGTGTCTTAATGCAAGGAGTATCCGCAATAAGGTGGATGAATTAACTGTGCAAATAGATGTTAACAAATATGATGTGATTGGGATTACGGAGACGTGGCTCCAGGATGATCAGGGCTGGGAACTCAACATCCAGGGGTATTCAACATTCAGGAAGGATAGAATAAAAGGAAAAGGAGGTGGGGTAGCATTGCTGGTTAAAGAGGAGATTAATGCAATAGTTAGGAAAGACATTAGCTTGGATGATGTGGAATCTATATGGGTAGAGCTGCAGAACACTAAAGGGCAAAAATCGTTAGTGGGAGTTGTGTACAGACCTCCAAACAGTAGTAGTGATGTTGGGGAGGGCATCAAACAGGAAATTAGGAGTGCATGCAATAAAGGTGCAGCAGTTATAATGGGTGACTTTAATATGCACATAGATTGGGCTAGCCAAACTGGAAGCAATACGGTGGAGGAGGATTTCCTGGAATGCATAAGGGATGGTTTTCTAGACCAATATGTCGAGGAACCAACTAGAGGGGAGGCCATCTTAGACTGGGTGTTGTGTAATGAGAGAGGATTAATTAACAATCTCATTGTGCGAGGCCCCTTGGGGAAGAGTGACCATAATATGGTGGAATTCTGCATTAGGATGGAGAATGAAACAGTTAATTCAGAGACCATGGTCCAGAACTTAAAGAAGGGTAACTTTGAAGGTATGAGGCATGAATTGGCTAAGATAGATTGGCTAATGATACTTAAGGGGTTGACTGTGGATGGGCAATGGCAGACATTTAGGGACCGCATGGATGAATTACAACAATTGTACATTCCTGTCTGGCGTAAAAATAAAAAAGGGAAGGTGGCTCAACCGTGGCTATCTAGGGAAATCAGGGATAGTATTAAAGCCAAGGAAATGGCATACAAATTGGCCAGAAATAGCAGCGAACCTGGGGACTGGGAGAAATTTAGAACTCAGCAGAGGAGGACAAAGGGTTTGATTAGGGCAGGGAAAATGGAGTACGAGAAGAAGCTTGCAGGGAACATTAAGGCGGATTGCAAAAGTTTCTATAGGTATGTAAAGAGAAAAAGGTTAGTAAAGACAAACGTAGGTCCCCTGCAGTCAGAATCAGGGGAAGTCATAACGGGGAACAAAGAAATGGCAGACCAATTGAACAAGTACTTTGGTTCAGTATTCACTAAGGAGGACACAAACAACCTTCCGGATATAAAAGTGGTCAGAGGGTCTATTAAGGAGGAGGAACTGAGGGAAATCTTTATTAGTCGGGAAATTGTGTTGGGGAAATTGATGGGATTGAAGGCCGATAAATCCCCAGGGCCTGATAGACTGCATCCCAGAGTACTTAAGGAGGTGGCCTTGGAAATAGCGGATGCATTGACAGTCATTTTCCAACATTCCACTGACTCTGGATCAGTTCCTATCGAGTGGAGGGTAGCCAATGTAACCCCACTTTTTAAAAAAGGAGGGAGAGAGAAAGCAGGGAATTATAGACCGGTCAGCCTGACCTCAGTAGTGGGTAAAATGATGGAATCAATTATTAAGGATGTCATAGCAGCGCATTTGGAAAATGGTGACATGATAGGTCCAAGTCAGCATGGATTTGTGAAAGGGAGATCATGCTTGACAAATCTTCTGGAATTTTTTGAGGATGTTTCCAATAAAGTGGACAAAGGAGTACCAGTTGATGTGGTATATTTGGACTTTCAGAAGGTTTTCGACAAGGTCCCACACAGGAGATTAATGTGCAAAGTTAAAGCACATGGGATTGGGGGTATTGTGCTGACGTGGATTGAGAACTGGTTGTCAGACAGGAAGCAAAGAGTAGGAGTAAATGGGTACTTTTCGGAATGGCAGGCAGTGACTAGTGGGGTACCGCAGGGTTCTGTGCTGGGGCCCCAGCTGTTTACATTGTACATTAATGATTTAGACGAGGGGATTAAATGTAGTATCTCCAAATTTGCGGATGACACTAAGTTGGGTGGCAGTGTGAGCTGCGAGGAGGATGCTGTGAGGCTACAGAGTGACTTGGATAGGTTAGGTGAGTGGGCAAATGCGTGGCAGATGAAGTATAATGTGGATAAATGTGAGGTTATCCACTTTGGTGGTAAAAACAGAGAGACAGACTATTATCTGAATGGTGACAGATTAAGAAAAGGGAAGGTGCAACGAGACCTGGGTGTCATGGTACATCAGTCATTGAAGGTTGGCATGCAGGTACAGCAGGCGGTTAAGAAAGCAAATGGCATGTTGGCCTTCATAGCGAGGGGATTTGAGTACAGGGGCAGGGAGGTGTTGCTACAGTTGTACAGGGCCTTGGTGAGGCCACACCTGGAGTATTGTGTACAGTTTTGTTCTCCTAACTTGAGGAAGGACATTCTTGCTATTGAGGGAGTGCAGCGAAGATTCACCAGACTGATTCCCGGGATGGTGGGACTGACCTATCAAGAAAGACTGGATCAACTGGGCTTGTATTCACTGGAGTTCAGAAGAGTGAGAGGGGACCTCATAGAAACGTTTAAAATTCTGACGGGTTTGGACAGGTTGGATGCAGGAAGAATGTTCCCAATGTTGGGGAAGTCCAGAACCAGGGGTCACAGTCTAAGGATAAGGGGTAAGCCATTTAGGACCGAGATAAGGAGAAACTTCTTCACCCAGAGAGTGGTGAACCTGTGGAATTCTCTACCACAGGAAGTAGTTGAGGCCAATTCACTAAATATATTCAAAAGGGAGTTAGATGAAGTCCTTACTACTTGGGGGATCAAGGGGTATGGCGTGAAAGCAGGAAGTGGGTACTGAAGTTTCATGTTCAGCCATGAACTCATTGAATGGCGGTGCAGGCTAGAAGGGCTGAATGGCCTGCTCCTGCACCTATTTTCTATGTTTCTATGTTTTTTTTTTTCCCCTTCCCTTCATGACTCCAAGTCATCTGGCCGAGGAGGTCCTCAGACATTGCTTCGCTAGGGGTAGTGGTGGGGGGTGATGGCCGAAGCGCTGCTTGGACGGATACGGGAGAGGACGGTCCCGAGGTGGGAGCGTGCTCCGAGCCATAAGCAAGATGATGCTGCTGGCTCTCATGTGTGGTTGGCAATGGGGGTGTGTCACCTTGGGGTGCAGTGTGGTGCTCCAGGAGCACTGGGAACCGTCTGCCACCAGTATTCCTGGCTACCTGCTCCAGGGCCTCCTCTATTCTTTCCATGTTATATCTAATTTGTTGGACAAAAACTCGGTGCCAACTATGTTCTTGGTGCTTAGTGGGCTTTTTGCTGCTGGTGAATCTCCGTCGTTCCTCCCACAACAGCCAAACAAGCACACACCACAGCCACTCTGAGTCCCTCTGAGCTCCCTCTCTCTCTCTGTCTCCTTTTCTGCGCATGTCATGATGACCCTTGACATCCTGAATCATGGGAATTGAGTGTTACCATGCCGTTGCTAAGGACGGCCACACTTTACGGCAGAAGGTCAGAAAAATTTAACACTACCGCCCATTTGATATCGCTCGCGGTAACGCCCATTTTCAAAAATGTAAACTAGGTGTTTTGAAAATGGGCGACAAGCCGGTGATCTGAAAACCCTTTTTTAACGTCCACGCTGGAAATAATGCCCATTTTTGGATGATAAGCTCAAAAGTGGAGGTTCTTGCCCTAAGTCCCCTAGTTTTAGTTTCCCCTATGAGTAGAAATATCCTCCCTGTATCCACCTTGTTGAGCCCCCTCATTATCTTATATGTTTCGATAAGATCACCTCTCATTCTTCTGCACTCCAGTGAGCATAGGCCCAACCTATTCACCCTATCTTCATAAGTCAACCCCCTCAAATCCGGAATCAACCTAGTGAACCTTCTCTGAACAGTCTCCAATGCATGTATATCCTTTCTTAAATATGGAGACCAAAACTGTACACAGTCCTCTCGGTGTGGCCTCACCAATACCCTGCACAGTTGTAGCAGGAAATCTCTGCTTTTATACTCTATCCCCCTTGCAATAAAGGCCAACATTCCATTTGCTGTACCTGCATACTAACTTTTTGTGTTTCATGCACAAGGACCTCGAGGTCCCTCTGTACTGTAGCACTTTGCAATTTTTCTCCATTTAAATTATAAATTGCTTTTCTATTATTTCTGCCAAAGTGGATAACCTCACATTTTCTCACATTGTACTCCAACTGCCAAATTTTTGCCCACTCACTTAGCCTGTCTATATCCCTTTGCAGATTTTTTGTGTCCTCCTCACAATTTGCTTTCCCACCCATCTTTGTATCATCAGCAAACTTGGCTGCATTACACTTGGTCCCTTCATCCAAGTCATTAATATAAATTGTAAATAGTTGAGGACCCAGCACCGATCCTTGCGGCACCCAAGTTACTGTTTGCCAACCAGAAAATGACCCATTTATTCCGACTCTCTGTTTTCTGTTAGTTAGCCAATCCTCTATCCATGCTAATATATTACCCCCAACCCCGTGAACTTTTATCTTGTGCAGTAACCTATTATGTGGCACCTTATCAAATGCCTTCTGGAAATTCAAATTCGCCACATTCACTGGTTCCCCTTATCCACCCTGCTCGTTACATCCTCAAAGAATTCCAGCAAATTTGTCAAACATTATTTCCCTTTCATAAAACCATGCTGATTCTGCTTGATTAAATTATGCTTTTCCAAATGTCCTGCTACTGCTTCCTTAATAATGGACAATAATGGACGACAGATGTTAGGCTAACTGGTCTATAGTTTCCTGCTTTCTGTCTGTCTCCTTTTTTAAATAGGGGCGTTACATTTGCGGTTTTCGAATCCGCTGGGACTTCCCCAGAATCCAGGGAATTTTGGTAGATTACAACCAATGCATCCATCTAAAAGTTTGTATGGTGAATGGATATTACTGGAACTCAAAGGTGAGTTATCACAGATTGGAGGTAAGGACCAGTTCACCCAGAGTCTCAAAGATAAGGAGACAACTGCTGAAGCAAACCAAGAAAATAGGGATGTTGGATGGATTCAGGTAGAAAGAAATCCAGAAGAGGGAAGAAAACCAGAGAGTCTGTTTATTAAGTTACAACAATAAACAAATATCAGGTACAACTTTCATCTTTCAGTTGCAATTTGAAAATGATACATTCTGTTCTTAATTTTATACTAGGTTATCGCCCATGACATTGCACATGGGGAGTCAAAGACATGGGCACTTTTCAGGAGAGAGGAGGAAAGAAGAGAAGAGAAGGGGAGAGGAGAGGAGGGGAGTATTGAGAACAAATGGAAGAGGTGGGTCAGAAGGAATAGAATGGGAAAAAGAGAGGGGAAGAGAAAGCAGAGTAAAGGAGAGGGCGAGGAGTGGAGGAATGAGGACAGGGGAAAATGGGGCAACAGAAGGGTGAAATAAGGGAGATAGAAGGGGGAGATGGGGAGAGGAGAGTCGTCGGTGCAGGGGGAAAGAAGGACAAGAATGGAGGAAAGTAGAGGAAAGAAGAGCCCCATCTTAGAGAATAAAGCACTGTACATGACAGTACAATACTCTTGTCCTTGGAAAAAGATTGTACCATCAAATTATTGTTTCCCACATTACAACAGTCACTATACCACAAAAAGTACTTCCATCAGCTGTAAAGTACTTTGGGATGTCCTGAGGTTGTGAAAGGCGCTATATAAATCGAAGTCTTTCTTATTGAGCAACACAAAGGAGATCTGCTATTTTTTCAAAAAACACAACACCCTTAGGACACTCGAGGGTACATTATTGAACAAATACCACTATTGTAAAGCTACCTATTGTTTTCAGTAAGAACATAAGAAATTGGAGCAGGAGTAGGCCATCTGGCTCCTCAAGCCTGCTTCGCCATTTAATAAGGTCATGGATAATTTTGGAGTATGATTAGAAATTTAATATTTATTATTTAAATCAGTTTGCAACAGTCTGACACTTTCTCGCATTATCTGATCATCGCAACTGTGGGAATTATAGAAAAATGTTTATTAAATGAAAATGAACAACAGAATATCTTGAACTAATACTTTGAAGAATGCAGTGACATGTCTTCACTCATTTAAAACACTGCCAAGCAATGTTCCTTTCAAGTTGTACTCTGGAGATCCCGCGCAGCCTGCTCACCGACTTTTAAAGGGAAAAACCGCGCATGTGCAGAATTTTGAAGGGGCCGCACAACCCGTTAAAGGGACTGTAAACAAATTAGAGGGAGCATTGCTGCCAAGATGGATGCCTGATAGCATACTGCACCGCAGTTGTGCAATGAAGATTGACGAGTGCAGCCCCTGCCATCCACCTGGAGGCTGAGTAGAGGTGAAGCACATACAAAAGCAGTCACCTCAAGCCACCTTCATTCGCTTCATAACATGTTCGGGAGAGAGTTGGATGTGGTCCTTGCGGCTGGGGGGGGTTGGGGAGTGTGGAGGGGGTGTGGGGGGGAGGTGCTGGGGTGGGTGATCAGCCATGATCTTGTTGAATGGCGGTGCAGGCTCGAAGGGCCGAATGGCCTACTCCTGCACCTATTTTCTATGTTTCTATGTAACAGCAACACTGATGAAACTCTGGAACCTATTGAAGCTTTCTATGCTGAGCTCCTTCACGGCAAACGAGCCAAAGGTGGGCAGCGGAAACGTTACAAGGACACTCTCAAAGCCTCCGTGGTAAAGTGCGACATCACCACTGACACCTGGGAGTCCCTGGCCGAAGACCGCCCAAGGAGAAAGTGCATCCAGGAGGACGTGGAGCTCTTCAAATCTCAACACTGCGAGCGTGAAGAGGTCAGGCGCAGGTAGCATAAGGAGCGTGCGGCAAATCAGTCCCATCCCCCCTTCCCCTGCCGAATGTCTGTCCCTCCTGTGACAGGGTCTGTAGCTCTCGTATTGGACTGTTCAGTCACCAAAGAACTCACTTCAGGAGTGGAAGCAAGTCTTCCTCGATTCCGAGGGACTGCCTACGATGATGATGATCACTGAAGAATGTTGTGTAGAATCGGATGAACTAAAAAGGTGAAAATAAAAAAGTTTACAACTTCCTGTTTTTCTTCATTCAAATAACACCTTAATATAGACCCTTTTATAATTTCAAATTCCATTGCAAAGTGGAACGATTGTATGGATTATTGAAGCATGAAACCCCCCTGCAGTAAAATTGTTTTAGTACAGAAAGTGTGCAAACATTTCGTATGATTACGTTGTCCCTGTACCAACGATAAAGATGTAACTTAAAGTTCTGCAAAGCTACAGTGAGCAGACACGGATTCGACGCGACACTGAAGTCGCCTGAGCATCATCTGGTGATGTCATGCGCACAGAGTAGCAAGTCAGTGAGACGAGTGCGCATGTATATGAAGTAATGGACGAACAGCAGGAGACTGACAGTGAAGCTAGTCACCTGGGCAGAAGCAGATTGTCCAGCATGGGCCAGTCAGCAGAACGAGGTAGGAATTCAAGGGCAGGTTGGAGTTGGTCTGTATTTGTGACGGCTAGGGATTTTGCAAGCACCTTGAGCGAAGTTCATCCCGTCCTCCTTTTAATTTGTTGCAGGTTTTGAAGCTATGGGGGCAGGATGTGAAGCGGGAATTAGAGTGGGAGGAGGCTTGTATGAAGAAAAACACCAGCTTGGACCAGTTGGATTGAATGGCCTGGTTCTGTGCTGTAGATTCATGTGCGGAAAGCTGTGTCAGAAAGTTGTGTTCGATGTAGTAGTCCGTGTGTGGGTGAGACAGAGACAGAGACAGACAGATAGATGGGAAGGGGGTGTGTAAAGAGACTGTTGTGAAAGTATCTTCTCAGGCTCAGTGATGTCAGTCGCTCCCTGAAACAGTCTGAGCATCTACTTTTTATGGAAGTTGTGTCCAATATATTGCTCTATGTGTACTTGTGTGGTGGCTGGATCTGGGAATGTAATAATGAAACACTCTTCCCTTGTGATCTGGCGTGGTATTCTGTGTCTTACACACAGGTACTCCTTCATTTTGTCCAAACATGGACTGAGGCAACACTGGGTAAGTCAAAGTTTAGTTTGAATTACAAACTGCTTTATTACACAGTGGGTAGAATACACAAGTGAGATTGATGAGTTGTTTGATAAGATTGGTACAACTTCTTCTGTTTATACATTCTTACAAAAGTAAACACCGGAGTGCCAACCCACTCCATTGGGTCATCTAACTAAATTTATAAGCGTAATCTCTTTGTCCTCCTGTCCTGACGCCCAGAGCAATGGTTCAATGTCTTTGCAGACTTGCTGTTCAATTCCCTCTTGGTGGCTACACTCTGATTTTTAAAAACTGCTCTCTCTCTGAAACCATTTTTGAATTCTAACATCAAGGTGCAAAGTGGCCTTCTGTATAACCAGATAACAATTGTCCATTGATTCGGCCTCTGCAAGAAGTTCCTACCTTGCATTGTAAATACAATTTGTCTGCCTCCTGATCCCCAACTCCGCATAGGGCTGTCCTGGGAAGCTAACCTCTTTTGGTAAAATTTTGCTTAAAAAATACAATTTAACATTCCTCATGTCTGAGTCCTTTCTGTGACAAAATGGCCAAAGAACCCCAAATGACAATAACCCTCTACTAATCAACAAAATAATGTCTTTATGTAACATGTCAAACTGCTTAACACTTGGAAGTCAGATCTAAGCCTCAGTATGGATAGGGGCAAATTGGGGATGGTGGTGAGGGAGCTATTGAAGAGGCAGGTTTTTGAAGGTGATGAGAAATGTCTGAAGGTGGAAGGATTTAGACCAGATTTGAAATGATGGTGGGACATGGGGCTGGAGGAGATTGTAGAAGTAGGGAGAGATGAGGGTGTGGAAGAATTTGAGTGTGAGGATTTTGAAATTGATGCACTGAGGGATGAGCAGTTGATGGAGGTTGGCAAGAATAGGGAAGGTAGGTGAGTGGAATTTTGTGCAGGAAAGGATAGACGTGGTGGCATTCTAAATGAGTTGGAGTCAATGTAGGATGGAGCTTTGGAGGCCAGCTTTGGAAAATTCAAGTCCAGTCTGGCCTAAAAGACATGGGTGAGGTTTTCACCAGCAGTGGGGTGAGGTGGGATGGAGATTGAAAAATCACCTGAGGTGAAAATAAGCAGTCTTAATGGATTGGATGTGGGATTCAAAGCTCAGCTCATGGTCAGTGTTGGATTGAGTTTAAAAGAGGCATGGAACTGGGGTTATGACAGAATAAGGGCCAAAGAGGATGGTTTTGGTTTTGCCAAAGTTGGACTACAATAAATTTTGGCTCATCTATAGCTTGATGTCTGACACAGTATTAAACCACTTCTTAAATCCTCTTTACATATTTTTGAAGAGGTAACAGAGAGAGAGTAGACAATGGTAATGCAATAGATGTAATTTATCTAGATTTTCAAAAGGCCTTCGATAAGGTGCCCCATAGCAGACTGATGAACAAGGTCAGAGAATGCGGAGTCAGGGGACAAGTAGCAGAATGGATAGCTAGCTGGCTTCAAGACAGAAAGCAGAGCATAGGGGTAAGAGATAGCTATTCGCAGTGGTGTTCCACAAAGATCAGTGCTGGGACCACTGTTCACAATTTATATTAACGTTTTAGACTTTGGAATCAAAAACACAATTTTTAATTTGCGGATGACACCAAATTGGGGGCAATGGTTAATACTGAGGAACACTGCAACAAATTACAGGAGGACATTAATAAACTTGCAGAATGGGCAAATAATTGGCAAATGAAGTTCAAGACACATAAATGTGAGGTATTACATTTTGCTCAGAAGAATAAGGAGGTCACTTATTACTTGGAGCGTGGGAGTCTGGGTGGGGTAGAGAAACAAAGGGATCCTGGAGTACAATACACAAATCACTAAAGGTTGTGACACAGGTTAGCAAGGCCATCAAAAATGCAAACCAAGCACTAGGGTTTATTTTTAGAGGTATAGAATTGAAAAGTAGGGAAGTTATGCTAAACCTGTATCAAACCTTGGTTAGACCACACTTGGAGTACTGCATACAGTCTGGTCATCATATTTTAAAAAGGATATAGAGGCACTGAAGAGGGCGCAGAGAGATTTACAAGGATGATACCAGAAATGAGGGTATACATATCAGGAAAGAATGAACAGGCTGGGTTTCTTTTTCTCTTGAAAAAAGAAGGCTGAGGGGTGATCTAATAGTTATTTAAAATGATGAAAGGTTTCAATAGAGTGGGTACAGAGAGATGCCACTTGTGGGGAAGAACACAACTAGAGGCCATCAATATAAGATAGTCACCAAGAAATAAAATAGGGAATTCAGAAGAAACTTCTTTATCCAAAGAGTGGTGAGAATGTGGAACTCGTTCCCACAGGGAGTGGTTGAAGCGAATAGCATAGATGCATTTAAGGGGAGGCTAGACAAGCAAATGAGGGAGAAGGGATAGAGGGTTATGCTGATAGATTTAGATGAGGGAGATGGCTCGAGTGGAGCATAAACGCCGGCATGGACTTGTTGGGCACAATGGCCTGTTTCTTTGTCATATATTCTATGTAATCCTATTGTGACAACGTTATTTGCAATTGCTCCAATGCTGGAGCAGTAATGCAGTTTGTTTAGTCTTTAAGTTATTTAAGTAAGTGAATTGATTTATTGTTGCTCCCTTAGTTCATACTATTTGTTTGTTTCTTTCCTTCTTTCTAGCCTATTACAGGTTTGTGGTACTATTTTTCAACTGTCTAGTAACTTTTGGCTCCTATTTCTGCTTTGACATTCCCAGTGTGCTTCAGGAGCAGTTTCAAGGGGTGAGTACAGAATTGCCCAAAGGATGAATATGTTGCCTGGTCAGTCCCAAGTTTATGTAAGTTACCTGGCAATGTTGGGCTCTGTCCATCAGCCCAAGGAACACCACTCTATTGAACACTGGCTGCAGTATTCTGGATATATACAGTATGCTTGCCCAGCATTTCACAGACTTACTCAGTTAAACATCTGGCTACCTGTTGAACTTGTTCATGTGTGCAGCAATGAATTCCTCCTCGGATTAAATATCACCTTTCGTTGATAAGGTGGATAGATGATGCTGCTTTTGAGCAAAATGGATTGCATGACAGCCACCCAAGAAGAATTTCTCCATCGCATTTCCCTTCCCACAGCAAGTGGATGGAATCTGATCCCCTTTTGGCATGGTGCTGTAGGTTGGTAGTTCAGAATTGTCAAAGTTGTTTCCTCAAAGTCAGCCAGGAAAGTAGAATCCAAGGGTATAAATAGTGAAAAGCAAATGTAAAACATTTTGGGGAAGAACTTCTTCAATCAGAGTGATTAAATGTTTGGAATGACCTGGCGGTAGGATAGTAGACACACAAACATTAGGGTTATTCAAGATACAGTGCATGCTGTTTTTGGAGTTGGGTGTGAGCTGTTACAAAGTTACTATAACTTTATCTTATTTGAAACTGCACAGAGTTGTAGAAACCAGTCTCTCAAACCTCACGGTGTATAGCCCATTAGCTGCTGGCTGCAGTGAATTTCTTGCAGGTCTGTTACACATTCTCATTGTGATTTAAAGTGACTTTATTAAACCAGTTATGTAGTAGACATTATATCCCTATTCTCAAATATCTTTCCCCCACCCCCCCATGTCAATTTAATGTGAGTAGATTTTCAAAATTTCTGTTGTTCCTGGATTGGGTGCTGGGAAATTACTATTGATGCCATGTCCCGATGGTGAGTAAATGATTTTTGGTGAGGATGGTTAGAGATCCCAACTGGTTACAAGGTCAGTGGTTCAGCAGCTCGGTTATAAAAAGTTTAGAGTTGGAAGAGTGTAGGTTTGTCCTGAAGCAGCGCATTCAGCTATGGTTCAGTGGGTAACGCACTCGCCTCTGGGTTAGAAGGTTGTGGGTTCAAGTCCCACTCGAGGTGCTTGAGAACAAAAATCTAGGCTGACGCTTCAGTGCAGTACTGAGGAGCGCTGCACTGTCGGAGGTGCCGTCTTTCGGATGAGATGTTAAACCGAGGTCCCGTCTGCGCTCTCGGGTGCATGTAAAAGATCACATGGCACTATTTCGAAGAAGAGCAGGGGAGTTTTGTCCGGTGTCCTGGCCAATATTTATCCCTCAATCAACATAACAAAAACAAATTATCTGGTCATTATCACATTGCTGTTTGTGGGAGCTTGCTGTGCGCAAATTGGCTGCTGCATTTCCCACATTACAACAGTGACTACACTCCAAAAGTACTTCATTAGCTGCAAAGAGCTTTGAGACGTCCGGTGGTCGTGAACGGCGCTATGTAAATGCACATCTTTTTTTCTGTTGTATCTGCATAAGTTTTGTGGCCTCTCTTTCCAGAATCTATCTTGTCCCAATCCTAATGCAACCAATGGGACAACAGATTGTGTGGAGGGACTGGGGATGACCCCACAGCAGTACAACCTTCTCTACGCTATCTATGCATGGACGTGAGTAATCTCTGCTAATAAATACACACTGTAAAACTGCTCTCTTCACCTTGTACTTTGCCTCTACTGTTGAAGGTGACTCCATGTAGTGAATTTCAGTACAGTAGTCCATTCCCTGCCACTCCTATTCCTGAACTTCAGTAAATTTGTCTAACTATCATTGCTCTTGTTAAGCCAGAAAAATATATATCCGGCTTGTGGTAAATAATCTAATGTGTTCTGTCCAGCTGAGCTGGTGGACCTAATATAACAACAACTACTTGTATTTATATAGCACCTTTAACATAGTAAAATATCCCAAGGTGTTTCACAGGAGTATAATAAGACATAATATTTGACAGCGAGCCACACAGTAAGGAGAAATTAGGGCAGATGACCAAAAGCTTGGCCAAAGAGGTAGGTTTTAAGGATCGTCTTAAAAGAGGATGGCGAGGTTTAGGGAGGGAATTTCAGAACTTAGGGCCTAGGCAACAGAAGGCATGGCTACCAATTATAATCAGGAATGCTCAAGAGGGCAGAATTAGAGGAACGCTGATATCTCGAGGGTGGGTGGGGGAATGTTGTGTGGCTGGAGGAGATTAGAGATGGGGAGGACGAGGCAATGGAGGGATTTGAAAATGAAGATGAGAATTTTGAAATTGAGACGTTGCTTAACCCGGAGCCAATGTAGGTCAGCAAGCTGAGGGGTGATGGTTGAACAGGACTTGGTGCGAGCTAGGACATGGGCAGCTGAGTTTTGGATGACAAGTTTACGTAGGGTAGAACGTGGGAGGTAGGCCAGGAGTGCATTAGAATAGTCAAGTCTAGAAGTAACAATGGTATGGATGAGGGTTTCAGCAGCGTATGAGCTGAGGCAAGGGCGGAGACAGACGATGTTATGGAGGTGGAAACAGATGGTCTTAGTTATGCTGGGGATATGTGGTTGGGAGCACATTTCACGGTCAAATATAACACCAAGGATGCAAACAGTGTGGTTCAGCCTTCGACAGATATTAGGGAGAGGGATGGAGTCAGTGGCTAGGGAATAGAGTTTGTGGTGGGGACTGAAAACAGTGGCTTCGATCTTCACAGTATTTAATTGGAGAAAATTTCTGCTCATCCAGTATTGGATGTAAGACAAGCAGTCTGACAATTTAGAGACCGTGGAGGGGTTGAGAGAAGTGGTGGTGACGTAGAGCTGGGTGTCAGCATACATGTGAAAACTGACGCTGTGTTTTTGGATGATGTCGCCAAGCGGCAGCATGTAGATGAAAAATAGGAGGGGGCCAAGGATAGATCCTTGGGGGATAGCAGAAGTTACAATGCGGGAGCGGGAAGATAAGCCATTGCAGGTGATTCTCTGGCTACGATTAGATAGATAGATAAGAATGGAATCAGGCGAGTCCAGTCTCACCCAGCTGGATGATGGTGGAGAGGAGGATGAAGTGATCAACCGTGTCAAAGACTGCAGACAGGTCGAGAAGAACGAGGAGGGATAGTTTACCTTCGTCACAGTCACAAAGGGTGTCATTTGTGTCTTTGAAAGCTGTTTTGGTACTTTGGCAGGGCAGAAACCTAATTGGAGGGATTCAAACATGGAGTTTCTGGAAAGATGGGCACGGATTTGGAAGGTGACCACACGTTCAAAGACTTTGGAGAGGAAAGGTGGCGGGGGGGTGGGGGTGGGTGTAGTTTGGAAACGTCAACAGTTTTTTTTTGAGGGGTGATGACGGCAGAGTTGAAGGAGAAGGGGACAGTACCTGAGGAGAGCTAACCGTTAACAGTGTCAGCTAACATGGGATCCTTACAAGGATGTTGGGTGGTCAGCAGTTTGGTGGGAGCAGGCAGAGGATCTCATGGACAAGATGAGGGGAGATCGGAGAGAAACTGGAGAAAGATGCAAGTTCAAGACTAGGGCAGGGGGGAACCTTAGATGAAGTTTGACCCAGTAGGCCAAGGGAAGGGAAGGGGAAGTGGAAGAGGCAGCTGAATGGATGATCTCACTCGTCGAGACAAAGAAGTCCATGAGCTCTTCACACTTGTTGTCATAAGTGAGGCTGAGAGTGACTGCCCTTGACATCGAGGCAGCTTTTGACCGAGTGTGGCATCAGGGAGCCCGAGTAAAATTGAAGTCAATGGGAAATCTCGCCATTGGCTAGAGTCATACCTAGCACAAAGGAAGAGGGTTGTGGTGGTTGGAGGTCAACCACAGAGTCAATGCTGGGAGCGGTGAGTTGGACGCCCACAGCCTTGTCGGTTGAATTTCTTGTGACCACAACTTCCTCGGACTCCTTTTTTTTTCCACAATTCTTCCCTGAAGCATCCCTTTGTACTAAATTACTGAAATTTTGTGGAATACTAACTCTGCCCAATAACCTGACATTCCTTTGCTTTCTGACATCTTACTCAATTTTCTTTACCTGCTTTCTTCCTAGTTCCTTTGTCGGGGGATATTGTTCTATGGGCATTTGTCGCCCAATGGTACCTTGCTCATTCTTGATGTGTGAGCCTAGACAGTACAGCGAGTGTCTACAGGCTGTTCAAACACATGGGCATCATAGTTGACTCCAATTCACCCCCTTCCAACCTGCGCATTTTCCCATGTACTTGCAATTTACAGCGGTGGTTATTAGTTGGCAATTAAAACGGGGAACTATAGATCAGTTAGCCTGAAATCAGTAGCAAAATGCTAGAATCTATTATTAGGGACGTGGTAATAAAGCACACATATAAATTGTAATACTAGGTAGAGTCAACCTGGTTTTACAAAAGTGAAATTGTGTTTGACAAATCTTTTTTGAAGATGTAACTAGTAGGATGGATAAGGGGAAGCCAGTGGATGTAGTGTCTTTGGATTGTCAAAAAGTATTCGATAAGGTGCCACACAAGAGGTTATTACACAAAATTATGAGGATTGGTTAATGGACAGAAAAGAGAATAGTAATAAATGGAACTTTTTTGGGTTGGCAGACTGTAACTAGTGGGGTATTGCAAGGATCAGTGCTTGGACCTATATTAATCTATATACAATCTATATCAATGACTTGGATGAAGGGACTGAGTGTAACGTATCCAAGTTTGCTGATGATACAAAGCTAGGTGGGAAAGTAAGCTGTGAGGAGGATGCAGAGAGATGTAGACAGGTTGACTTGGTGGGCAAGAACATGGCAAATGGAATACAATGTGGGCAAATGTGAAGTTATCCACTTTGGTAGGAAAAATAAAAAAGCGGAATATTTTTTTGAATGGCAAGAGATTGGGAAATGTTTTCATTCAGAGGGACCTGATTGTCCTTGTACATGAATCACAAAGTTAACCTGCAGATACTGCAAGCAATTAGGAAAGCAAATGATATGTTGGCTTTTGTTACAAAGGGAATATAATACAAGAGTAAAGAAGTCTCTACACTTATACAGGGCATTGGTGAGGCCACACCTGGAGTATTGTGTACAGTTCTGGTAGAAATATTTGCCTTGGAGGGAGTGCAATGAAGGTTCACTAGACTGCTTCCTGGGATGAGGGGATTGTCCTAAGAGGAGAGATTCAGTAGACTAGGCCTATATTCCCTAATGTTTAGAAGAATGAGAGGTGATCTCATTGAAATTTATAAAATTCTTAAGGGGCTTGACCGGGTTAATGCTGCGATGTTTCCCCTGGCTGGAGAGTCCAGAACTAGGGATCAGTCTCAGAATAAGGGTTCGGCCATTTAGGACTGAGAGGAGGAGAAATTTCTTCACTCAAAGGGTTGAGAATTTTTGGAATTCTCTATCCCAGAGATCTGTGGATGCTCAGTCATTGAGTATATTCAAGACCGAGATCGATAGATTTTTGTATATTAGGGGATATGTGGATAGTGCCGGTATTGAGGAGTTGAGGTAGAAGATCAGCCATGATCTTATTGAATGACGGAGCAAGCTCAAAAGGCAAAATGGCTGCCTTCTGCTCCTGGTCCTCATGTTTTATTACTAATGGGAACCCAGGCACTTTTTTTTCTTTCCTCGAGCTCAAGAACTCTAGTGTCTTTCCCCTAATGTCACCCCCGATGCAATTAGCTAACCTGGGACTTTCTGGTATTAATAGCTCAGTTGCACTTTGTCTTTTCCACTGAGTCATCCTTTTTGGATTGCTAACAAACCTGTTTTGTAACATCAATACTCTGTAACCTCTGTCCCAGGCTCAGCTTTCACTCTTGCCATTAATAGTCCTTATGCTGGTTTTAGGTGGTTCTGATTACATATAGGAAGTTTACCTGAGTATCAGCCTGGCATCCAATGTTCTACTGGCACAGAAACACTAAACTCATTAAATATCACTTGCTTTGACCTATTGGAATAGTGTGAATTTAACAGGGGTTTGACATTGGCCCCTCTAACACCCCAATGACTGGCTGTAGAACCTCATTGGCAGAGTCTATAACAGTTGGCTTCTCTTCTCAGCTGCCTAGGTATACAGATGGGATGCCACAAAGATGGCAGGGATGAATTAGATCTTCGACAGTCCAGGGGTCCGAGGGGAGGGTGAAGAAGAGTTCCATTCCAGCATTAATACTATGAAAAGCACAACATTCTTGGAAATGGTTTTTGCGCTTTATTCCTTCTTTGTATTTTCTCTCCTGTAGCAATGCTGTGGTGGTGATACTGGCTGGTTTCCTCGTAGACAAGCTGGGAAATCGCGGTGAGTATAAACAACAGCATGAACGTGGGATCGTAACCTGGAAAATCTCAGCCTGGTAGAAGAGGCGATTTCACATCCAAATTGGCACTTCGCACTGTGAGACTAATGTGTTCCAGATGTATATTGAATTCTTTATCAACCCCTGGAATGGAAGACTATATTAGACTTTAAAGACACAATTTCCACTCCCATGCACTGGTGGGTAAAGTGAAGGGAGGGGGAGTGGGGTGGGGAGGGGGGGCGGCGTGCAGAGTTTTTCCTATGCAGTCAGTGTCCAAGGGCTGCAGGAGCTTTGTGCTCTGCAGTCTGTGAGCCTCAACAGAGGCCTTAACTTGTATATTTGTGGCTTTTATAAGCCTTGTCAATCACCCCAATAATGCAACAACATTGCTGGTCTCTCGCACCCACCACGTCCTGTTCATTGTACAGCTATGCTTGCTAACTTAATTGGATAACGTTTCTGACCTTGTCTTTTGGTCATTCTGTGGTTACTGACACTGCATTACTCTAGTTGCGTGTGTTTCTTGCATAGCATTTTAATGTATGCTTTTATTTGTGCCTCTTTTGTTTCTGAAAAGGAATAGGAAGTGGGGTAGCCCTGTTAATAAAGGATGAGATCAGTGCGTTGGTGAGAAACTATATTGGCTCAGAAAATCAAGATGTTGAATCAGTTTGGGTGGAGATAAGGAATAATAAGGGGAAAAAGTCACTGGTGGGCATAGTCTATAGGCCTGCTAACAGAAGGTACACTGTTGGACGGAGTATAAATCACAAAATAATGGAGGCTTGTAGTAAAGAAACGACAATAATCATGGGCGATTTCAACCTTCATATTGATTGGACAAAGCAAATTGGCCAGGGTAGCCTTGAGGAAGAGGTCATAGAGTGTATCCGGGATAATTTCCTTGAACATTTTGTTGTGGAACCAACCAGGGAGAAGTCTATCTTAGATCTGATACTGTGTAATGAGAAGTGATTAATAAACAATCGCCTAGTAAAGGATCCTCTTGGAATGAGTGACCATAACATGGTTGAATTTCAAATTCAGTTGGAGGGTGAGAAAGTTGGAACTCAAACCAGTGTCTTAAATAAAGAAGACTACAAAGATATGAAACAGAGTTGGCTAAAGTGGACTGGAAAATAGACTAAAATATGGGACAGTTGATGAGCAGTGATAGACATTTAAGGAGATATTTCATAACTCGCAACAAAAAGGAAAGACTAAGAGAAGGGATGACCATCCGTGGCTAACTAAGGAAATAAGGGATGGTATCAAATTGAAAACATAGAAACATAGAAAATAGGTGCAGGAGTAGGCCATTCGGCCCTTCGAGCCTGCACCGCTATTCAACAAGATCATGGCTGATCACCCACCCCAGCACCTTCCCCCCCCCCAGCCGCAAGGACCACATCCAACTCCCTCCCGAACACATCCAATGAACTGGCATCAACAACTCCCCGTGGCAGGGAACCCCACAGGCCAACAATTCCCCGAGTGAAGAAGTCTCTTCCAATCCCAGCCCCAAACAGCCCACCCCCATCCCAAGAGCGTGCCCCCCCAGCCCCCCCCCCGGCTCCGGACCCACCCAACAGCGGGAACACACCCCCTGCATCCAACCCGCCCCGTCCTGTCAGAATCCTTCCCAAATGCCGAACACCCCCGGATGTCGAGCCCCCAGCCCCGGCCACCCCGGAGCATACAATGTGGCCAAGACTAGTGGAAGGGCAGAGGATTCGGAAACTTTTAAAAGCCAACATAGAAACATAAACATAGAAAATAGGTGCAGGAGTAGGCCATTCGGCCCTTCGAGCCTGCACCACCATTCAATATGATCATGCAACTTCATTACCCCATTCCTGCATTCTCTCTATACCCCTTGATCCCTTTAGCCACAAGGGCCACATCTATTCCCTTTCATAAATCCATGCAGACTTGGACCGATCCTGTCACTGCTTTCCAAATGCGCTGCTATTACGGGCCCAAGTTTCCACATGATTTGCGCCTGATTTTTAGGAGCAACTGGTGGAGAATGGACTATCTCAGAAATCACAATTCTCCACATTTTTTTTCCTGCAGTTCTAGTCAGGTAGAACAGTTCTACTTTGGAACAGAATTTTTTCTTAAAGGGGGCGTGTCCGGCCATTGACGCCTGATTTCAAAGTTTCCACAGTGAAAACGTACTCCAAACTAACTTAAAATGGAGCAAGTGAAGATTTTTGTAGAACTGAAAAAACCTGTTCTACACATTAAAAAAATCAGGCGCAGGTTACAAATTAGGCGTCCAGAACGAGGTGGGGGGGGGGGGGTGGAAGGGAACTCATTAAATTCTAAAATAAATCCTTAGTTATACTTATACAAATATTATACAAATAAATCCAACCTGAATAAACATTTATAAGCAAAGAAAAGATTAAATAAACCATGTTCCTACCTGTGTGAAAGTTCTTCAGGCAGGCCTTTAGGAAGTGGTTTGCCGTCGGGACCGAAGGCTGAACGGGCCGGGCCCGAGATTTCGGGCAGGGCCTGTCCCCAGCATCAGAGGTAGGTGGCGTTGGGGAGGGAGAGAGGGAGAGAGGGAGAGAGGGAGAGAGGGAGAGAGGGAGAGAGGGAGAGAGGGAGAGAGGGAGAGAGGGAGAGAGGGAGAGAGGGAGAGAGGGAGATCGGTCAGGTCGGATCCAGTCCGGGGGCAAGAGTAGAGTCGGGTGGGAGCGGGAGCGGCAGACGGGTCGAGTCGGGTCCGGTCCGGTCGGAGGGGGGGGGCGGGGGGCGGAAGCAGGAGCGGCAGCGACAGGTGGGCCGAGTCGGGTCCGGTCGTGGGGGGGGAAGCAGGAGTGGCAGCTCGTCTTCTCTGAGGAGCAGTTCCTTCAGCTGCTCAGGGTGGGGACGCACTGGAGGACGGGCAGGGTGCTTGATCTCGGAGCTGGAGACGTAGAGGTTACTAAAACCATCAGCCCCCATTTTGACGAGGTCTATGTGACTGAAGTGTCTCCCACCATGAAGTGGCAACTTAAAAAGAAACAGTACAGAGTTCTAGGTCGGGTCGGGTCGGGTCCGGTCCGGGGGAGGGTGGGGGGGTGGAAAGCAGGAGCGGGAGTCGGCAGGAAGCAGGAGCTGGCCGTGGGAGGAGCCTTATTCACGCAGCCCCAGTGAGGCCATTCGGCCAGGGCTAGGGGCTGCGTGCTTTGGGCCCCTCCCACACAGTTTTGGGCGCCTGGAGCTACTGCACTTGCGTGCCCACTGTAGCGCGTGTGTGCAGAGCTCCCGGCACTGTTTTCGGCGCAGGGTCCTAGCTCAGCCCCCTACAGCTCCTGCTGCGCCGCGCCGAGGGCCAGAGGACCTGCAGGGAGGTGAAGAATACGGAGGGTTTTTTAGGTGCACTTTATGGCGTGAAAAACGGGCGCCAACTTGGGCCCTACATCTTTAATAATTGATTCCAACATTTTCCCCACTACCGATGTCAGGCTAACTGTTCGATAATTCCCTGTTTTCTCTCTTCCCTCCTTTTTTTAAAAGTGGGGTTACATTAGCTACCCTCCAGTCCATAGGAACTGATCCAGACTCTATAGAATATTGGAAAATGATCACCAATGCATCCACTCTTTCTAGGGCCACTTCCTTAAGTACTCTGGGATGCAGACTATCAGGTCCTGGGGATTTATTGACCTTCAATCCCATCAATTTCCCGAACACAATTCCCTGACTAATGAGGATTTCCTTCAGTTCCTCCTCTTTGCTAGGCCCTCGGTCCCCTAGTATTTCCGGATTGGTTATCTGTATCTTCCTTGGTGAAGGCAGAACCAAAGTATTTGTTCAATTGGACTGCCATTTCTTTGTTCCCCATTATAAATTCACCTGATTCTGACTGCAAGGGTCCTATATTTATCTTCACTAATCTTTTTCTCTTCACATATCTATAGAAGCTTTTGCAGTCAGTTTTTATGTTCACTGCAAGCTTACTCTCATACACTCTTTTCCCCCTCCTAATTAGACCCTTTGTCCTCCTCTGCTGAATTCTAAATTTCTTCCAGTCCTCAGGTTTGCTGTGTTTTCTGGCCAATTTATATGTCTCTTCCTTGGATTTAACACTATCCCCAATTCCCCTTGTTAGCCACGGTTGAGCCGCCTTCCCCGTTTTATTTTTATGCCAGACGGATGTACAATTGTTGAAGTTCATCCATGTGATCTTTAAATATCTGCCATTGCCTATCCACCGTCAACAGTATCATTCGTCAGTCTATCCTAGCTGATTCACGTCTCATATGATCGAAGTTATCTTTAAGTTCAGGACCCTAGTCTCTGAATTAACTCTGTCACTCTCCATCTTAATGAAGAATTCTACCATATTATGGTCTCTCTTCCCCAAAGGGCCTCACACAACAAGATTGCTAATTAATCCTCTCCCATTACACAACACCCAGTCTAGGATGGCCAGCTCTCTAGTTGGTTCCTCAGCATATTGGTCTAGAAAACCATCCCTTATACACTCCAGGAAATCCTCCTCCACCGTATTACTACCAGTTTGGTTTGCCCAATCTATATGTAGATTAAAGTCACCCATGATAACTGCTGTACCCTTATTGCACGCATCCCTAATTTGCTGTTTGATGCCATCCCCAAGCTCACTACTACTGTTTGGTGGTCTGTACACAACTCCTACTAGCGTTTTCTGCCCTTTGGTGTTCTGCAGCCCTACCCATACAGATTCCACATCATCCAAGCTAATGTCCTTCCTCACTATTGCGTTAATCTCCTCTTTAACCAGCAACGCTACCCCACCTCCTTTTCCTTTCTATCTATCCTTCCTGAATATTGAATACCCCTGGATGTTGAGTTCCCAGCCTTGGTCACCCTGGAGCCATGTCTCTGTAATCCCAATTGCATCGTATCCATTAACAGCTATCTGTGCAGTTAATTAATTTACCTTATTACGAATGCTTCTCACATTGAGACACAGCGCCTTCAGGCTTGTTTTTTAACACTCTTTGTCCTTTTAGAATGATGTTGTAATGTGGCCCTTTTTTGATTTTTGCCTTTGATTTCTCTGCCCTCCGCTTTTCCTTATCCCCTTTCTACCTTTTGCTTCTGCCCCCATCTTACTCATGTTGGAATAAATGGGTCATTTTCCACCAAACAGTAGTAGTGAGGTTGGGGATGGCATCAAACAGGAAATTAGGGATGCGTGCAATAAGGGTACAGCAGTTATCATGGCTTCTGCCCCCAGCAAAACTAAAAAAAATAATATAGAGGAAAGATAGATTATGAAAGTAAACTTGCACGAAATATAAAAACAGATGGTAAGAGTTTCTATAGGTACATAAAAAGGAAAAGAGTGGCTAAAGTAAATATTGGCACCCTGGAGGATGAGACTGGAGAACAGGGAAATGGCAGAGACGTTGAACAAGTATTTTGTATCGGTCTTCACGGTAGAAGACACTAAAAACATCCCAATAGTGAATAATCAAGGGGCTATAGGAAGGGAGGAACTTAATACAATCACTATCACTAAAGAAGTAGTACTCGATAAAATAATGGGACTAATGGCAGACAAGTCCCCTGGACCTGATGGCTTGCATCCTAGGGTCTTAAAAGAAGTGGCTGCAGAGATAGTGGATGCATTGGTTGTAACCTACCAACATTCCCTGGATTCTGGGGCGGTCCCAGCGGATTGGAAAACTGCAAATGTAAAGTCCCTATTTAAAAAAAAAGAGGCAGACAGAAAGTAGGAAACTATAGACCGGTTAGTCTGTCATTGGGAAAATGCTAGAGTCCATTATTGGTATAATATTCGTATTAGGCAGCCCCTCATATTGAGGTTGACTTGCTTCCACACTAAAAAGGGATGAGTTCACAGGTGTTTCAATGAGGGAGCTGACATTCTAGGTTCCGAACTGCATATTTAAGGGTGGAAGAGGCCTGTGTGTGGATTTTTTAATGTGGGGTGGCCGTTGCACACCAGCCACCACACGGGCTTGACAGAACTAGGTCTTGATCCAGTGGCAAGGGTTAACCAAGACGACTGGAGACCGAGCTCTGGTGTCCATTATTAAGGAAGCAGTAGTAGAACATTTGGAAATGCATAATTCAATCAAGCAGAGTCAGCATGGTTTTCTAAAAGGGAAATCATGTTTGACAAATTTGCTGGAGTTCTTTGAGGATGTAACGAGCAGGGTGGATAAGGGGGAACCAGTGGATGTGGTATATTTGGATTTCCAGAAGGTATTCGATAAGGTGCCACATAAGAGGTTACTGCACAAGATAAAAATTCACTGGGTACGGGGGTAATGTATTAGCATGGATAGAAGATTGGCTAACTAACAAAGCAGAAAGTCGGAATGAATGGGTCATTTTCCAGTAACAGTAACTAGTGTGGTGCTGCAGGGATCAATGCTGGGTCATTAACTATTGACAATCTATATTAATGATTTGGATGTAGCCAAGTTTGCTAATGATACAAAGATGGGTGGGAAAGCAAATTGTGAGGAGGACATACAAAATCTGCAAAGGGGTACAGACAGTCTAAGTGAGTGGGCAAACATTTGGCAGATGGAATATAATGTGGGAAAGTGTGAGGCTATCTACTTTGGCAGAAAAAAATAGAAAAGCAAATTATAATTTAAATGGTGAAAAATTACAAAGTGCTGCAGTACAGGGGGACCTGGGGTCCTTGTGCATGAAACACAAAAGTTAGTATGCAGGTACAGCAAGTAATCTGGATGGCAAATAGAATGTTGGCCTTTATTACAAGAGGGATAGAGTATAAAAGCAGATAAGTCCTGCTACAGGGTAGTGGTGAGGCCACACGTAGAGTACTGCGTACAGTTTGGGCCTCTGTATTTAAGGAGGGATATACTTGCATTGGAGGCTGTTCAGATGAGGTTCATTAGGTTGATTCTGGAGATGAGTGGGTTGACTTATGAAGAAAGGTTGAGTAGGTTGGGCCTATACTCATTGGAGTGCAGAAGAATGAGAGGTGATCTTATCGAAACATATAAGATAATGAGGGGGCTGGTCAAGGTGGATGCAGAGAGGATATTTCCACTCATCGGGGAAACTAAAACTAGTGAGCATAGTCTCAGAATAAGGGGCCGCTCATTTAAAACTTAGAGGAGGAGGAATTTCTTCTCTGAGGGTTGTAAATCTGTGGAATTCTCTGCCCCAGAGAGCTGTGGAGGCTGGGTCAGTGAATATATTTAAGGCAGAGATAGACAGATTTTTGAGAGATAAGGGAATAAAGGGTTCTGGGGGGTGGTGCTGAACCCATGATCAGATCAGCCATGATTTTATTAAATGGTGGAGTAGCCTCGAGGAGCCAAATGACCTACTCCTGCTTCTATTTCTTATGTTATTTTTACCATCTACTATTTAAGGAAGTTTTATTGAGATGGCTCACAACATCCTCTGCATGGTATGGGCGTTCCGTTCAAAATTCCCTTCTCCGCGGAGCTGCAGAACGAGAAATTCTACAGCCAATAGCGGAAGCCTGTGCACCTGTGTCCGAAGAGAGCTCAGCAGGCACACGCCTACCCAAAGAGCTACATGCATAGACTATGCCTCGGTTACTTGGACATGTCTGAGGAGCTGTGTGTTTGCCGCTTGCGCTTGACCAGCCTAAGCATTTGGGGAACTTCTCCACTTTCTACAACTAGAGCTCCAAATTTCCTCTGACTGGCATGACTCATGATTGCCTTGAAGATCTATGCCACATATACTTCAATTTCACTAGAATGTGGGTGGCATTTCATTTCTTACAAGTAAAAGATAAGACATAGAAACATAGAAAATAGGTGCAGGAGTAGGCCATTCGGCCCTTCGAGCCTGCACCACCATTAAATAAGACCATGGCTGATCATTCACCTCAGTACCCCTTTCCTGCTTTCTCCCCATACCCCTTGATCCCTTTAGCCGTAAGGGCCATATCTAACTCCCTCTTGAATATATCCAAAGAACTGCCATCAACAACTCTCTGTGGTAGGGAATTCCACAGGTTAACAACTTGCTGAATGAAGAAGTTTCTCCACATCTCAGTCCTAAATGGCTTACCCCTTATCCTTAGACTGTGACCCCTGGTTCTGGACTTCCCCAACATCGGGAACATTTTTCCAGCATCTAAGCTGTTCAGTCCCATCAGAATTTTATACGGGACTTTTTCATGGTTATAAACGTCACACTCTTTCCAGAATAATAGCAACTTAAACCAGACATGATCTCTCCAAACTAGCCATAATTCTGTACAGAAATCCTTTAATGCTTAATTTGCCTTAAACTAACACACAATCAGAATCATGCAACACAGAAGAAGGCAATTGGGCCCATCATGCCTGTATCAGCTCTTTGAAGCAGCTATCTGATTAGTCCCACACGCTGCTTTTTCCCCATAGCCCTGGTGTAGCTGTTTAAAAATCTGCGTTTCTCTAGAGCCAAGGATAAACTGGGGAAGTGGCTCAACTGAAAGACAACAAACTCTCTGGGGATCATTTTAACATTTGCCGATAGAGGATAATGGACGATATTGGATCGGTCGCTCGTTATGCACCTCCCCTTACAAAGACAATGGAAAAGAAATGGGAGAGGTGTATAACTGACAGCCAAATCAATATTGCCTGTTTTATACTATTGCCCAAAACTTAAATTACCCCATGCTTTTATACTGATTTTTATTTTTCAGTTATTTATCCAGTTCCCTTTTGAAAGATACTATTGAATCTGCTTCCACCACCCTTTCAGGCATTCGATTCACATCCTGCAAGCTTAGCTTCACCATGCAGAATCCTAACGACCTAATCTAAACCTTGTGTTAGCCTCTTATCACACATTCTCATAATACAAAGATATTCATATTGACTACTGAGGTTTTTGTTTCCACTCCTGCTCTGAATCAGTATAAAAGCATGGGGTAATTTAAGTTTTGGGCAATAGTATAAAACAGGCAATATTGATTTGGCTGTCAGTTATACACCTCTCCCATTTCTTTTCCATTGTCTTTTTAAGGGGAGGTGCATAACGAGCGACCGATCCAATATCGTCCATTCTCCTCTATCGGCAAATGTTAAAATGATCCCCAGAGAGTTTGTTGTCTTTCAGTTGAGCCACTTCCCCAGTTTATCCTTGGCTCTAGAGAAACGCAGATTTTTAAACAGCTACACCAGTATTTGAGTTTTCTTCCATCATAGCCTCTGTTGACCTGAAGGTGTTGAATCTTTGTGGAAGTATTGTTCTCCAGGCACTGAGCAAGCTCTGCTGCCCTCAGATAAGTGTATTCCTATGCAGTAGGCTATTTAAATCATTGGGAAATCGCAGCCCAGCCCTATCCTTACTAGCCACCTGACGTTTACCAATGCAAACTTCTAGCAGAGGCTAGGTTACAGATCAGGAGCTGAAGTTCTGGATGACTTTTTTTTTTTCCTTCCCTTCCCCTCCCCTCTCCCCACAAACTTAGCAACACTAAAGACAATTGTGCCACTCTGGTTGAGTTGAGCCAATTTAGGATAGATCATGGATCAAACTGAGGACATTTCTGGTCTGTATGACTTGGCTACCCACTGGACAAATGAATGGAGATCTTGGGGGAGCTATGCCAATATTTAATAATCAATGTACAAACTTCAGTCCTAACGTTTGCTTACGAGAGCAAATATTGTAAGGACGTGTTGAATGGGAGCCTGCTTTTATAATCTGCATTTAGTGATCCGGTTATCATAGCTAAAGGTAATATTTGCTGACGAGCTGAAACTATCGGCGGCCATTGACTTCAATTGAAAAGAAAAATGGGGGTGTAAAATTGTCATTCATCACTGTTTTTCGCACTGTGATAAACAATTACATTTCCCCTGCGTGCAATAGAAAGAGAGGATGTAGCGAAAGAATTATTGAACAATTTAGAAAGGCTACAAAATCAAGCCAACAAATGGCAGATGAAATTTAACTCTGATAAATGTGTGAAGTGTTGAATACTGGACAGTAAATGTGCATCATCAGTGTATGATGAATGGAATTGAATAGCAAAATGCCTGGATGATATGGCAAAGCAGGTTAAAAGCAACAAACAGGATTCTGAAATGTATAGTTCATACAGATAACATCTCCAGAGGTTCCGTTGGGGCAGCACAATTACTAAATTCTAGTAACCACTCCAATAAACATGTAAGCATTGGAGGGAACGTAGAGAAGTGCAACAAGATTGATCAGATATGTACAGAAGATGAGCCCTGAGGAAAAAGATTAGAGAAGCTTAAACGCTACGTCTATTTTTTTTTAAAAACAAGAAGGTTAAACGGAGAACTCATTGAATTATACACAATATAGACCAGTATAGATAAGAAAAACTAGAATATTATCTCAAATTAAGTCGGGAAATCAAGACCAGGGGACAGAAATTTGAATGGCACAAAGTCATTTTAAAAGATGTTTTAGGAAAAGTTTTGTCACTCGATGATAAATGTTTGGAATAATCTCCCAGGTGGGGTGGTGAAGGCAAAAATATTAGGGATGTTCAAAAAGAAGCTGCTTGCTAAGTTTGGAATGTTAGGCTACCAAAGGTTAATGGGCTGACTGGCCTTTTTATTGTCCTTGAGTTTAATCATGATCTAAATGTTTGAAGTTTAGTTCGTGTGAAAGGTTTCATTTGTTTCCCCCTGTAGTTGGGATCTTGCTGTTTTCCATCCTTATTGTGCTGGGCTCGGCTACATTTGCTTTAGGATCTCACTTCAAGGGTACAAGTTACCTGCTACCACTGATGCTCATTGGCCGGCTTCTCTTTGGCTCAAGCAATGGATCACTCGTCAGTAAGTACCAGTTTCGACCTAACGGTAGTAGACTAGTGGGCGCAACAGCTTAGTATTAATTTTTTTTTTAAAGTCAAAATAATTCATTATACAGGATAATCTTGCATTTTAATTGCTTTTTCTAACCAATTTGCATCCCTCTCCTGAAGGATTGAGTGAAAGTGTATACATTATTAGTGTGTGTGGAAAATGTGCACTTGGATTTTGAAAAGATGTGTACAAATATGTAGCATTTAGTAGGGTCGTAACTACAATTGTGGCGTTATTTATTTTTACGCATTGTTCGTGCGGTAAAAATGTGTCATGTATTTGGCAGTTGAGAAGCTTTTTAAAGAGTCTAGGCAATATAGTATCTGTAAAGAGAAAAGAGGGTTAATGTTTTGAGTTTAACCCATTGTCAGAACTCATAGTTCCGTGCAAGATGCATTATCCTTCTTTGCATTGTTTAGTAACAATTGGAAAGACTTCATGGTTTTAATAGGTGGTAGGTGCCCCATACTAAACTTGTTGATCGATTGGAATAGCCCTGGTCTTTTTTAACAAAGTCAAGTATTTAAAAATGTGTCTTTAATGTGATCTTAAGCATAATAATCTGGGGCTGACAACCCTCTGCTACAAGTTTAAATCTAAATTCTTGGGCAGACTAAACTTGATGTGTGTTGGATTCCAAGGATAATGCTACTTTATGGTGATGCAGCCAGTGCAACTTCTGTATCTGTGAGACATGCTTGGTGTGTTTACTTAGGTAGCCCTGCTGAAGTCCGCCACTAGTTCAGTGGGCTGTGCTGTTGCGCAAATGAGGAGGTGTAGTTGCCTTCAGCTCCTTGAGGGGTTGCAGGCAATATACACACTGCTTCTGGTGAAGCTGCCTGCTGTGTTTTTCCTGGATATAGATGGACTGAACACTTGCCTTGAGGGGCGAGAAGGAAAAAAAACTCTGCTATAAACCAACTCGCCAGAAAATGCTGAAAATACGAATACGCAGCAGGTCAGTTGCCATCTATTTAAAAAAAAAAGATGTTAATATTTTGCACGTAACTACCATAACCTGTCTTTTCTCTTTATAGATACAATGTTGTGCCTGGATTTTGTTTTTTGTCTGTTGGAGGCTAGTGATGTGATTTCCAGATCAGTGGACTCTGCACACTGTTCCCCAGATATCTTTGGACAGTATGAAGATTAGTCTCCCATCAGATTCCACTACTTTCTGTCTGTATTGGGGTTCTTTCTAAAGAACATGCATTGGGGGATTTTGAACCATACAAGTTACAGCACAGAAGGAGACCATATAGCCCATCGTGTCAGTGCCGGCTCTTTGCTAGAGCAATCAAAACTAATCTGGCCCCCAGCCCCCAAAGCTTTGTACCTTTCTCGCTTCAAATATTTCTCCAGTTTTTCCCTTCAAAGAAGCAATGGTCTCTGCCTCAACCGCTCGTTTTGGAGTATATTTCCAAAGTTGCTGACAATCCTTTGGTACCTGATCAAAGTGACCATTCTTCATGTGTCAGCTTGGGGAGTCGGGACGCTATTCAACTCGTGTCAGCTGAGTCAGAGGTTGTGTTCAAGTCCCACTCTAGGGACTTGAGCACAAAATCTAAACTGACACTCCAGTGCTGAGGGAGTGCTGCACTGTCAGAGGTCTTTTGGATGAGTTGTCAAACCGAAGCCCCGTCTGCTCTCAAGTGGATGGCACTATTTCGAAGAGCAGGGGAGTTATCCCCGGTATCCTGGCCAATATTTATCCCTCAATCAACACAACAAAAAAGAACACATTATCCAGTCATTATCACATTGCTGTTTGCGGGAGCTTGCTTGTGTGCAAATTGGCTGCCGTGTTTCCCACATTACAACAGTGACTACATTCCAAAAGTACATAATTTGCTGTAAAGCGGTTTGAGACGTCCGATGGTCATGAAAGGCGCTATATAAATCCAAGTCTTTTCTTTCTATTTAAAGAATTGGGCAATGGTGGCAGAATATGAGTCTTGCCCTGTCTGTCCCTGACCACTGCATACGCAGACTTTTGTCAGCAGGAGTCCTTGAATGAACACCCCCCCCACCACCACCACCACGTCTGTAGTTCCTGAAGCCAATTGTTATGCCCCATCTCTGGCCAAGCTGAGCAGAGCTAACCAGAGATTGAACCTGGAACCTTATATCTCCGATCTAAACTGGGTAGTGTACATTGCCAGTTATGATTTATTTTTTAGAATGGCTGCATCACTCCGATTCTATTTCTCTTTCTTCCCCCCCACCCCCCCAACAGTTGTTCAAAACCGAATTACTGCTTTCTGGTTCAAAACTAAGGAGCTGTCACTGGCCTTTGGGTTGACAATGGTCTTCTCACGTCTGGGCAGTGTCCTCAACTTCTTATTAACCCAGTCCTTTGAGGCACATTTTGGGATTCATTGGACACTTTGGGGAGGTAAGAATCTAATTTTGAATTTTTTGCTGAGGGCAGGGAAAATTAAAAAATATTTTTCCATATGTGAGGACGGTTAAATCAATCGTGTTGATTAATGAACTATCATGGAGGTAAATCTAAATATTAGACTCTGGTTAGAGATGCTAAGTCAGTTGGATGTATTGATGTCATATCCAGATTTTATCCAGATTAGTTCTTCAGCTAATGCTTATATCAATTAGTCAGTAACTTAAATAACTTTATAAAAAAAAATACTAAAAAGACAAAACCAAATAGATGTTGGCAGCACTGATTAATTTGATGGTATGATAAATTGCTAACTATTTTGGATATTGGTGCAAATCTTGTTCTGTTGCTGTTAGAAACTGATTAAGTGAATCGAATTGTGATTTGAACTCTGGAACTCACTGCCTGAAAGGATGGAAGAGGCAGAAACCCTCGTCACATTTTTAAAAGTACATGGATATGCAATTTAAATGTCATAACCTGTAGGGCTATGGGCCAAGAGCTGGAAAGTGGGATTTGGCTGGATAGCTCTTTTTCGACTGGCGCAGACACAATGGGCCGGATGGCCTCCTGTGCCCTAAATTTCTATGATTCTATTCTATGCACCAAGAAACCCACTTGTACTACCTCTAACATTGGAAATGTGAAAAACCGGTATCTGGACAGTTACTACCTTTGCCCTTCTTCCTGTCTCAAGATTTTCATGAATTTAAATCCTTCCGTGGCCTCCTCACTCCCTGCCTCTCGCCTCCTCCAGCCCCCCCCCCCATGAACTTTCCGTGCTGCCTCAATCCCAAGTTCTGGCATTCTCCTCTCAATTCTTCCTCCTTGCCATCTTCCTTTAGACCTTCCTTAAAACCTTCCTTAAAACCCACCTCTTTCACCAAGCTTTTGGCCACACCTCCTAATATCTCCTCTGGTTAAGTGTTCATTTTTTGAGTGTGCCTGTAGGAAGGACTTTGGGACATAGAAACATAGAAACATAGAAAATAGGTGCAGGAGCAGGCCATTCAGCCCTTCTAGCCTGCACCGCCATTCAATGAGTTCATGGCTGAACATGAAACTTCAGTACCCCCTTCCTGCTTTCTCGCCATAACCCTTGATCCCCCGAGTAGTAAGGACTTCATCTAACTCCCTTTTGAATATATTTAGTGAATTGGCCTCAACTACTTTCTGTGGTAGAGAATTCCACAGGTTCACCACTCTCTGGGTGAAGAAGTTTCTCCTCATCTCGGTCCTAAATGGCTTACCCCTTATCCTCAGACTGTGACCCCTGGTTCTGGACTTCCCCAACATTGGGAACATTCTTTCTGCATCTAACCTGTCTAAACCCGTCAGAATTTTAAACGTTTCTATGAGGTCCCCTCTCACTCTTCTGAACTCCAGTGAATACAATCCCAATTGATCCAATCTTTCTTGATAGGTCAGTCCCGCCATCCCGGGAATCAGTCTGGTGAACCTTCGCTGCACTCCCTCAATAGCAAGAATGTCCTTCCTCAAGTTAGGAGACCAAAACTGTACACAATACTCCAGGTGTGGCCTCACCAAGGCCCTGTACAACTGTAGCAACACCTCCCTGCCCCTGTATTCAAATCCCCTCGCTATGAAGGCCAACATGCCATTTGCTTTCTTAACCGCCTGCTGTACCTGCATGCCAACCTTCAATGACTGATGTACCACGACATTTTTTGTTTTTGCAGTAATGGTGCGATATAAATGCTGCAGTAGGTCTGACCGCCACTGGTAGGACCATCTGATCGTGTCTGTTGCAGTGTAGTTTCTGCTTGTAATGCAATCTTCCCTGTGGTCCATTTTCTCAGGTACGTTACTGTGTGTTCTCAGCTTTGTGTCAGCTGTCATTGTTGGAATCCTGGATAAAGTTGGCACAAAGTAACTCGGACTGGACGGTGTCCTTCAGCAGGAATCCAAGAAAGTGGTGCGTAGATTCAGGGCTTTGGGGATTCAAGCTTGTGTAAAGTGTTGCTATTTGACTTTGAATTAAGTATCTGTTATAACCAGGTGGAATGCAGCGTAATCCCTAATCCCTGAAGTACATCTCTGGAAGGGATCCATAGGATCATCTTGTAGTATATTGCTTGTATGAGCTCTAGCCCCCATCCCCTACACCGGCTCTGTGTATAACCTTTTTTGTTCTTCCCTCCCAGCGGTTACAGGATGTTCGCTATTTGCCTCTCCGCTACTGGCTGCTAGTTCTCACCATCATGTTCTTCTATAATGGAATCTTTCCTTTTTTTGCTGATGCCAGGTAGGAAGAGTTTATTCTATTAAAAGTGTATTCTCTAAAGCGCAAGTACAGATTGAACCTCCCTTATCCGGCACCACCCCTCGTCCGGCACCATTCCCGGTCACCAGGTGGCACATGGGCAGAACTCTGACATGAACAAATTGAAATCTTTCCTCGCTGCCGACTCCCGCAATCGCTGGCCTGACTCCACGATTCACCGCCCCGCTCCCCCCCACCCCCCTCCAACAATCTCTCTGACGCACTCCCAGCCCCAAGCCAGCCAGCCAGCCCCGATATCTCCTTGCTCAGTACCTGTACCATCCATGTGACCACCCCTTGTCTGGAAAAATCCCTTATCTGACATAAGCCAGGTCCCAAAGGTGCCGGATAATAGAGGTACCATAATCTAAGAAGGACTTTGGGATGTTTTTAAAAAAAAATGTTTATCCCTCAATTAACATCACAAAAAAACAGATTATCTAGTCATTATCACATTGCTGTTTGTGGGAGCTTGCTTGTGCCCAAATTGGCTGCTGCGTTTCCTACATTACAACAGTGACTACACTCCAAAAGTACTTCATTGGCTGTTAAAGCACTTTGAGACATCCGATGGTCGTGAAAGGCGCTTTATAAATCCAAGTCTTTCTTTTACTTGGAGTGGTTCCCATTAATATTTCTGTGGGATGGAACTATTGTGAATTTTCTCCCACTCTTCTTGCACTTCCTTCTCTCCTTGTCGCAAAAATGACCTGCTTCATAACAGTGCAAGAGCGCAGCCACAGGCAAATTTGTTTCTCTAACAGAAAAATCTGGAATGTAAATGTTTTGCTTTTTTGTTTGGGAGTGTTTTTTTTTAATGTTGCCCCTTGCAATTTCCCAACCATTTCTAGGAGCTGACATAGCTTCAGGAGGAAGGTAGTCAGGCCTGCTGCCTTGTGGCTCAGTGGGTGCCAGCAGCAGCCTTGTACATTGGCCAGGTTTATAAATGAAGAATGGACACTTGGCCGATGAATATTGGCAGAATATTTGACTGGGCATTGAGTACAGTGAAACTGGTGCTGGCAGATGACCTCAAAAGTTTCATCTCAACAGCGTGATTCTGCTGTTAGTATGTGAATGAAGCTTTGGTTTTCTGTATTGCGATCCTCAAACCAATTACATTCGATTACTGTTTTGAAACTTTGGTTAAATATTTGTTAGTCTCTAGGACTATTATTAAAAAATATATATGTATGAAGTGTGGAAACCAAACACTACAACTTACTGAAATTGTCAGTTACTTTATATCTTTGAACGAAATATGATGAGGACATTTGTTTGTTTTTCAGCAAGTTTATTCAGGATAAATATTCTGGGTACAGTCAGCAGGAAGCCTCCTACATCGCTGGTGCTGTCTACGACAGCTCACTCGTGCTATTTGCTATAGCTGGAATCCTCATTGTGAGTACAGTGGTTTGTCCCACCTCGCAACAGTTTGTGATTACTAGACTTGGGAGACACCTTTGTTGCAGGTGTTCATCTAACTCCTATTGTAGATGGAAATGGAGCTGGACAGAGCTCAGAGTGAGCTTTAATCTAAGATGTGGATTTGGTAAAACATGAACAATCTTGGAGTAGCTTTATATACCGGAAGATGGCAAGAGAGGTCTGAGTCGGGCTCCATCAATGATGGGATCCCACCTCCCCATATTAAAATACAATCATTCTGTGAGATGCAGAAAATGACTTGACAGGAAAGTGTAAGAATCTTTAACAAATTGTACTGGCAGTTTTACAATTTTATTACTTACAATTTTTACAGTGGATTGCAGGTGAGGGCTTACTGACATCAAAAATAAATTTCAGATGAGTCACAATCGCCTGTTTAAAATTCCAAACTCTGGTATATTGTGTTGCAGTGTTCCAAGTAATTTTTGAAATGGTTCCAATCAGAGAAACAGTTTTAGGTTTTAATCTTATTTTGAAAATTAACTGTTTATAACGATGAGGCTTGAATAACTTACCTTAAGCAGAAAGTCTTAAATATTGTCAATTAGGAAAAGAAATGATCCTATCACAATACACTCAGGTGTGATCTGTTGCCCCTGGTAATTGTGGACTTAAAATATCAATGACCTGAACATATTGTCCAATTCATCTGACTACATATTGTTTCTACTCTGAATATCAGTCAATATGTTCAGCAGTATAACCTTAGCAATTGTGATCTGTAGTTGGACTTGATTATTTAGAAGATGTGCAAATGTCTATGTGAACTTCATGGTGGGGCGGGCAATAATCAAGGGAATAATGGAGGCATGTGAAAAAGGAACGGCAGTAGTTATGGGGGATTTTAACCTACATATCGATTGATCAAATCGCAGGGGGTAGCCTGGAGGAGGAATTCATAGAATGCATACGGGATTGTTTCTTAGAACCGTATGTAACAGAGCCTACAAGGGAGCAAGCCATTTTGGATCTGGTCCTGTGTAACGAGACAGGAAAAATAAACGATCTCATAGAAACATAGAAACATAGAAAATAGGTGCAGGAGCAGGCCATTCAGCCCTTCTAGCCTGCACCGCCATTCAACGAGTTAATGGCTGAACATGAAACTTCAGTACCCACTTCCTGCTTTCACGCCATACCCCTTGATCCCCCAACTGAAAGATGAAAGTTGTACCTGATATTTGTTTATTGTTGTAACTTAATAAACAGACTCTCTGGTTTTCTTCCCTCTTCTGGATTTCTTTCTACCTGAATCCATCCAACATCCCTATTTTCTTGGTTTGCTTCAGCAGTTGTCTCCTTATCTTTGAGACTCTGGGTGAACTGGTCCTTACCTCCAATCTGTGATAACTCACCTTTGAGTTCCAGTAATATCCATTCACCATACAAAATTTTAGATGGATGCATTGGTTGTAATCTACCAAAATTCCCTGGATTCTGGGGAAGTCCCAGCGGATTCGAAAACCGCAAATGTAACGCCCCTATTTAAAAAAGGAGACAGACAGAAAGCAGGAAACTATAGACCAGTTAGCCTAACATCTGTCGTCCATTATTGTCCATTATTAAGGAAGCAGTAGCAGGACATTTGGAAAAGCATAATTTAATCAAGCAGAATCAGCATGGTTTTATGAAAGGGAAATAATGTTTGACAAATTTGCTGGAATTCTTTGAGGATGTAACGAGCAGGGTGGATAAGGGGAACCAGTGAATGTGGCGAATTTGAATTTCCAGAAGGCATTTGATAAGGTGCCACATAATAGGTTACTGCACAAGATAAAAGTTCACGGGGTTGGGGGTAATATATTAGCATGGATAGAGGATTGGCTAACTAACAGAAAACAGAGAGTCGGAATAAATGGGTCATTTTCTGGTTGGCAAACAGTAACTTGGGTGCCGCAAGGATCGGTGCTGGGTCCTCAACTATTTACAATTTATATTAATGACTTGGATGAAGGGACCAAGTGTAATGCAGCCAAGTTTGCTGATGATACAAAGATGGGTGGGAAAGCAAATTGTGAGGAGGACACAAAAAATCTGCAAAGGGATATAGACAGGCTAAGTGAGTGGGCAAAAATTTGGCAGTTGGAGGACAATGTGAGAAAATGTGAGGTTATCCACTTTGGCAGAAATAATAGAAAAGCAATTTATAATTTAAATGGAGAAAAATTGCAAAGTGCTACAGTACAGAGGGACCTCGAGGTCCTTGTGCATGAAACACAAAAAGTTAGTATGCAGGTACAGCAAATGTAATGTTGGCCTTTATTGCAAGGGGGATAGAGTATAAAAGCAGAGATTTCCTGCTACAACTGTGCAGGGTATTGGTGAGGCCACACCGAGAGGACTGTGTACAGTTTTGGTCTCCATATTTAAGAAAGGATATACATGCATTGGAGACTGTTCAGAGAAGGTTCACTAGGTTGATTCCGGATTTGAGGGGGTTGACTTATGAAGATAGGGTGAATAGGTTGGGCCTATGCTCACTGGAGTGCAGAAGAATGAGAGGTGATCTTATCGAAACATATAAGATAATGAGGGGGCTCAACAAGGTGGATACAGGGAGGATATTTCCACTCATAGGGGAAACTAAAACTAGGGGACTTAGGGCAAGAACCTCCACTTTTGAGCTTATCATCCAAAAATGGGCATTATTTCCAGCGTGGACGTTAAAAAAGGGTTTTCAGATCACCGGCTTGTCGCCCATTTTCAAAACACCTAGTTTACATTTTTGAAAATGGGCGTTACCGCGAGCGATATCAAATGGGCGGTAGCGTTAAATTTTTCTGACCTTCTGCCGTAAAGTGTGGCCGTCCTTAGCAACGGCATGGTAACACTCAATTCCCATGATTCAGGATGTCAAGGGTCATCATGACATGCGCAGAAAAGGAGACAGAGAGAGAGAGGGAGCTCAGAGGGACTCAGAGTGGCTGTGGTGTGTGCTTGTTTGGCTGTTGTGGGAGGAACGACGGAGATTCACCAGCAGCAAAAAGCCCACTAAGCACCAAGAACATAGTTGGCACCGAGTTTTTGTCCAACAAATTAGATATAACATGGAAAGAATAGAGGAGGCCCTGGAGCAGGTAGCCAGGAATACTGGTGGCAGAGGGTTCCCAGTGCTCCTGGAGCACCACACTGCACCCCAAGGTGACACACCCCCATTGCCAACCACACATGAGAGCCAGCAGCATCATCTTGCTTATGGCTCGGAGCACGCTCCCACCTCGGGACCGTCCTCTCCCGTATCCGTCCAAGCAGCGCTTCGGCCATCACCCCCCACCACTACCCCTAGCGAAGCAATGTCTGAGGACCTCCTCGGCCAGATGACTTGGAGTCATGAAGGGAAGGGGAAAAAAAAAAACATAGAAACATAGAAAATAGGTGCAGGAGCAGGCCATTCAGCCCTTCTAGCCTGCACCGCCATTCAATGAGTTCATGGCTGAACATGAAACTTCAGTACCCACTTCCTGCTTTCACGCCATACCCCTTGATCCCCCAAGTAGTAAGGACTTCATCTAACTCCCTTTTGAATATATTTAGTGAATTGGCCTCAACTACTTCCTGTGGTAGAGAATTCCACAGGTTCACCACTCTCTGGGTGAAGAAGTTTCTCCTTATCTCGGTCCTAAATGGCTTACCCCTTATCCTTAGACTGTGACCCCTGGTTCTGGACTTCCCCAACATTGGGAACATTCTTCCTGCATCCAACCTGTCCAAACCCGTCAGAATTTTAAACGTTTCTATGAGGTCCCCTCTCACTCTTCTGAACTCCAGTGAATACAAGCCCAGTTGATCCAGTCTTTCTTGATAGGTCAGTCCCACCATCCCGGGAATCAGTCTGGTGAATCTTCGCTGCACTCCCTCAATAGCAAGAATGTCCTTCCTCAAGTTAGGAGAACAAAACTGTACACAATACTCCAGGTGTGGCCTCACCAAGGCCCTGTACAACTGTAGCAACACCTCCCTGCCCCTGTACTCAAATCCCCTCGCTATGAAGGCCAACATGCCATTTGCTTTCTTAACCGCCTGCTGTACCTGCATGCCAACCTTCAATGACTGATGTACCATGACACCCAGGTCTCGTTGCACCTTCCCTTTTCTTAATCTGTCACCATTCAGATAATAGTCTGTCTCTCTGTTTTTACCACCAAAGTGGATAACCTCACTTTTATCCACATTATACTTCATCTGCCACGCATTTGCCCACTCACCTAACCTATCCAAGTCACTCTGTAGCCTCACAGCATCCTCCTCGCAGCTCACACTGCCACCCAACTTAGTGTCATCCGCAAATTTGGAGATACTACATTTAATCCCCTCGTCTAAATCATTAATGTACAATGTAAACAGCTGGGGCCCCAGCACAGAACCCTGCGGTACCCCACTAGTCACTGCCTGCCATTCCGAAAAGTACCCATTTACTCCTACTCTTTGCTTCCTGTCTGACAACCAGTTCTCAATCCACGTCAGCACAATATCCCCAATCCCATGTGCTTTAACTTTGCACATTAATCTCCTGTGTGGGACCTTGTCGAAAACCTTCTGAAAGTCCAAATATACCACATCAACTGGTACTCCTTTGTCCACTTTATTGGAAACATCCTCAAAAAATTCCAGAAGATTTGTCAAGCATGATCTCCCTTTCACAAATCCATGCTGACTTGGACCTATCATGTCACCATTTTCCAAATGCGCTGCTATGACATCCTTAATAATTGATTCCATCATTTTACCCACTACTGAGGTCAGGCTGACCGGTCTATAATTCCCTGCTTTCTCTCTCCCTCCTTTTTTAAAAAGTGGGGTTACATTGGCTACCCTCCACTCGATAGGAACTGATCCAGAGTCAATGGAATGTTGGAAAATGACTGTCAATGCATCCGCTATTTCCAAGGCCACCTCCTTAAGTACTCTGGGATGCAGTCCATCAGGCCCTGGGGATTTATCGGCCTTCAATCCCATCAATTTCCCCAACACAATTTCCCGACTAATAAAGATTTCCCTCAGTTCCTCCTCCTTAATAGACCCTCTGACCACTTTTATATCCGGAAGGTTGTTTGTGTCCTCCTTAGTGAATACTGAACCAAAGTACTTGTTCAATTGGTCTGCCATTTCTTTGTTCCCCGTTATGACTTCCCCTGATTCTGACTGCAGGGGACCTACGTTTGTCTTTACTAACCTTTTTCTCTTTACATACCTATAGAAACTTTTGCAATCCGCCTTAATGTTCCCTGCAAGCTTCTTCTCGTACTCCATTTTCCCTGCCCTAATCAAACCCTTTGTCCTCCTCTGCTGAGTTCTAAATTTCTCCCAGTCCCCAGGTTCGCTGCTATTTCTGGCCAATTTGTATGCCATTTCCTTGGCTTTAATACTATCCCTGATTTCCCTAGATAGCCACGGTTGAGCCACCTTCCCTTTTTTATTTTTACGCCAGACAGGAATGTACAATTGTTGTAATTCATCCATGCGTTCTCTAAATGTCTGCCATTGCCCATCCACAGTCAACCCCTTAAGTATCATTAGCCAATCTATCTTAGCCAATTCATGCCTCATACCTTCAAAGTTACCCTTCTTTAAGTTCTGGACCATGGTCTCTGAATTAACTGTTTCATTCTCCATCCTAATGCAGAATTCCACCATATTATGGTCACTCTTCCCCAAGGGGCCTCGCACAATGAGATTGCTAATTAATCCTCTCTCATTACACAACACCCAGTCTAAGATGGCCTCCCCCCTAGTTGGTTCCTCGACATATTGGTCTAGAAAACCATCCCTTATGCATTCCAGGAAATCCTCCTCCACCGTATTGCTTCCAGTTTGGCTAGCCCAATCTATGTGCATATTAAAGTCACCCATTATAACTGCTGCACCTTTATTGCATGCACTCCTAATTTCCTGTTTGATGCCCTCCCCAACATCACTACTACTGTTTGGAGGTCTGTACACAACTCCCACTAACGATTTTTGCCCTTTAGTGTTCTGCAGCTCTACCCATATAGATTCCACATCATCCAAGCTAATGTCTTTCCTAACTATTGCATTAATCTCCTCTTTAACCAGCAATGCTACCCCACCTCCTTTTCCTTTTATTCTATCCTTCCTGAATGTTGAATACCCCTGGATGTTGAGTTCCCAGCCCTGATCATCCTGGAGCCACGTCTCCGTAATCCCAATCACATCATATTTGTTAACATCTATTTGCACAGTTAATTCATCCACCTTATTGCGGATACTCCTTGCATTAAGACACAAAGCCTTCAGGCTTGCTTTTTTAACACCCTTTGTCCTTTTAGAATTTTGCTGTACAGTGGCCCTTTTTGTTCTTTGCCTTGGGTTTCTCTGCCCTCCACTTTTCCTCATCTCCTTTCTGTCTTTTGCTTTTGCCTCCTTTTTGTCTCCCTCTGTCTCCCTGTATAGGTTCCCATCCCCCTGCAATATTAGTTTAACTCCTCCCCAACAGCACTAGCAAACACTCCCCCTAGGACATTGGTTCCGGACCTGCCCAGGTGCAGACCGTCCGGTTTGTACTGGTCCCACCTCCCCCAGAACCGGTTCCAATGCCCCAAGAATTTGAATCCCTCCCTGCTGCACCACTGCTCAAGCCATGTATTCATCTGCGCTATCCTGCGATTCCTACTCTGACTAGCACGTGGCACTGGTAGCAATCCCGAGATTACTACTTTTGAGGTCCTACTTTTTAATTTAGCTCCTAGCTCCTTAAATTCTTTTCGTAGGACCTCATCCCTTTTTTTACCTATGTCGTTGGTACCAATGTGCACCACGACAACTGGCTGTTCTCCCTCCCATTTCAGAATGTCCTGCACCCGCTCCGAGACATCCTTGACCCTTGCACCAGGGAGGCAACATACCATCCTGGAGTCTCGGTTGCGTCCGCAGAAACGCCTATCTATTCCCCTCACCATCGAATCCCCTATCACTATCGCGCTCCCACTCTTTTTCCTGCCCTCCTTTGCACAGAGCCACCTACGGTGCCATGAACTTGGCTGCTGCTGCCCTCCCCTGATGAGTCATCCTCCCCAACAGTACTCAAAGCAGTGTATCTGTTTTGCAGGGGGATGACCACAGGGGACTCCTGCACTATCTTTCTTGCACTGCTCTTCCTGTTGGTCTTCCATTCCCTATCTGGCTGTGGACCCTTCTCCTGCGGTAAGACCAACTCACTACACGTGATACTCACGTCATTCTCAGCATCGTGGATGCTCCAGAGTGAATCCACCTTCAGCTCCAATTCCGCAATGCGGACCGTCAAGAGCTCGAGGCGGATACACTTCCCACACACGTAGTCGTCAGGGACACCGGAAGTGTCCCCGAGTTCCCACATGGTACAGGAGGAGCATATCACATGACCGAGCTCTCCTGCCATGTCTTAACCTTAGATACCCTTAAATTGGTAATAACAATGTTATAGTTCACTTACTGATATAAAAAATAAAAGAAAAGCTACTCACCAATCACCAGCCAATCACTTACCCCATTGGCTGTGACGTCACTTTTTGATTACTTTCTACTTCTATTTTGCTTTCTCTCCCGCTGTAGCTGCACTAGTATGCTTTTGACAGGTCGCTCCCCTCTCACCATCTCCTCGTAAAAGATCCTCTTGGAATGAGTGATCACAATATGGTTGAATTTGTAATACAGATTGAGGATGAGGAAGTTGTGTCAGAAACGAGCGTACCATGCTTAAACAAAGGGGACTACAGTGGGATGAGGGCAGAGTTGGCTAAAGTAGACTGGAAACAAGGATTAAACGGTGGCACAATTGAGGAACAGTGGAGGACTTTTAAGGAGCTCTTTCATAATGCGCAACAAAAATATATTCCAGTGAAAAAGAAGGGCGGCAAGAGAAGAGATAACCAGCCGTGGATAACCAAGGAAATAAAGGAAAGTATCAAATCAAAGACCAATGCGTATAAGGTGGCCAAGGTTAGTGGGAAACTAGAGGATTGGGAAAATTTTAAGCAACAGCAAAGAATGACTAAAAAAGCAATAAAGAAAGGGAAGATAGATTACGAAGGTAAACTTGCGCAAAACATAAAAACAGATAGTAAAAGCTTTTACAGATATATAAAACGGAAAAGAGTGACTAAAGTAAATGTTGGTCCCTTAGAAGATGAAAAGGGGGATTTAATAATGGGAAATGTGGAAATGGCTGAGACCTTAAACAATTATTTTGCTTCCGTCTTCACAGTGGAAGACACAAAAACCATGCCAAAAATTGCTGGTCATAGGAATGTGGGAAGGGAGGACCTTGAGATGATCACTATCACTAGGGAGGTAGTGCTGGACAGACTAATGGGACTGAAGGTAGACAAATCCCCTGGTCCTGATGAAATGCATCCCAGGGTATTAAAAGAGATGGCGGAAGTTATAGCAGATGCATTTGTTATAATCTACCAAAATTCTCTGGACTCTGGGGAGGTACCAGCGGATTGGAGAGCAGCTAATGTAACGCCTCTGTTTAAAAAAGGGGGCAGGCAAATAGGCCGGTTAGTTTAACATCTGTAGTGGGGAAAATGCTTGAAACTATCATTAAGGAAGAAATAGCGGGACATCTGGATAGGAATAGTGCAATCAAGCAGACGCAGCATGGATTCATGAAAGGGAAATCATGTTTAACTAACTTACTGGAATTCTTTGAGGATATAACGAGCATGGTGGATAGAGGTGTACCGATAGATGTGGTGTATTTAGATTTCCAAAAGGCATTCGATAAGGTGCCACACAAAAGGTTACTGCAGAAGATAAAGGTATGCGAAGTCAGAGGAAATGTATTAGCATGGATAGAGAATTGGCTGGCTAACAGAAAGCAGAGAGTCGGGATAAATGGGTCCTTTTCCGGTTGGAAATCAGTGGTTAGTGGTGTGCCACAGGGATCGGTGCTGGGACCACAACTGTTTACAATATACATAGATGACCTAGAAGAGGGGACAGAGTGTAGTGCAACAAAATTTGCAGATTACACTAAGATTAGTGGGAAAGCGGGTTGTGTAGAGGACTCAGAGAGGCTGCAAGGAGATTTGGATAGGTTAAGCGAATGGGCTAAGGTTTGGCAGATGGAATACAATGTCGGAAAGTGTGAGGTCATCCACCTTGGGGGAAAAAAAACAGTAAAAGGGAATATTATTTGAATGGGGAGAAATTACAACATGCTGTGGTGCAGAGGGACCTGGGGGTCCTTGTGCATGAATCCCAAAAGGTTAGTTTGCAGGTGCAGCAGGTAATCAGGAAGGCAAATGGAATGTTGGCCTTCATTGCGAAAGGGATGGAGTACAAAAGCAGGGAGGTGTTGCTGCAACTGTATAAGGTATTGGTAAGGCCGCACCTGGAGTACTGCGTGCAGTTTTGGTCACCTTACTTAAGGAAGGATATATTAGCTTTGGAAAGGGTACAGAGACGATTCACTAGGCTGATTCGAGAAATGAGGGGGTTACCTTATGATGATAGATTGAGTAGACTGGGTCTTTACTCCTTGGAGTTCAGAAGGATGAGGGGTGATCTTATAGAAACATTTAAAATCATGAAAGGGAAAGACAAGATAGAGGCAGAGAGGTTGTTTCCATTGGTGGGGGAGACTAAAACTAGGGGGCACAGTCTCAAAATAGGGAGGAGCCAATTTAAAACCGAGTTGAGAGAGAATTTCTTCTCCCAGAGGGTTGTGAATCTGTGGAATTCTCTGCCCAAGGAAGCAGTTGAGGCTGGCTCATTGAATGTTTTCAAGTCAAAGATAGATAGATTTTTAACCAATAAGGGAATTAAGGGTTACGGGGAGAGGGCGGGTAAGTGGAGCTGAGTCCACGACCAGATCAACCATGATCTTATTGAATGGCGGAGCAGGCTTGAGGGGCTAGATGGCCTACTCCTGTTCCTAATTCTTATGTTCTTATGAACTCCATTATCATTGCTTGGTAATAAGTACATAGAATCATAGAATGGTTACAGCACAGAAGGAGGCCATTTGGCCCGTCGAGCCCCTGCTGGCCAAGAGCGTCTCGGCTAGTCCCATTTCCCCCCCCATCCCTCCCCTGCACTTTCCCCGTAGCCCTGCAAATTGTTTTCTTTCAGATACTTATCCAACTCCCTTTTGAAAGCCTCCAGACAGTACATTCCAGATCCTATCTACTCGCTGTGTAAAAAAAGTTTTTTCTGATGTTGACTTTGGTTCTTTTGCCAATTCCCTTAAATCTGTATCCTCTGGTTCTTGACACTTCTGCCAATAGGAACAGTTTCTCGCTATCTACTCTGTCCAGACCCCTCATGATTTTGAACACGCCTATCCAATCTCCTCTCAATCATCTCTGCTCGAAGGAGAACATCCCAGCTTCTCCAGTGTATCCACGTAATTGAAATCCCTCATTCCTGGAATCATTTTTGTAAATCTTTTCTGCACCTTCTCTAAGGCCTTCATATCCTTCCTAAAGTGCGGTGCCCAGTTGAGGCCGAATCCGTGTTTTATACAGGTTGCTTTAAGCTCTCATGAAGTGTTAATATATTAAATCCTGGAGTACCATGAGCATCAGCTGTTGGAGCTGATCTAATGCATGAATTTGATTTGTGAAATGCAAAGATGATCACAATATGCAATGAGTGCATCCCCTGGAAACTGTAAACTCAAGCTGATGAAACAATTGACTTTACCATTGTGCCATATTGATCAGCTTTGACCTTCCCTTCTTTGCTACTGCTGTTACACATTTAAATCATTGCTGTTCAGTTTTCTGACTGAAATTAAAGAAGATAAATTAGCTATATAAAACACACAAAACGGCTGCATTTTGGCAGTTCTCAGCTTGGCCAGCAGATGGAGCTCTCCTCTACCCTGAAAGTAGAATATTTTGTATCAGTATAAACATCAGGACTAGTCTTGGGCAGATACACTACATCTATTGGACATTTGAACCTAGATTTTCCATGATTTTCATGTCATGTTAACTCAATTTATCTGCATTCTCAACCCCCCCCCCCCCCATCCCAAATTTCTCCAATAGGATCTCCTCCCTTAGCATTATCCTTGGTGATTTCAATCTCCATCTCTGCTCCCCTTACCCCACCTCCTCTGATTTCACTGTCCATCCAAACCTCGCCCTCCATATAATCTCTCCTACCCACATTCATATCCTCTAACTCTCATGGTCTCGATCATAGAAGAAGCCATCTCCGACCACTTCCTTCTTCGCCTGTGTTGGAACAAACTCTTGCACCGTCATTTATGATTGCGTTTTCAAGCTGGCAGCTGCCTAGACTTTGGCCTTCTATTTGCCACAATATATTTTGCAGCTGTTGAACTGCTCAACCACTCCCTCACCTCCACCTTTTTATATGCCCTCAGAAAATCCTATACTCTTTCCCATCCTGGTTGTTCTCCCTGGTATGCCCCCCTTCCCCCCCCCCCCCGGAATCATCGCTGCCACAACTCTGAAGGATGTAAACTTGAACGTATCTAGCGCACAGCTGGTGGCAGTCTACGTCCTAGTTGGTCACGTACTTTCAGAAAAAAAAGAGGCAATGTCAGCAGAGACCTCAAATGGGAACAAATGTGTAAAGACTAAAAATTAAGATATAAAGTGCGGTTTCTGAGAAGAACTTAAATCAAGCTTTTTTTATTAAAAAAACAGAAAAAAAGGGCCAAGGAATGAGTTCAAATGCCTTATCACGCAATCTGACCAGGGCACTCCCAATAGCTTTCACTTGTCTCAACCACTGTGAAGTTCTCTTTCATTTAGTATGCATCCATTAAACGTTCTTTTGATCTTTTTTCAGGATAATGTGGGTCTGAGAGGAATATTTGCCACGGTCTGTGCTGTGCTGACGGTCCCAGTTTTCTCACTGCTGGCGTTCACTTTTGTACCGCCGTTGGTTTCCACGATATGGCTGGGAGTCACCTACTCCTTTGCTGCTGTAAGGTGTTGATTTTATTTTCTCAGCTGACGAGTAACTGATTGTTTGTCTTTCCTTTCTCCCCCCACCCGACTCGCTTTCATCCCTCGCCCCACCCACCTAAAGCAACCATTTTAATGAAGGCGTTCAAGACCCATTCTTCCAGCCTCAGGAACCCCTTGAAGGCAGGGCCCAGTAATGATTTCAGAGGGATACTGTTGGTGAAACTTGCTTTAATTCCTTGTAGAACAGTCTTGGGTACCTGTGCAAATGGTGTCTGGAAATTTCTTAGAAATCTCTGGTTAGTTCCTCGTGTTTTTTAAAATGTATAAAGTTGGATTGTTTTTCTCATCATATAATTGGGCATTTTTGGTTCAATTTCATTCCTTCTCGTGTATAAGAATTGTATATATTAGTGGATCTCCCATGACATTACACATGTAGTCTTCAGGTGATAATTAGAGCAAGATGCGTAGATGTAATTTAGTGTCCATTTTAAAGTCGTACATTCTTTATTTTATATTGAGCATAAGAAATAGAAACAGGAGTAGGCCATATGGCCCCTCAAGCCTACTCCGCCATTTAATATGATCTTGGCTGATCCGATCATGGACTCTGGTCCACTTTCCTACCCGCTCCCCATAACCCCTTATCGGTTAAGAAACTGTCTATCTCTGTCTTATATTTATTCAATGTCCCAGCTTCCACAGCTCTGAGGCAGCGAATTCCACAGATCCACAACCCTCCTGAGAAAAGCAATTTCTCTTCATCGGTTTTAAATGGGCGGCCCCTTATTCTAAGATTATGCCCCGTAGTTCTAGTCTCCCCCATCAGTGGAAACATTCTTTTTGCATCCACCTTGTCAAGCCCCCTCATAATCTTATACATTTCGATAAGATCACCTCTCATTCTTCTGAATTCCAATGAGTAGAGGCCCAACCTACTCAACCTTTTTCTCAGGTCAGCCCCCTCATCTCCGGAATCAACCTAGTGAACCTTCTCTGAACTGCCTCCAAAGCAAGTATATCCTTTTGTAAATATGGAAACCAAAACTGCATGCAGTATTCCAGGTGTGGCCTCACCAATACCCTGTATAACTGTAGCAAGAATTCCCTGCTCTTATACTCCATCCCCTTTGCAATAAAGGCCAAGATTCCATTGGCCTTCCTGATCACTTTCTGTACCTGCATACTAACCTTTGGTGTTTCATGCACAAGTACCCCCAGGTCCCGCTGTATTGCAGCACTTTGCAATCTTTCTCTATTTAAATAATTTTTTTCTGCCAAAGTGCATGACCGTACACTTTCCAACATTATATTCCATCTGGAAAATTTTTGCCCACTCACTTAGTCTTTCTATGCCCTTTTGCAGATTTTTTGTGTCCTCTTCACACATTGCTTTTCCTCCCATCTTTGTATCATCAGCAAACTTGGCTACGTTACACTCGGTTCCTTCTTCCAAGTCATTTATAGATTTCCAATATAAATTCCTGTATCCACGTTTAAAAAAAGAAAGACTTAACATTTATATAGTGCCTTTCACTACCACCGGACGTCCCAACGCACTTTGCAGCCAATGAGTATCACTGTTGTAATGTAGGAAGCACAGCAGCCAATTAGCGTGCAGCAAGCTCCCACAAACTGTAATGTGATAATGACCAGATAGTCTGTTTTAATGACGTTGATTGAGGGATAAATATTGGCCAGGATACTGGGGATAACTCCCCTGCTCTTTTGAAATAGTGCCATAGAATCTTTTACATCTATCTGAGAGAGCAGATGGAGTCTCTGTTTAACATCACATCTGAAAGATGGCATCTTTGACAGTGCAGCATTTCCTCAGCACTGCACTGGAGTGTTTGCTTAGATTTTTATGCTCAAGTCTCTGGAGTGGGACTTGAACCCATAACCTTTCCAAGGTGCGGGTGCTACCCACTGAGCCACAGCTGACACTGCCAATGTAAATTTGTCACGCTGCAATGACACACTCATTCATGGTGCCATTGCAGCACCTCGGGGAGTGGTACAATTACATTGTGACAAGCTGCCACAGGCAGTTTCCATGTTGAGATGGGAATTTATAATGGAAAAGTTGACCGTACGTGCAGATGTAGTTTGTTTTCATATATATATTAAAAACTATAGATAGGACTGTAAAACACTTAAAATAACTAGGAATTGCTGGGATACAAGAGAATAATTCAGAACCAGAATTTTCTTTTAGTTTTGAAGTCCTGTCCTGGTGAAATGCCCAGCAGTTCTGAGGTGGGCTAAGTATTATCAGATGAACTGCATGTTACATCTTATTGCATTGTTGTTAAATATTGTTATTAAAAAAAAAACATTTAAAAACTCTTGGTTTAAATTGAGGGGTGTGGGAAGAAAGGGGGGGGGGGGGGGTTTAATGCTGGTTCACAATAATAAAATCCTGGGTGTCAATTCCTGATTTAGGTACTTAATTGTAATTATTTTCACAGGCAAATTGTGTGTTATTTTTCATCCCACAGGCAAGTCTGTGGCCATCCATCTTGTTAGTAGTTCCTCAAGCAAATATTGGAACAGCCCTTATCGAATGCCTTCTGGAAAATTAAATACACATCCACTGGTTTCCCCCTTATCCACCCGGCTTGTTACATCTTCAAAGAACTCCAGCAAATTTGTCAAACATTATTTCCCTTTCATAAAACAATGCTGACTCTGCTGGATTGAATTATGCTTTGCCAAATGTCCCACTACTGCTTCCTTAATAATGGACTCCAGCATTTTCCCAACGACAGATGTTAGGCTAACTGGGTCTATAGTTTCCTGCTTTTTGTCTGCCTCCATTTTTTTTAAAAAAGAGGGGCGTTACTTTGTGGTTTTCCAATCTGCTGGGACTGCCCCAGAATCCAGGGAATTTTGGTAGATTACAACCAAGCTGGTCTTCTATGGTTGGGTTGAAGTGCAGTGGGACAGAGTAGAGGAAGCTTTAGTCTGCACTTGGCTGTTCTATATCTGACCTGGAAGCACTTCATGTGGATGTTGGGTGCATGAAATGCTTGCTTTGGAGGCAGTTCAGCGAAGGTTCACTAGGTTGATTCCAGAGATGAGGGGGTTGACCTACGAGGAAAGGTTGGGCCTCTACTCATTTGAATTCAGAAGAATGAGGTGTAATCTTATCGAAACATATAAGACTATGAGGGGGCTTGACAAGGTGGATGCAGAGAGGATGTTTCCACTGATTGGGGAGACCAGAACAAGAGGGCATAATCTTAGAATAAGGGACTGCCCATTTAAAACTGAGATGAGGGCTGTGGATCTATGGAATTCACTGCCTCAGAGCTGTGGAAGCTGGGACATTAACTGTCTTTGTCTTAAATTTATTCAAACGATAAGGGGTTATGGGGAGCGGGCAGGGAAGTGGTCTTGAGTCTATGATCAGATCAGCCATAATCGTATTAAATGGCAGAGCAGACTTGAAGGGGCTGTATGGCCTACTCCTATTTATCAAATGTACATTGGTTAACTCCTCAGCTATTTTTTCCTTTCTCGTTTTCTTACTCTGTAGCATGCTCTCTCCCTCCTTCCCTCCCTCATCTTTTCAGCCAAGCTTTGTCACTTTTCCTTATTAATATTGTTTGTTTTTTCTCCTCCAAAACTTTTTGGGACCTTATCGTGCAATAAAAGGTGTTATTATACAACTGTGTTGTTGGTTTATCCCCCCCCCCACCCCAAGCTCAGCTTCTCAGGTGAGTCATTTGCAGAGTGCAACTGCCCTCTGGTATTTCCCAACTGGCAATTATTGACCGAGTGCTGACAGACTATTATCCACACCAGCACTTGCAGCAAACAGGAGTCGAAACCTTTCTTTTTCCCTTTCCTGGTCATCTAACTTGGGACACAGTGGCCAATGGGTAGCTACCACTCACAGATAAGATCAACAAACTTGGTGCACATTGTGGATTGAACGTGGAGCCTGCTTGGGTTAAAAGAAAAGCCATTGTGGCAAAATTGTACAAACCATCAAAAACTCCAAACACAATTAGTGTATTTAATAACTGGTACCAGTGAATTAATTCAGCCTATAACCAGCACTTTTCCTCTCCCTCCTACATAGAACCTTTTCTGATTTTTCCTTCCCATCCCCAGTAATAGGAGGAGCCATAATTCCATCTACCCAGAACTCAGCCCCTTACAGGTATTAGGAGGTAATAACTAGCAGTCCTTGGTTAAAATTCTTTCCTCCCTCAACCCTCGAAGCATGTTCTGACCAATTGGTCAATTATTTAACAACAACCATCTCTCTTCCATGTGTTAGTGACATTTCATTCTGTTTTTGTTCAGGGTGGCACACTCAACAGAACCACTAAGCATTCAGCAGCTGCAAAAGAGGAAAATCAAGAACAGTCAGAAACATCCCCTTTGCTAAGGGAGACAAGTGATGAGAACCAAATTAACTGAATCCAAGACACAAATTGTTCCTATTAAAGAAAACTGGGCTATTCAATAGCCAATGCTTTTTTTTTTTAAAGTGCAAATTTAACAGCCTCATGTCAAACATCAATATCCTCAATCACATTAAGGCAATAATTTTATAGCTGAACTACAGAATGTTTTATTAAATCTCAATACTTGCTGTTCAATACAAGCCTTCAATAAATGTAACAGTCACATTCCTCACCTACACCAGCCCTTGCAGTTATTACGTATGTATGTAACTTGAACTGTGTGGGTGGGGCGCGGGGGGGGTTAGCCTTTTACTATTGTTGGGCTATGAGAGAAGCTCTGGTTTTCTGCTGCTCTGAAGCACACCTGATCTTGGGGTGGATGCTTAACATTGGGTAAGATTGCAAAAGGAAACATTAAAATTTTCCATAGGTCTGTCAGGTGGAGAAGAGCAGCTTATGCCCTCTGGGTATAAAAGTGCTACACAACCAACTAATTACTCCTGTATATTTGTTAGTATGTAGGGCATAAGGTGTGACTGACTAAAAACAAGCAAATGGGAGCAAGACACTCCTCTGGCAAGGAGGAAAAAAATAGTCCTGTGCAAGCCAGTAGGAAAGAATCATGTGATGAGTAAGGAAGTGTTGTATGTTTATTTTTAAATGCAAGAATGTGAACTATATTTCACAGGTTAAACACTCACTTTATAACCATACTTGCATGGGTTTTTGATTAGAATCTCATTTTAATGAAACACCACAGTATTTGTTTGATCCAGGCATGAATGAAGATTGATTTTTCATAGTGTTCCAGATTGGCTGTCTGCTGCTTTGGCTTGTATTGGAAACCAGGGCTTTAACTGCACTGAGTGGTTCCTGCAAATACTGATTACATGACATTGTCAAATATAGTTAGTTGAAAATGACTACTCTGAACACAGGTTTTTTTAAACTCAGCAGTTCATGGATGGGATTTATTCCTCAATCTGGAAATGGCAATTTGCCAGCATAGATGGTGCCAGAAGCTGTGAAACTTACCTGAAACACTTAATTAGCTTCTCATTTGAAAGGAATATTTTGAACAGTTCATTTGTGACTAATTACAAGTTAGTTATCTGCAGTCAACTTTGAATATCCAAACTCTAGCCCTCAATAATCCCTATTTCTTCTTCTCATCCCTCATTACTGGGGTGAAATTAGTAAACAGGGTGCCAGTGAATTGGAAACCTGTTGTACACCAGTGACTTTCATGGGAAAGAAAATAGGGTGCAGTATAAAACAGGCTCCCAATTCACTTTTGGCTTTGTGTTGACAAAAAATTGAGATTTAATGAGTAAACACTAACACCCTCCATCACTGACATGCAAGACTGTTTAAACTATAGATGTAGAAATCTAATTCCACCCCTCAAGTAGGACTTAGCCAGTGATCATGTTTCCTGCTAACCCAGCTGAAAATGATTTGTGTTTACATAGCAGTATGAAACTTTTTTCTTAACTACTTCCTGGTCAGATTTTATTTGCTTATGTATCCATACATGCTCACCCCCATCATGTGCATTAACCATTCCATTCACCCACTCCAGGTAGTTTTAAAAAAAATGACCTGATGCTAATTCAGGAATCCTCTGGCAAAAATACTCAGCCATCAGTAGGTGAAGTTTGCCTGATCAACTATAAATGCTATCCAGAAATAGCTTGCTTTTAATGTGCTTGGATCACCCTGTTTAAGGTGTTAACATTTCTGGAAGGATGATAGGAACAAGTCTTCTCTACTTCCTCCTGATCTACCAGGTTCATCACCCTCAGAGTAAACTTCATTCTGGTTTTGTTTCATAAGTGGTCCCAAGTTTTGCCTGACATCACCTCAAACATTCTATTTACATCATGATATCCATGCCCTTAATAGTAAATACTTGGATCAGATCCTCTGCAAGTCTCCAGTCAGCAAGTACACACTTGAGAAATTAAGTCCATCATAGTTCAAATTCTCAGGCTGGTCATGTTGCCTTTCTGTAGCATTGCTGGAGTTTATAACCTTCAGTCCTAAATAATACCCAAGCCTACAGCAATAGAGGACAGAGACCCATTCATCAGAGGAAAATAGCACAAAGCAAGTTGTGCCTCGTTAAGGTGTAAATAGAACCTCCATGTATAATTTTTTTTGAAGTGCAAAATAGACATTTAGGTTTATAAAATTTCTGCAAATTTGACTTTTATTGTACAACCCAAGCATAGAAATGTTATGGCCAAATACCTTGTGTAGCATGGTCACAGCAGCATTTGTAACTTTGGTTTGAGTTATTTCCATGCTGTGACCAGAATGGAAATTTTATTTGGAAAGCAACATGGTCAAGGATTAGAGAAATAAGAGGCTGATGGGGGTAGCAGTTTTAAGACTGAAAAATCCTCATTGGAGCACTACATCCATTTTGCCTGCCCACCATTAATTTCAAGTTCTAATCATCCACAACTGTCAGTATGACTTTTACATTACAAGTCCTTGTTACACCACTCCAGAACTCTTGCTTATCAAAAAAATGTTCATCTCCAAAACCTTCCATCACAGACTATGCCCACTGGAATCAGTTGGCTTTCACTAAAAGTTTGTTTTTAATTTCTCAAACTTATGGTTTGCTCAAGGAATTCTACAAGGAGCATGTGTCCTGTCTTGGTATCAAATGACCTCAACTTTATCCACTACTTTCCTGATGATGCCACTCTACATTCAGTGCACACAACAGCCATTGTTCCTGGTACTACAGCAGAACCTCTTTCTTTGCCCTTCAAAGAGAAGTCAGTGAAAATCTTATACAATGTGTTTAAACCAACAGCTACCATCTCACACTTGCCATTCCACCCATAATCCTCAGACATCTTCAATTAAATACAAAATACTCTGCTTTGCCACTGCTAGAACATGCTTCAAAAAGCTTTTCCTTTCATGCCCAACACTTAATTGCCCTCAAATCTTAGAGATGGAATGTTTAAGTGTTTCCAATGTCCTACATGTTTGTTAGCAGATGTAGCAAGTTTTGGGGGGGGGGGGGGGGGGGGGGAAAGAGAAAAGGAGAGAGAGGTGAAAATCTGCCACCAGCCAAATATTTACTTCAGATTGACTAGAAAATAGAAATTTTATTGGATGAGAAAATACAGAAACTCAGTAATTTTTTTTGGCTATTGCTATTCAGTTATCTGCATCCAAGATGGTTGCATAAAAGGCACAGGAAAAAAGACCGCTTCCTCACTGGCAATAATTGGCATACATGTGTGCACAACCTTCAAAACATTCCTTGAACTATAGTATAGAAAAAAAAGTCAGTGAGGATACAGCATTAAGTACCCTGAACACTGCTGCCAAAGCTAGACTGCAAGGCAGCTAATAGAAATGTACCCTGAGAGCACAAGCAAAATTGAGCATTGGTTAGAATTATGCTACAAAACATTTCATTTAACAAAGTCATGTCAAAACTGCAAACAGCAAATGATTAACTTAAATAAGAGTATTAAATACAGCAACCTTTCAGTACAATGTTATTACCCATTTGTATAGATTTCATGTTACTTTTCTATGTCTTGTTATAAATACTTTCAAGTTATCAGCAAAATTAAAACTAGCAATGGTATGTTTTAAAGTCTGCCATAGAAAAGCCTAAAATGTAGTTAAATCTTCAAGAGATCCCTGATCTAAAATGGGGAAGATTTCCTCTACACTATAGCTAGCTAATCAGAAACCAATTTAAGATAGGAAATATTTGCCCAATGCAATTCAGGAAAATATATATTTCAAAACTAATCACCTTTCTGTTTCAAGTTTAAATGTTACCATGCCCATTTATAGTTGCAATGTTTATTATACACTAGTTCATAGATCAATATAAAGGAGCTGAAGAATCTGAGTTGCACATAATGTGCATGTTACAATCATGCCAAAGAATCTTTTCAATACATTGGCTGATTTTGCACAACTGTATATTCTTGGTGAACTAAGGTAACAGCTACAGGATTGGGACATGATTCTGATCAAACTCATTCCATTACCACAATCATGTAATTCCATTATAGCCTCCCCACAACATGCTAGTCCCAGGTCACTCCACAGGGTGCAGAAAACACTTCACATGCACAAGGCTGAACTGAAATATTATGGCTGGACTAGTCCACACTGCAGGAAAAAAAGCAGCTCTTGGGAGACAGACATCTTAAGACACTTGATGGGATCTGCAACAAAGGGGACACAACATAAACAATGAGGTTCAACACAGCTGACATTCAATGCCTAGGTCCTTGCACTTGGCTAAACAGACATGCCCAGTTCATCTTACAATGCAAGTTTTACACCATTTATTATTTCCACATTTACCAATGGGTACAAACAATTCTGTTTAAGCTATAGTATACTTCTGGGCCAGCAAATCCTCGTTGAAAATGAACAGCTGCTTTGAAAATAAAATGTACTCGCCTTTCACAGATGAACATTCAAAGGACAGGGAAAAACAGATTGTTAAATATTCAGATGCTGTTCAGAAAAGGTTCTATTCACAACTCAGTTGAAGTGTATTCAAGTTTACCCACTGTTCCATGCAGACTTGGGAAGAGAAAAAAAAAAAGAGTCAAACAAAGCAGAGAGCTTCCTTAGAACAACGAAAGAGTGGATCTACCACCAGGGGGCTGGGTGACCTTGTTATGGGATCGTGGACGTGGACCTAGATGAGGTTCATGATCATCCACTGTGGGCTCCTTTGTATTTTCGTCATCTTCCGTTTCTTCATTTTCTTGTTCATGCTCTGGGAAAATAAAATTTACATTGTTTTATTCAGTAGCTAATTGTTTTAATTTGTTCCTAAATATTGTAAACATTTATATCTAACTTCCAATATTTCATTTTGCTACTTAAAATAAAGGCATCATGGCTACTTTATGCTCAGATTTGATATTACATTTGGATATCAATTTTATGCATGCCAACTGCTCTAAGCAAATTTTCTGTAATGATCAGTTTGCTCCAATACAAGTCTCACCTTTCAATTCCTCATTTGCATCAGAGAACAAGTTTGCATCCTGTTTTTAAAAAAAAAAAGTTACAAATTCATTACCATTCAGCAACTAGACTGCATTATGTAATGCAAATCAAGCCATTAGTACACCACTGGAGTATTAAAGAAACTGTTTCAGATACACTTTATGCAGTCACAAATGATGTTAGTTGGAATCCAATAAAAACAGGTTTCCCATTAGAGGTGGACCTGATCAAGTTAAATTCAGGACTAGCTACAAGTCCCATTGGTTGAGCATTAGGTGATTTGGTTAATAATTTGTAGTTGATGTAATGGTTCCCATTACTCCCAATAAACATTTATCTCCAATTTTTAATATTTCATACTAAAATGTGAAGGCATGCTCAGATTCACTCATGACAAAGCAGGCATCCCACAATATTTACAATGTAATCTATACTTCAAATACCAATTGCTCATTTTATAACATGCAATGAAGTTTCAAGACCAAGCCATCATGGATGCCATTCAGCTTGCTTGAATACAACACTAGACAATCCTGCACTATCAGTGTAGCCACCACAACATAAAATTTATAATGTTTATGGGATTGGCAGGCAAATGGGGTTTTGCACCATTACCCTCTAGATGAATCATATGCCAGAAACAATTTAACTTGTGCTGTTCCAAATACTGTAAACAAAATGTACCAAGGTGATCCCTCGGCATCATACACCATCCAATACAAGAGCTCAGCATTAAAACTCTGCAACACTTAAAGTTATTGACTTGAAAGGGTAGAACTAACTGATTCAAAAGTTCAAACAGGACAGGATGCCACAAAAATAGTCGTATATTTATATTCTAATGTTTTAAGTTCACAAGATAGTTATAGATGAAATCTTGCATCATCCATCAGAATAGAAAAAAGTTATTGCTTGCTAACTACCCCAAAATAACAATCCAATTGTTTCTTGAATTAGTTCAATGTTTTAGTCTCCATCCTACAACTAACTTAAGCCCAGGAGAGGCACAAGTTTAGGACCCAGAAGAGACAAGGGCCCAGGGGCAGCACAGGCCAGCCCACACTAGGTCTGTGCAGCAGAACTGGTCTCCAGTTGTCTTGGTTAATCCTTGCCACTGAACCAAGACCTAGCTCCATCAAGCCCGTGCTGGCTGGTGTGCAATGACCCAGATGTTAAAATCCACAGGCATCTTCCACCCTTCAATATGCAGTTCTGGACCTGGAATATTAGATCCTTCATTGAAACACCTGAGAACTCATCCTTTTTGGTGGAAGCAAGTCATTCTTGATATGAGGGACCACCCAAGAAGGAGTCCTTACAACAGCTCAATGAACACAGGGCACTGTGTTTATGAACCATACCTTTGGTTTGTTTGGATGAGAGAGAACTGCAGTGGAAGCAACAGATTCCCCAAAGATGTCACTGCTTTTGGCACCAGCTGGAACATTCCGCGGTTGTGAAGAAACAGGATCTGGCTCGCTAAAAATCCCACTGCCTTTTCCACCTAAAAACAAAAAGTTTAACAGTTAGAAAGCTAGCAGAATCTGCAGATTCAAGTTCAGCATCAACAATTAATACATTTTTAATCCAGCAAGTTTGTTTTGAAATACATCACCTGAAAGGGTGGTAGAAAATTTTAACATTCAAAAGGAAATTCTTAAATGTAGGACTATGGGGAAGAGGCAGAGAGGGAGACTAATTGGATAGCTTTCAAAAGGTAGACAGATGGCCTCCTTCAGTGCTGTACCATTCTATGGATAATATAAAAAGGAGTTGGGGAAACTGGCAGATGCAAAAGTCAAATAATTGAAAGCAATCCAGTGCCAAATAGAAATACTATTAATCCTCAAATCAGAAAGGGAGGAATTCAGTCCCTCAAGTTTAAAGCAACCAAGTTGCAACCCCTCATTACTGTATTTGTAAACATGGCAAATCTGAAACCACTGGGGCACAGTAACTAATTTCTTCCTAGGGGATTTTCACTCACTCGATTGATATTCAGACTTTGACAATTCCCATTAACAGCAATACATTTCACATCATTTAGATCATCCGCCATATCATTTTGAAATCTTATTTCTGTCCTGATGCTTGCGATCATCAATTGCCAGCTTCAATTTTGATCTCATTAGTGAACTTCTAAATTGAGGATCCCTTTGTAATTTCTTGCAAGTCCAGAAGCTAGCTTCTCTATCCTCTTGCAACCCCCGCCCCCCCCAATCCCACTCCCAAAGTGCAATCCATGGCACTATTTGATTTGCCAATTGGACAGTTGTCAGGTGGGGCAGATTTGCCCACCTACCAATGTGCTGATCATGTTTGATTGTGGGTAAGCTCCCAGCTATGTTGGATGTAGCAACATAGTGAGCTCACCAAAGGAAAATGGGAGGAACAATAAGCTATAAAGAGGGCCAATTAGGAATGGCTAATAAATTTCAAACAATTCAATCAAAAGATAAGTGGCAGATAAAAGATCAGCAGCCATTATAAATATTTTTATCACACATTTCAGTCTTAAAGTTGTTTGGCAAATCTCAGTAGCTAGCATAAATGAGGTACAAAGTAATGTGATCAAATGAAGAAAATACTTCCAAACCCTGTCAAGACTAGCAAGTAGAAGGGCTCTTCTCAAGACAACATTAGTGTTCCTGAATGAGGAAGACAACTGACATTACAATAGATCACTGCCATGGGTAGAACCCTATGGTGCACAATAGCTACAGAGGACCTTGTAGCAGATCTCAGCTCTATCTGACTGCTGGTTGTCCTGCAACCTATGTAACCAGTTCTGTATAGTCATTGCCAAGTCAGAGACTCAGTTGCAAATGTTGATTTAGGTGCAGTCTATCATCCATTGTTCCTCCTCCAAAAAACCCACCATTTCCCCAATGTTGAGTAAAATGAAAAAGATGACAGCCATAGCACTTGGCAAAGTCCCCTGAACAACTGATGAAACCAGTAAAAAAGGAAAAGTGCTCAGTTCAGAATATTGCCATAAATCTGGGACTAAATGTGCTACTGCAAATCAGTGGGTGCTTCTGACTGTAGTCAAGGGAATGCAGGTCAAAATGTAATCCTTTAAAGCCGTAGTGTCATTCTGGTGAATCAGCACTGCAGCCTCATTTCCCCCCCCCCCCTCCCCCAAATATACTCCAAGGTGCAATGCCCAACACAGTACTCCAGACAGTGATCAATGCTCCTTACAATTGAAGCACAACTTCCTTCCAGCCCCTCAAGATAAAGGCCAACATGCCATTATATATACACCTGTACTGACTTAATTTGTATTCTTGGGACTCCCAAATCTCTGCTCTCGTCCCAAGCTTTTCACCATTTAGACTTATCTTTCTTGGGTCCAAAGAAGATGACCTCACTTGACCACACAACTCCATTTGCCATAATTTTACCAACTCAGTCTGTCCCTTTGCAACTTCCTGCTCCCATCTGTACTACTTATTGTCCCTCAATGTCATCTTACACATTGAACTTTCAATTCCTTCATCCAAGTCATTAATATGGTGAAAAGTTAATGCCCTGAACAAGCAGCATGGTTACAACATGTTTATATTATTAAATACCAATAGGACCTCAACCAGCAGTATTGACTCTGATTTCCCACTCGGCCACTAAAGACACCTGCAGATTATAGCAAGCGGGAAGTTTATCATGCACCATCCTGTAGATATCTACAAACTGATTCTATACACATTATAGAATCGGTACGTCCAATATCACCCAGTGGCCATCCACAAATTACAGGGCTTGAAAAGATTAGTTTAATTGGTCTTTACCTGGAGGATTGGATCTCTTTGGCAAAGAAGTTTCTTCCGGTGGTCCAAAAATGTTGGATGCCATCTTGTGGGGTTTGCTGGATGTCACATCAGTCGTACCAAATATGTTACTGGAACCACCACCAGGTGGTCTGAGCACTCGGCTAATGAGGAACAGGAGTCAAGAATTATTAGTGCTCCATTTTAGTCAGTCATCTGCTTTTCTACCCCTAGCGCATACTATAAAATCCCAGAGAACCTAGTTTACCAACTCAAGGCAACCCTGCAAACATTATGGAAAGGCCTTAGCACTATTTACCAAGCAACAGATATTACAGTTCAACAAAATGTCAGTTATTACACAAGGAATGGTTTTTAATTAAACTCAGTATTAAAAAGGAATAAAGCAAACACCTAGCATCAATAGTATCTACTCCTGTTATAGTACGTTGGAGAGAACAGTATTTTTAAAATCTGCCTCAAGAGCATCAACCCACTGGAAGTATGCTTGTTTCTCCACACCAAGTTACCTTGCTAGCCATACAATTAATTATTTTGAGCCTATACCCAGTAGCAAATGGGAGCAAGACTGCACAAATTCATTGGGCTATGCACATGGAAATGTCTTCCAAATGTTGAGTTTTGGGGAACAGCAAGATGTTTCTTTCCACTCTCCCAAAACCACACATTAAGTTTTACAACTTGATATTCTAGTTCTTCCTGTTTGAACACAAAGGCAATGGACTGTAGTTTGACAAAACTACTAATAGTACTTTCTCAGTCATACTGCTTCGCATCAGAATCATTCTGAAGTGGTAAACCTAGGGATATTTTGAACTATTCTATTATGCAATTGTTATTTTACAATATGGGTACTTCTGTGCTGTAAACTTCTATGATTCTATTGATCCTCTAGTTTTCAACTTGCTTCAAAATAAAAGTGAAAACTCAGGATCTGTTTAACAGATTAATTTTTAATTTGGGGGGTATAGTAGCATAGTGGTTATGTTAATACTCATTTAAACTGCCCATCTTATAAATTTAACAAATTAGACCCGAAGGTAGTCTGATATCCAATTGTGATGACTAAGCTGTGCCAGTTCTTACTGTGTGATTTTGAAACAGGAACTTTCACATTACGTGATTGGGATGCTCACTACACTACAGAAACAGGTCAACACGAGTACAGTGAGTAACTTGGAAAACAAACTTTAGGCATGATCATGGACTTAATATTTAAAGTCAGATTTTAGATATACACAACTATACAATGTCATCTGCTGCCAGTCAATGTTAAGCAAGCTCAAGCAAAGGGACAGGGGAATTAAAAAACATACTATAGTACTGTTCAGGGTTACTTCCTGCAGTACCAATTTCAATGTTGTTGCAGTATAACTCATATTAGTGCTGTCTCACAATGGACTTAAGTGATGTCATCCTAAAACAATGAAAGTCCAGAGTCCATTGTAAAACATGATTAAGACTGGCTAGTCCAAATTTAGTTCTAGTATATAAAGTTTACCCACAGATTAGATACACCAGTCACCACTTTAAAGTGCACTCAATGAATAGATGAATAAGTCCAATATTAGAGTCACAACTAATCTCAAGCAAATCTAGCAACAACTCATGTAGCACAGGGCTTCAAATAGAAGTGGTTGGGCTTTGATAAACAAAACCTCAGAACATTAACTCAACAGTCTCAAGATTGTAACAGAGCAACAACCCAAGAGGTTTCGCAAACTAAAGTAGGAGTCACTAAGCAATCAACATTTTACACAAAGACTCTAAAGTATTAACTGATGGAGGGTTAAAACATATATCATTTTCATATCACCTCAGAGGACAACAACTATTTAGCAAATGCAGTAGTCATTCTGACAATATCTCAAGCAGACAAGACATTAAAATGTTCAACTGAAGGATAACCCTTGCAACACAGCACTCAACTCATTCCTGCATTGGACGGTCAGCTGAGTAAGTGTTCAAGATTGAATCAACAACTTTCTAACTCTAGGAAAGCCAAGCAAACATCCAAACAGGCACCTTCTAGTAGCTGGCTCACAGGAGAATTGGTAAAGGCCTGGAATCATATCCCCTACTCCATAAATGGTGCACAATAGGAGGGAAAATGTTAAACTTGTAGAATGTACAGTACAGAAACAGGCCATTTGGCCCAAACCAATCCATGCTCCACATATGCTTCCTCCTATCCTACTTAACTAAACTAACATTTTACCACCATCAAACCAGATGGCAAAAAAAAAAATCAAAAAATCTAAAGTAGGTATATGCTTAGCATTAACAAGAAATGTAGGAAAAACAAGTCAAATCCTCCAAAAGAAGTGCTACCAGTTTCAGGTCTGCCCTAGATATTCTCTTGGGTACAATGGCACTGCTCAATTGTCCAAGACTGACAAGTGTCTTTATTCAGGCATGTGCCTGTATTGCCCAATATCTAGTTATACATTACCATAATACAGGGATGCAACAAAAGGAACCACTTATAATCTGAAATGGTGTGTCTGGTTTTGATTCCAGACTGAAAAACACTTGGAAACAAGGCCATATGAATTGTTAAACTGTTTAATTTCATAGATGGCAAGTGAAAATAGAACAGTCAAAACAAATTCTACTTTACTCAATCTCACCACCTCTAATAAAACAAATGGAAAGGTAATAAAGCACACACCCTTCTATGGGTTGATCAACTTGGTTTTGCATTACCTTCCTTGAGATATGTCTATACTACAAAAAAAAGGACTTAGCTTCCAGGTCAACATACTCAGGATACAACACAATAGGAGCAGGAGTAGGCCATTTGGCCCCTCGAGCCTACTCCACCATTTAATCTTTACGCAGAGGGTTGTGAGGATCTGGAACTCACTGCCTGGAAGAGTGGTGGATGCAGAAACCCTCACCACTTTTGAGATGGTTGGATGGGCACTTAGCACCGTAACCTGCAGGGTTACAGACCTAGAGCTGGTTATTGGAGATTAGACAGGATAATCTTTTGTTGGCACAGATATAATGGCAAGTACTGCAGGGAATCAAATATGGCCAGGGTGATCACCTGGTGGGTCAGGGGAATTTTCCCAGATTATTTCTCCCTAAATTGGCCTGAGTTTTTAAATCTGGTTTTTGCCTCTCCCAGGAGATCACATGGCTCCAGTTGGAGTGGAGCGTAGAATGTTTCAGTGCAAGAGGTGTTGCAGTTGTGTGCGGCGGACAGGTTGGGCTGTGTACTCTTTGCCCTTCTGCCATTGTTCATAGGTTTATATGCAACCTTCAGGGCTGCTGACCAAGGGCCGTGCATCTTTGTCGACCAGCACAGACACAATGGGCTGAAATGGCCTCGTGCTGTAAATTTCTATGCTTCTACTATTTCTGCCAAAGTGCATAACCTCACATTTTCCCACATTATACTCCATCTGCCAAATTTTCACCCACTCACTTAGCCTGTCTATGTCCTTTGCAGATTTGTGTGTCCTACTCACATTGCTTTTCCTCCCATCTTTGTATCGTCAGCAAACTTGGCTACGTTGCACTCAGTCCCTTCCTCCAAGTTATATATAGATTGTAAATAGTTGGGGTCCCAGCACTGATCCCTGCGGCACCCCACTGGTTACTAATTGCCAATCATTTATCCCGACTATTAGCCAATCCTCTATCCATGCTAATATATTACCTCCAAACCCAGTATCTTGTGCAGTAACCTTTTATGTGGCACCTTGTCAAATGCCTTCTGAAAGTCCAAATACACCACATCCATTGGTTCCCTGTTATCCACCCTGTTTGTTACATCTTCAAAGAAGTCCAGCAAATTTGTCAAACATGACTGCCTTCATAAATCCATGCTGACTCTGCCTTACCAAATTTTGCTTCTCCAAATTGTCCTGCTACTGCTTCTTTCATAATGGACTCCAACATCTTCCCAACCACAGATGTTAGGCTAATTAAGTCTATAGTTTCCTGCTTTTTGTCTGCCTCCTTTTTTTAAAATTAGGGGCATTACATTTGCAGTTTTCCAATCTGCTGGGATCTCCCCAGAATCCAGGGAATTTTGGTAAATTCCCTTAGCAGAGAGGTCAACAACCAGGGAGCATAGATTTAAAGTAATTGGTGAGGTTGAGGAAATGAAGGGAATAATTTTTTCCACCTGGAGGGTGGTGGGGGTCTGGAATTCACTGCCTGAAAGGGTGATAGAGGCAGAAACCCTCACCACATTGAAAAAGTACCTGGATATACACTTAAAGTGTCATAAACTACAAGGTTACAGACCAAATGCTAGAAAGTGGGATTAGGCTAGATACCTTGGTCAGCCAGCATAGAGACAATAAGCCAAAATAGCCTCCTTCCATGCTGTAAATTTATGATTTTTTTTTTAAAAAACAAAATTTGCACACACAATGCCAAAACCCTTAAAGAAAAATACCAAAATGTGAGCCGTTATAGCAATTCAAATTGTCAAACTTATTTTAGAGATTGCGCCAAAGGAAAGAGTTGCACTTTCCCCACCACTACTTTTAGGTCAGAGCTCGAAACAGTCAACATAACATTTTTTACAGGATCCTGAGCAGTATGGCTATAAATTGACAATCCTAAGAATGAACATAATCACTTTATTTCATATTACTAAGTTAAAGCAGCAATTAACTAACCCAACTGCTTCAAGGTTACTTCAGTCAGTCATTCAGATTACATAAAAGTTCAACTCCATACCCTTATTGAAATAAAAATTTAAAGTCTGACTTTTAAGTACAGCAAAGAGAATTCAGGAACTAGTCACATTTTAGTGTACTAATTATACCACATTACTGAATCAGTTTATTTTAAGCATTAGAATCAGTTTATACATAGCATTTTTGGCATAAGTAGTTCTAACAGACTGGAGAACCTTTGAAGTTCAGTGACATTCATAAGCAACAACATAATTATGAACTGCAAGAGGCCTTGCACTACATGTAAAAAAAAATAGCACAAACAAATCCATTTTGGCTCATAGAGCTTGACCCTTTCAACTTATTCAACCAGCTTTTCACCAATTTAAACTTATGCCCTCTTGTTCAGGTGTCCAGTTTCAGCTCTGCATTAGATAGTCTTATGGACTCCTAATGTACACTGCTCCCAAAAAGATAACCCTTTAAAACAAAGTACTCAATTTATCACAAAGTGGCAAAAGAGCAAAATACTGCAGATGCAGGAAATCTGAAATAAAACAGAAAATGCTGGCAACTCAGGTCAGGCAGCATGTGTGGGGAGAGAAACAGTGTTAATGTTTCAGGTGAATGACCTTTTCTCAGGATTATTACAGCAGGGCTGTTGCTAACAAAGACCACAGCCTGCAGTTAAAAGTTTAACTGTAAAAAACTGACTTAACAGGACACAATGAGCCTTTGATAAGATAGTCACAACAGCTCCCATCAAAAAAATACATAATTTAAGCATTATTGCTACTCCCACTATGAAAAGAACAAAGTTGAGTCTCAGTGACCAGATAATCTGTTTTTGTCAGAGGGATAATTGTTGGCTAGGGCTTGGGGTGTGGGGAGGGGGGGGAAGGGAAAGAGGGGAAGGGGGGGGAGGGAAAGAGGGGAGAGGGGAGAAAGTGCAACTCCTCTGCACTGGTGTCTGGTGGGGATTTTTTACATTAACTTGAACAGACAGGGCCTCAGTTTAATACTGCATCTGAAAAATGGCAGCTCCAAAAACATAGTACCCTCTGTCACAATATCAGCCTTATGTGCTTGAACTTATCACCTGACTCAGGAGTGGATCACCACTAAGCCAAGGCCAACACTTCAGGCCTAAAGACAAGCCATTCGATACTAGAGCAGTGAACAAGCACCGAGTGCTACCTGACCTGTCTGTATACCTACAATGTACAGGTTGAATCTCCTTTATCCAGAACCACCCCTCGTCCAGAATCATTCCCAGCTACCGGGTGGCACATGCGCAGAGCACCGACATGAACAAATTGAAGTGCTTCCTCACTGCCAACTCCCACAATCACTGGCCTGACCCCACAATCCACCACCACCTGCTACTCCCTCCCAACCCATGATCTCTGCCACACTGACAGCCCCAAGCCAGCCAGCCCCTATACCATCCAATTTAACATGACCACCCCTCATCCAGAATAGGTTCTTGATAAGGGAGGTTCAACCTGTACAAGAGTCTAGCAGAAAATACTTGAGCCTAGAGGAATAAAGTAATCAAGTGGTCAATACCGATTAAAACATGCTCTCTTCATCCTCAATGGACGAGTCCACACAAGATGGTGCATATATCCAAGACATTCAAATCAAGTTAAGCACCTGCCCAATCGGAATTACTGTTTTGGGAGATTAAAGGTACATTAATGCTCCCAGACGTGAGGGCTCCAGAGAGATCCTTGCTGGAAAGTGGCTGGCTAAGATGAAACAAAGCTGCAATGTCGCCACTGGTCCATTTGTCTTATACACGTGAAACCACAAGTGCCAACAGATTACTGAACCAACAACACAGTCAAGCCCATTTCGATCCTCGCATCAACAGATCTGATGAATTCCTTCCCCCAAGGCTAAAATCTTAGCACCTCCACCTCTCCGTATTAATACCAATCTAAAAAAGCCAATCAGCTCATCCGGAGAGAACCTAGTCAGTCGCCTTGTCACAGCAGCTCAGTACAGTACATGGGTGAAGCCTTCCTGGTCTTTACAGAAGATCACATACTCCGAAAGGGTAGGAGTGATAAAATGCAGCAAGTTCCTGTTGGATTCAGGACAGTACAGAAAAAAACTCGAACTTTGTCCCCACACTTCAAAGGCTGTCGTATTTAAGGAATACAATCGCATACCAAAGATTCCAAAAATGAATGCCCAACGACCACATATGCAAAGCAGCTAACAGAAGAAAAATATAAAAAGGAGACTGAAGGCTTGTTTGGTAGATTTTTAAAAATAACTCAACGATGCGATCTTAGAGTTGCCGAATTGGTCACATTTTAAAAAGGAGCCCATGGGCGACGCAATATTGTGTAAACTATCAAAATGACGAAGCATCAATTGTGCAGACGGAAGTGAGAGTCAAAGTGAAACTCAGCCTCGCTCGTCACACGGTGGCGATGGACCCCTATGCCTCAAGATGAGTGGACTTCAGGGAGGCGCCGGGCTCCGACAGCGGTCAGCTTCAGCCGGGGAGGGCGGCTGGACCAGCGCCGCTTGGAGCCTGACCCTAAAGCGCTTGGTGCCGCACCGGATAGAAAACTTTTGAGATACTTCTCCGCGGGGAAGTGCAAGCTGTGATGGAAACGGGGATTTCCTTCCCCCCACCCCGGCGGTAACCATGGCAACACGTCCTAGGTGCGCGGCTCTCGACCGGGAATTGGGCCAGTCACGGGTAACCTTCCCCAGGGAGGGACACGGCCCCGGTATCCCGCTACCGTCCGGACAGACGGACACTGACCGCGGGGCTCAGCCGCTGCCAAGCACCGGCTCGGGGACTAACCGCCGCCGGTGCTTCCACTCACACCGGCTGCCGGCCTCCTCTCACCTGGAATTGGGTCTGTTCTCCAAACCCTGAAAAGTGCTGGTGGAAGTCATTCTGGCCCAGTGTCCTCTCACTTCGCTCCGGTCCGACTCTCTCCCTAACGGCCGCTGAGAGACAGCCCGCACCAATCCTCATTTAAAGTAGCAGCAGGGCCCCTCTCATTGGCTAATCTACGTGTCAATCAGTAATCGTCCCGCCCTTAGCGTGGATTCGTACTCTCTGATTGGATAGTTTTCCAAGAGAGGCGGGCCCGGACGGGTCGCCGTCAAAAGGAAGCCCCGCCCATAAAGCGAATCCTGATGTTTGATTCGCTCGCGTTCACCACCATTAACCCAGACCCCTGGCCAATCAAAACAGCAGGTTGACAGCGAAACGTCATTTAATCCCACCCACCCAGCAGAAGGTGTGTCCTGATTGGATAAATTCGAATCCTGTACAGTTACTTTGAGCACGAGCCATTGATGAGAAAGGCACGTCAGGCATCTACCGTAATAGCTAATTTCTCTTGGGTTCTCTCGCGTCAATACCAACACAGACTCCTTTTCTATTACATCTGTAATTTGATATTTTAACTTACGTGGGCCCTTAACAAGAGGAAAAGAACGGCCCGCGTGCTTCTGTAATCCGCGCCAAAAGTATTCAGAACCAGTGAGCTATCCTTGGAGAATCGGGCCAATGTAAAGATTGCGGCACTCGTGACTGCGGCAGAATTAAAACGGATAAGATAACCTTACGTGAAAATAAATGATGTAGAAGGGAATTGAGCGATATTCCCAGGGTGAAAAGAGGTCATTCGAGTGTGAGCAGGCTCGTGTGTATTTTTTAAACCGGCATAGACCAATGGCCTGCAATAAAAACAGAAAATGCTGGAAATACTCAGCGGGCTAGGCAGCACCTGTGGAGAGAGAAACAGTTAACGTTTCAGACCAATGGCCCTTCATCATGTATTGACGTGGTCAGAGAACTGGTTGGCAGACAGGAAGCAGAGAGTCGGGATAAACGGGTCCTTTTCAAAATGGCAGGCAGTGACTAGTGGAGTGCCGCAGGGCTCAGTGCTCTTTGCAATATACATTAACGATTGGGATGAAGGAATTAAGTGTAATATCTCCAAGTTTGCAGATGACACTAAATTGGGTGATGGTGTGAGCTGTGAGGGGGACGCTAAGAGGCTGCAGGGTGACTTGGACAGGTTAGGTGAGTGGGCAAATGCATGGCAGATGCAGTATAATGTGGATAAATGTGTGGTTATCCATTTTGGGGGCAAAAACACGAAGGCAGAATATTATCTGAATGGCGGCAGATTAGGAAAAGGGGAGGTGCAACGAGACCTGGAGTCATGGTTCATCAGTCATTGAAGGTTGGCATGCAGGTACAACAGGCGGTGAAGAAAGCAAATCGTATGTTGGCCTTCATAGCTAGGGGATTTGAGTATAGGAGCAGGGAGGTCTTACTGCAGTTGTACAGGGTCTTAGTGAGGCCTCACCTGGAATACTGTGTTCAGTTTTGGTGTCCTAATCTGAGGAAGGACGTTCTTGCTATTGAGGGAGTGCAGCGAAAGTTCACCAGACTGATTCCAGGGATGGCTGGACTGTCATATGAGGAGAGACTGGATCAACTGAAGTTTAGAAGGATGAGAGGGGAGCTCATAGAAACTTATAAGATTCTGACGGGACTGGACAGGTTAGATGCGGGAAGAATGTTCCCGATGTTGGGGAAGTCCAGAACCAGGGGACATAGTTTTAAGATAAGGGGTAGGCCATTTAGGACTGAGATGAGGAGAAACTTCTTCACTCAGAGAGTTGTTAACCTGTGGAATTCCCTGCCACAGAGTTGTTGATGCCAGTTCATTGGATATATTCAAGAGGGAGTTAGATATGGCCCTTACGGCTAAGGGGATCAAGGGGTATGGAGAGAAAGCAGGAAAGGGGTACTGAGGAAATGATCAGCCATGATCTTATTGAATGGCGGTGCAGGCTTGAAGGGCCGAATGGCCCACTCCTGCACCTATTTTCTATGTTAGACGAAGGCCCTGTGCTCCGAGGGCTCACTGGTTTCCAGCATTTTCCGTTTTTATGTTTTGTTAAGGGCCCAATTTTTTTTTTAAGTTAACGTATCAAATTACAGATGTGCTTGACAAAGGGTCACAGACCTGAAACGTTAACTCTGTTTTTCTCTCTCCACAGATGCTGCCTGACCTGCTGAGTATTTCCAGCATTTTCTGTTTTTATTTCAGATTTCCACCATCCGCAAGATTTTGCTTTTTGATAGACCAATTGCCTTTTTTTCTGCCTTGGAAATTCTATGTAATTATATGAAATTAAGAACATGCTGAGTTTTAGAGTTCCAATGGTTTATTCCTGGTACATGTGCTAAGTTCCCAGTTTGTCTTCAGCAACAGTATCTGATATCTATGACAATTAAAAAAAAAAATCCTGAATCAAGATGTGAACTCAAGAGTAAGAGGTAAGAGAATATAATTTGTTTTAAGAAGTACTTTCGTACTCATGGTAGTTCTGCTACTTTACTATGTCAATTTGCTCAGTTGGTAGCTACCTCTGTGCTGAGTTGGAAGGCTATGGGTTCACAAGATGGTTATGGGCGAAGAAAGCTATTTGGTCTATCTTAATTCATCTCTCCAGAAACAACAACAATATGAACCCAAGCACTAGAAGGAGCTATTAGGATGGGTGAGCAAAAGCTTGGTCAAAGAGGTGGATTTTAAGGAGGGTCTTGAGCGAGGTGGAGGTGTTTAGGAAGGGAATTCCAGAATGTGGTATCTGGGCAACTGAAAGCACAATAGTGAGGCAAAAGGAGGTGGTTGTTGCGGGGGGAAGCGGGGGATGCACAAGAAGCTGATGACAGATGAATGGAGAGTTTAGGGGTGAGGGGTTAAAGCTCCAGAGCAGGTTACAGAGATGGGTAGTGGTGACACCATGGAGGAATATAAACACAAGAATGAGAATTTTAAATTTGAGTCACTGGGGGAACGGGAACCAATGCGGCACTTGGCTAGAGGCGGGAGCAGCGTTGGAGAGGCCTATAAAAGGCCCAGCGGGAGCTCGAGAGTCAGCGGCAATTGGCGAGAGGTGAGAGCAGCGTCGGAGCGGCCTATAAAAGGCGTACCGGTGCAGCTACAGCGGGAGAGAAAGCAAAAAAGAAGTAGAAAGGAATCAAAAGGTGACGTCACAGCCAATGGGGTAAGTGATTGGCTGGTGATTGGTGAGTAGCTTTTATTTTTATTTTTATATCAGTAAGTAAACTGTAACATTGTTATTACCAATTTAAGGGTATCTAAGGGTTAAGGCATGGCAGGAGAGCTCGGTCACGTGATATGCTCCTCCTGTGCCATGTGGGAACTCAGGGACGCTTCCGGTGTCCCTGACGACCACGTGTGTAAGAAGTGTATCTGCCTCCATCTCCTGATGGACCGCGTTGCGGAATTGGAGCTGAGGGTGGATTCACTCTGGAGCATTCACGATGCTGAGAATGATATAAGTGGCACGTGTAGTGAGTTGGTCTTACCGCATGAGAAGGATCCACAGCCAGCTAGGAAGAGTAGTACAAAGAAGGTAGTGCAGGGGTCCCATCTGGTCATCCCCCTGCAAAACAGATACACTGTTTTGAGTGCTGTTGAGGGAGATGACTCATTAGGGGAGAGCAACAGCAGCCAAGTTCATGGCACCGTGACTCGCTCTGTTGTACAGGAGGGCATAAAAAAGAGTGGGAGAGCGATAGTGATAGGGGATTCAATCATAAGGGGAAAAGATAGGCGTTTCTGCGGCCGCAATCGAGACTCCAGGATGGTATGTTGCCTCCCTGGTGCAAGGGTCAAGGATGTCTCCGAGCGAGTGCAGGACATTCTGAAAAGGGAGGGAGAACAGCCAGTTGTCGTGGTGCACATTGGTACCAACGACATAGGTAAAAAAAAGGGATAAGGTCCTACGAGATGAATTTAAGGAGCTAGGAATTAAATTAAAAAGTAGGACCTCAAAAGTAGTAATCTCGGGATTGCTACCAGTGCCACGTGCTAGTTAGAGTAGGAATCGCAGGATAGCACAGATGAATACGTGGCTTGAGCAGTGGTGCAGCAGGGAGGGATTCAAATTCGTGGGGCATTGGAACAGGTTCTGGGGGAGGTGGGACCAGTACAAACCGGACCATCTGCACTTGGGCAGGAACGGAACCAATGTCCTCGGGGGAGTGTTTGCTAGTGCTGTTGGTGAGGAGTTAAACTAATATGGCAGGGGGATGGGAACCAATACAGGGAGATAGAGGGAAACAAAAAGGAGACAAAAACAAAAGACAGAAAAGAGATGAGTAAAAGTGGAGGGCAGAGAAACCAAAGGCAAGAAACAAAAAGGGCCACTGAATATAAAAGGGCTGCAGGAGGGGTAAAAACTAAAAATCATGGTTTAAAAACTAGGATGAAAACACCCTACCTAAATGCACGCAGCATTAGAAATAAAGTAAATGAGTTGACGGCACAAATCATTACAAATGGGTATGATTTGGTGGCCATTACAGAGACATGGTTGCAAGGTGGCCAGGACTGGGAATTAAACGTACAGGGGTATCTGACGATAGGCAGGAAGGGAAGGGAGGTGGGGTAGCTCTGTTAATAAGGGATGATATCAGGGCAGTTGTGAGGGATGATATTGGCTCCAATGAACAAAATGTTGAATCATTGTGGGTGGAGATTAGAGATAGTAAGGGGAAAAAGTCACTGGTCGGCATAGTTTATAGGCCCCCAAATAATAACGTCATGGTGGGGCAGGCAATAATCAAGGGAATAATGGAGGCATGTGAAAAAGGAACGGCAGTAGTTATGGGGGATTTTAACCTACATATCGATTGGTCAAATCAAATCGCAGGGGGTAGCCTGGAGGAGGAATTCATAGAATGCATACGGGATTGTTTCTTAGAACAGTATGTAACAGAGCCTACAAGGGAGCAAGCCATTTTGGATCTGGTCCTGTGTAACGAGACAGGAAAAATAAACGATCTCCCCGTAAAAGATCCTCTCCGGAATGAGTGATCACAATCTGGTTGAATTTGTAATACAGATTGAGGATGAGGAAGTTGTGTCAGAAACGAGAGTACTATGCTTAAACAAAGGGGACTACAGTGGGATGAGGGCAGAGTTGGCTAAAGTAGACTGGAAACAAGGACTAAACAGTGGCACAATTGAGGAACAGTGGAGGACTTTTAAGGAGCTCTTTCATAATGCGCAACAAAAATATATTCCAGTGAAAAAGAAGGGCGGCAAGAGAAGAAATAACCAGCCGTGGATAACCAAGGAAATAAAGGAAAGTATCAAATCAAAGACCAATGCGTATAAGGTGGCCAAGGTTAGTGGGAAACTAGAGGATTGGGAACATTTTAAGCAACAGCAAAGAATGACTAAAAAAGCAATAAAGAAAGGGAAGATAGATTACGAAGGTAAACTTGCGCAAAACATAAAAACAGATAGTAAAAGCTTTTACAGATATATAAAACGGAAAAGAGTGACTAAAGTAAATGTTGGTCTCTTAGAAGATGAAAAGGGGGATTTAATAATGGGAAATGTGGAAATGGCTGAGACCTTAAACAATTATTTTGCTTCCGTCTTCACAGTGGAAGACACAAAAACCATGCCAAAAATTGCTGGTCATAGGAATGTGGGAAGGGAGGACCTTGAGATGATCACTATCACTAGGGAGGTAGTGCTGGACAGACTAATGGGACTGAAGGTAGACAAGTCCCCTAGTCCTGATGAAATGCATCCCAGGGTATTAAAAGAGATGGCGGAAGTTATAGCAGATGCATTCGTTATAATCTACCAAAATTCTCTGGACTCTGGGGAGGTACCAGCGGATTGGAGAGCAGCTAATGTAACGCCTCTGTTTAAAAAAGGGGGCAGGCAAAAGGCAGGTAACTCTTGGCCGGTTAGTTTAACATCTGTAGTGGGGAAAATGCTTGAAACTATCATTAAGGAAGAAATAGCGGGACATCTGGATAGGAATAGTGCAATCAAGCAGACGCAGCATGGATTCATGAAAGGGAAATCATGTTTAACTAACTTACTGGAATTCTTTGAGGATATAACGAGCAAGGTGGATAGAGGTGTACCGATGGATGTGGTGTATTTAGATTTCCAAAAGGCATTCGATAAGGTGCCACACAAAAGGTTACTGCAGAAGATAAAGGTACGCGGAGTCAGAGGAAATGTATTAGCATGGATAGAGAATTGGCTGGCGAACAGAAAGCAGAGAGTCAGGATAAATGGGTCCTTTTCCGGTTGGAAATCAGTGGTTAGTGGTGTGCCATAGGGATCAGTACTGGGACCACAACTGTTTACAATATACATAGATGACCTAGAAGAGGGGACAGAGTGTAGTGCAACAAAATTTGCAGATGACACAAAGATTAGTGGGAAAGCGGGTTGTGTAGAGGACTCAGAGAGGCTGCAAGGAGATTTGGATAGGTTAAGCGAATGGGCTAAGGTTTGGCAGATGGAATACAATGTCGGAAAGTGTGAGGTCATCCACCTTGGGGGGAAAAAAAACAGTAAAAGGGAATATTATTTGAATGGGGAGAAATTACAACATGCTGTGGTGCAGAGGGACCTGGGGGTCCTTGTGCATGAAACTCTTTTAGGAGTAAACAAAAAACATTAAACCGTGCCCCCCGATCTGGGGGAAACACCAACATTTACAAGGCCCTTTTTTTATTTTTTTGGGTTTTTTTGGCACAGAATCAAATTTTTTTTCTCCAAGTGCCCCCTATAAAAGGGGAGGGGGACACTAAAAGCACCGGCAATTAAACCAAATTAACTTAAAAACATAAAATCAAATTAAAATTTGGTTGCCTGGCGTGATGATGCACTCCAGTCCCTCCGGTGCCCACCTCTTGCGGAAGGCCGCGAGCATCCCGGTGGACACCGCGTGCTCCATCTCCAAGGACACCCTGGACCGGATGTATGCGTGGAAGAGAGGCAGGCAGTCTGGCTGAACGACCCCCTCGACCGCCCGCTGCCTGGACCGGCTGATGGCCCCCTTGGCCGTGCCCAGGAGCAGTCCTACGAGGAGGCCCTCGGACCTACCTGCTCCCCTCCGCACAGGGTGCCCGAAGATCAGGAGTGTGGGACTGAAGTGCAGCCAGAATTTCAGGAGTAGCCCCTTTAAATAACAGAACAGGGGCTGCAACCTCGTGCACTCAATAAAAACATGGAACACGGACTCCTCCAGACCGCAGAAATTGCAGGCGGCCTGGGAGCCCGTGAACCGGCTTAAAAATTTATTGCACGGCACTGCTCCGTGCACCATCCTCCAGGCCAAGTCCCCGACAAATAGTGGGAGGACCCCTGCGTAGAGTGCCCTCCATTGGGGACCCCCGCCTCCTCCGGACGGCAAGACGGTACGCCATGGTGTGTCCGGACGGCAGGCGAGGATGGCAAAGTTGAGAGTGTGCAGCCCGTACAGGAAACCCCTCCGCGCGGAACTGAAAGGCACGGAGGGGATTTCCCCGAGGCGGCTCAAGTTGTGAGGCGCCGGCCCCCGAGGGAGGTTCCGGGGTTTGGCGCCGATGAGGAATTCCGTCCGGACGGGGGTCAGTTCGGACAGGATCTCCCCACGTGTTTGAGCCTCCTCGATGCACCTAACGGAGTCGGGGCCCAGAGCTCTTTTTAGCGACTCGATGGCATCGGCCGCGTGGCGGACGTTGGCAGAATTTAGGCGCCGCGCCAGCATGTCTGGCGCTATCCAGCCCGCTCCTCCGCCATCGAACAGGTCCCTGACCCTGGTCACCTCACCAGCCACAGCCCTCTCGTCCGACCGCCACCTAAAACCTTGGTCGTGGAGGTACGGATTCCCGAGCAGCGGCTCCTGCAGGACGGCCGCCACTCCAGCTGGTGGAGAGCTGCGCTTGGTGGAGACTTTGTTCCAGACCCTGATGAGTTCCTTGTAAAAGACAAGCAGCTCCCGGAGGGCGATCCTGACGCAACCACACTCACAAACAGGAGCTGCGTGTCGTAGTTGAGGCCGTGCTGCTGGCGGAAGAAATACGTCGCCAGAGCACGCCACCTAGGAGGGGGCTCGACGTAAAGGTATCTCTGCAGGGTCTGAAGATGGAAAGTTGCGAGCTGGGTGCTGACGCACACCAACGACTGACCGCCCTACCCAAGCGGGAGCCTCAAGACCGCCGCAGAGACCCAGTGCTTCCTGTTGTTCCAGAAGAAGTCCACCAGCTTCTTCTGTATCTTGGCGACAAACGCAGGGGGAGGGGTCAAAGTGACCAGCCGGTACCACAACATGGCGGCCACCAGCTGGTTTATGACTAGCGCTCGACCCCTGTAGGACAGCACTCGGAGCAGTCCTGTCCAGCGCCCTAGGCGAGCAGCGACCTTGGCCTCCAGCTCCTGCCAGTTCGCCGGCCAGGCTTCCTCGTCGGGGCTAAGGTAGACTCCCAGATAGAGGAGATGGGTCGTGCTCCAGGCAAAAGGCCTAAGCTCTTCCGGCAGGGAGTCCACCCGCCACTGACCCACCAGGAGTCCAGAACATTTTTCCCAGTTGATTCTGGCGGAGGATGCGGCCAAGTAAATCTCCTGGCACTCACGCATCCTCCGCAGGTCAGCGGGATCCTCTACCGCGAGGAGCACGTCATCGGCGTAAGCCGAGAGGATGACCTCCACGCCCGGCCCTTGCAGAGCCAGTCTCGTCAACCTCATCCGCAGGAAAGGCTCCATGCAGACGGCGTATAACTGGCTGGACATGGGGCATCCCTGGCGCACCCCTCTCCCAAAGCGAAGGGACGCCGTCAAGGACCCGTTAACCTTAATCAGACACTCCGTGGCGGCGTACAAAAGTCGGATCCGGGCGACGAAATGAGTCCAGAACCCGAAAGCGCGCAGAGTTCCGAGCAGATAGTCGTGATCCACCCTGTCGAACGCCTTCTCTTGGTCGAGGGATAGGAAGGCGACCGACAGACCAGCCTCCTGGGAGTAATGGATGAGGTCCCGGACCAGATGGATGTTATCGTGGATTGTCCGGCCCGGGACCGTGTAGGACTGGTCGGGGTGGATCATGTGGTCCAGCACGGCGCCAAGGCGAGCAGACATTGCCCTGGCGAAGATTTTGTAGTCCGTGCTGAGGAGGGAGACCGGGCGCCAGTTCTTAAGGAGGCGGAGATCGCCCTTCTTAGGCAGCAGGGCGATGACTGCCCTGCGCCAAGAGAGGGGCATCTCCCCGGTCGCCAGACTTTCCCCCAGGACCCGCGCGTAGTCGCCCCCCTAGGACGTCCCAGAACGCCCTGTGGAACTCCACGGTCAGCCCGTTCAGCCCCGGGGATTTCCCCTCGAGAGCCGGTCGAGGGCGCCGTTCAGCTCCGCCAGGCTTAGCGGAGCTTCCAGATTTTCGGCGCCCTCCGGGCTGACCTTCAGCAGGTCCTCCCACAAAACTCCACGCGCTTCCTCGCTGGACGGCTCCGGAGAGAACAGGGCCCCGTAATATTCACGGGCCCTGTTGTTGACGCCCTCCGGATCCGAGACGAGAGAGCCGTCGTCGGCCAGCAGCGTCAAGAGCTGCTTACGGACACTCTGTCTTTTTTCCAGCGAGTAGAAGAAGGGGGAGCCGCGGTCCAGATCCCGCAGGAACCGGATCCGCGACCTCACGAATGCGCCTCGGGACCCGACGAGCTGCAGGTCCTTCAGCGCGGCCTTCTTCGCTTCGTACACCGTCCGCAGGGCCGGGTCCCCGACGACTTGACCGAGACGGGACGCCAGGTCGAGCACCTCTTTTTCTAGCGCCCGACCCTGGCCGCCCGCCTCTTGGTCGACCCCCTCGCGTACTCTTGACAGAAGACACGGGCGTGAGCCTTGCCAACGTCCCACCATAGCCTCAAGGAGGGGAAGCCCCCTTGCTTCCTTCTCCAGTCGGCCCAGAAACGACGGAACAAGTCCTGGAACCGCACGTCCTCCAGCAGCCGGTTGTTAAAATGCCAGGACGCGGACCCCGTCCTCGCGCGGAGCGAAGCGAGCTCCGCCCACACCAGGTGGTGGTCCGAACACGGCACCGGCCGCATGGAGGCCGCCGGGACGCAGGAAACATACGCCCAAGACACGTAAAGGCGGTCGACTCTGGACCATCCTACTCCAGGCCTCACCCAAGTAAAGGCGCTGGAGTCGGGATGGAGATTTCGCCAGACGTCCACCAAGTCGAAGGACCCGACCAGGTCCCTCAACTTCTCCATCGCCGTCATGCTCTGCGGGGCACCGGAGCGGTCCCTCGCCTCGAGGGTGCAGTTAAAATCCCCCCCGAGGACAATGCAGTCGCCGACGTCGACGGAGCCAAGAAGAGCGGACACCTCTTCGAAGAAGCGCGTTTGCTGCAGGCCGGGCTGAGGGGCGTACACGTTCACGAGATGGAGCGGCACGTCCCCCAGGCGAACCGTTACGTGCAGCAAGCGGCCTGGCACGGGCTCCTCGACCCCCAAGATCTCCGGCTGAAAATGCGGGGCCAGCAAGATGGCCACCCCACTAGAAGTGGCGGTGAGGTGGCTCATGCGGACCTCTCCTTGCCATTCCAGGAGCCACGTGGCTTCGTCTCCCGGAACGGTGTGGGTTTCTTGCAGGAAGCACACCGCATATTTCCCCTCCCATAGGAGTGAAAAATTGTTAAATCTACGGTGTGCCTCTCTGCTGCCGTTGATGTTGAGGCTGGCTATGGTTATCTTCATGACTAGAGCATAGTACAACCTCTACCTAACCTATTGTGGGGGGGGAGGAGTGGAGTCGTTTGTTGACCTCCACTCCTTCAGCAGCCCAGCGAGGAACTTTTTGAGCCGGCGCAGCTCAAGGCCTTGCACCCTTGATAAGGGCTCGCCCGCGGCCATGGTTTTAGCGGCGGCGCGGACGGAAGCGATGAGCAACACCGGCTCAGACCATCTTTCCAGGGCCAGACGGGCTTGGTCGCGGCGACCCCGGCACCGGACCAAAAAGTCCTTGAGTTCCTTTGCAGGAATGAGGAGGGTCTCAGCGGCGGACGCGAGCAGATCCACCGCCTCACTGGCGATGGACTCTAGATCTTCTCCCGCGTCCCCCACCGAGTCCCCGTCCCCCTCCGGGAGGTCGCCTCCAGCAACCGGCCCATCGACCGCACGAGGTACGGCAAACGGCCCGGCCGCTCCATCCGGCCCTGGCTCTGCCCCGATCCCACCCCCAGGATCGTCGGCAGAGGAGTCCCCACTGGGCTCTTTTAAAATTGGTGCTGGGTTGGGAAGCGACAGCGGAAGGGGTTCCTCTTCCGCCCCAGGAGCCGGGGAACACGGAGAGACCTGGTTTAGGAAATTCTCCAGGTCCACCAAGTCCCTCAGCTCCAAAGTAGGGGGCGAGGGTTGTTGTTCTTCCCCCTCCCCGCCGCCGCCCCCCGGCCCAGCATGTGGATGTATGTTAAAATTGTCTGCAGTTTCATTTTCTGCCAAGTCGAGCAAGTCCCGGGGGAAGTCGGTTATTGGCTGGGCGGGCTCAGGTGCGGCCTTTTCGGCCCCGCCCGCCTCAGTCCCCGGGACGCTCGACCCGGCGGCTACGCATTCCTCCGCTGGCCCCACGCCCCCCACGACAGGCAGATCTTTCACGCCATCCCCGGGAGGCAGAGGCTGGGCAGCCTCGACTGCCTCACCCTCCCCGGGGACAGATTCCTCGCGCCTACAGCGCAATTTGGGGGCGCTGGTGGGGGACGCGGGATACGCGGCGGGCACCGACTCCTCCGCGGAGGGATGTTGTTCCCCCTCCGCCTCATTGGAGCGGCGCCTCCTTTTGTTCCTGGGGGTGCGCGGAGGCAGGGAGACCCCCGTGTCTGCCGAGGCCTCCCGCTCCACCCCCCCCTTTTTCTTATCTTGCCCGCACCCGAACCCCTCTGCGGTATTAGTCAAGGGCTTGGGCACGGGCTCAGGGCACCCCGCGCTCGCCAGTGACGGGGTTGGGCCGAGCGCGGTAAACAAGTTGTTTGGCGCACCGAGGGGACCCGCCTCTAGATGTTTCGCCTTCTTCCGCGCCTTCTTTCCGGTCGGACGCTCTCCCTTCCCCCCGCCGGAGGCCGTGAAAACAAAGGCCTCCAACGATGCCCGCGCACCTACGGCTCCCGGCACCCGGACGCAACTAGGGGGAGGGGTGGCGGCGGCGCCAGCCTTGGCCGCCCTCGGTGGTTTGGCGGCCTTGGAGGCGGGGCAGTTCTTACGAACGTGCCCCACCTCCCTACAGGCATGGCACCGCACGCCGTCCGACGTCCAGAAGACGTGGTAGGCAGTCCCCTCGTGCACCACATTAAAATAGCCCTCCGTTGTCTCCTCCCGTGCCAGCCGGACAAAGAGCTGGCGGCGGAAGGAGAACACATGGCGCAGGCTGTTCTCTCTGAGGCCAAGCGGTATGGGGTTGATCCCCGACCTTACCTCCCCCAGTTGGTGTAGGTGAGGGAGGAGGAGCTCAGCGGGAACAAAGGGCGGGACGTTTGAAATGATGACCCTCTGCGCGGTGGCCTCGAGAGGGTCCACCGGCAGGAACGTCCCGCCCACCGTGAGCCCCTTTTCGAGGGCCAGAGACACCGCCCGCTCCGACCCCAGGAAGAACACGGCCTTCCCAGACATCTTGGAGACTGCGACAATGGCCGAGGGGCCGACTACCCCAGCCATCGCCCGCACGCACTCCTCAATGCTCATTGTGGGGTGGGTGTAGCTCTTGACCCCGTGTTTTCTTGTTATCAGTCTGAATGGTGGCAGGGCAGCAGGAGGTGCAGGAGGCGCCGTGGATGTGGACGCCGCCTGCGCATATGTCCTAGCTGGCCCTGCCACCGGCGTAGATGGGGTCGCCATCACGGGGTCCCTTTAAGGGCTACACCCACCCCAAAGTCACAGGCCTTAATGGTCTTAAATGGCCTCGTTTAAGTATTTAACAGAGGGAGCTCTGAAAGAGGCACTCCTCTCCCCTAGTTGGCAATTGGGGAGGGGCCTTGCTCCCTCTGCTCAGTTGTCTTCATTGTTCTTGTTTTTTTTCACTTGGGAGGAAGGGCTCTCAGAGAGAGAGGGGAGAGACAGAGAAAGAGAGAGGGGGGGGGTGGGAAAGAGGGAAACTGCGAAGGCAGGTCTCCCCTCACAGCAATGGGTGGGTGCACTCCCCAGATGGCAAACAAAACAGTCTTTGGGGTGGTCTTCGGGTGGGGGGGAGAAGATGTCTTCACCTGCGGCAGCTGGAGCCACACAGGTACACACTCCCAACGATGTTAATGAGGGTAATTGAGTTTCTTCAGCCTGGTAGCTCCAGCTATCCCAGGCTAGGCAGTGGGGGAGGGGTGCTTCAGTGGTGTGTGGGCCTAGCTGTAGGCAAGACCCCCACACACACTTCCACACACACACACCCCCCGCGATGTTCCGGCCCTCGAATGGTCTTTCCTCTCCCCACCGATACAACAAAGTCTTTTTTTTGGGAATGCACCAAAACACACCCACCTTTGGCTGAAGAAGTCTTTCCCTCCTTCCACACTGGTAAGTTGTTCTTTTTTCCCCCTCTCTCCAACTCTTTGTAGGAATAATCAAGTTGTTGCAGTCCTCTGTTCTCCTCTCACTCTAGATGGATTGTAATGAAGCCCCTTCCTTCCTCCTCTTCCTGGGCTGGTCTCAGGGCTCTCAAAGGCCTCCCAGACAGGAGCTAAAGCAGCAGCTCCTTCCCTCACTGCTCACGGCTCCAACTCATTAGGCCACGCCTCCAAAGTTCTACCATTGGCCCTTGTGCATGAATTTTTTTTTCTTTTTTTCTTTCTTTTTCTTTTCTTTTTTTTTCTTTTTTTTCTTTTCTCCACAGAATCGAATTTTTTTTTCCCCCTTGTGCATGAATCCCAAAAGGTTAGTTTGCAGGTGCAGCAGGTAATCAGGAAGGCAAATGGAATGTTGGCCTTCATTGCGAAAGGGATGGAGTACAAAAGCAGGGAGGTGTTGCTGCAACTGTATAAGGTATTGGTAAGGCCGCACCTGGAGTACTGCGTGCAGTTTTGGTCACCTTCCTTACTTGAGGAAGGATATACTAGCTTTGGAAGGGGTACAGAGATGATTCACTAGGCTGATTCGAGAAATGAGGGGGTTACCTTATGATGATAGATTGAGTAGACTGGGTCTTTACTCCTTGGAGTTCAGAAGGATGAGGGGTGATCTTATAGAAACATTTAAAATCATGAAAGGGATAGACAAGATAGAGGCAGAGAGGTTGTTTCCAATGGTGGGGGAGACTAGAACTAGGGGGCACAGCCTCAAAATACGGAGGAGCCAATTTAAAACCGAGTTGAGAAAGAATTTCTTCTGCCAGAGGGTTGTGAATCTGTGGAATTCTCTGCCCAAGGAAGCAGTTGAGGCTGGCTCATTGAATGTTTTCAAGTCAAAGATAGATTTTTAAGCAATAAGGGAATTAAGGGTTACGGGGAGAGGGCGGGTAAGTGGAGCTGAGTCCACGACCAGATCAGCCATGATCTTATTGAATGGCGGAGCAGGCTCGAGGGGCTAGATGGCCTACTCCTGTTCCTAATTCTTATGTTCTTGTTCTTATGTGAATATAAGAGAAATGTATAATTTGGAACTTGGCCTTATATAGGATTTGGGCAGCCAAGTTTTGGATGAGCATAAGTTTATGGAGGATGGGAGGCGGGCCAGGATTGCATTGGAATAGTCTTTAGGTGACAAAGCCACATAAGAGCGTTTCAGCAGCAGATGTGCTGATGTTCGAGCATAAATGGGTGATATTATGGAGGTAAAAGTAAGCAGGTGATGATAAGATTAGCCTGGCTGGGATGCTTTACTAAGGAGCAAGGTGTCTCCATTTATGAGCCAAGTTTCAATCAAAGCCAGGACATCTGTACAAACAACAACTTGCATTTATACAGCGCCTTTAATGTAGTTAAACATCCAAGGTGCTTGACAGGAGCGTTATGAAATAAAATTTGGCGCTGAGCCACATAAGGAGATATTAGGACCAGTGACCAAACGCTTGGTCAAAGAAAGAGGCAGAGAGGTTTAGGGAGAGAATTCCAGAGCTTAGGGCCTCGGCAGCTGAAGGCACAGCCGCCAATGGTGGAGCGAATAAAATCAGAGATGCACAAGAGGCCAGAATTGGAGCAGCGCAGAGATCTCGGACGGTTGTCGGGCTGGAGGAGATTACAGAGATAAGGAGGGGTGAGGCCATGGAGGGATTTAAAAACTAGTATGAGAATTTTAAAATCGAGGTGTTGCTGGACGAGAGCCAATACAGATCAGCGAGCACAGGGGTGATGGGGGAACGGGACTTGGTGTGCGTTAAACATCCACAATAAAGATATTGATGGCAAAGGTCTTGTTCACAATCAAATAAACATCCTGGAGGAAAATATGAACATGTGATGACTGTTGATTCGTTGCCGGAGTCTGTAGGGGGTGCGGTGCCGCGGGTGGGTGGGGGGGTAAGTGGTGTAGGTGAGGTGAGTGAGATGGGAAGGTGTTTGGTGAGGTTGGCCTCCAGCAGGTTTACTGCTGGGGACGGTCGGCAAGACAGGCTGATGGGGCTGTTGGGTTTGCTGTTCATAAATTGACAGTGACAGAGGCCTTAATGGGTCCTTTGCAGAATTCCAAGAGAGGCATAGATAGCCTCTTGGTGAAGCTATCTAGCCCAAGAGCATAGAAATAAAAGGTAGCATTGCTGGTTGGCAGGAAGGAGAGGAGAAAAGGGGCCAACAGGGGTGGGAGGGGGGGGGGGGGAATTGGGAGAAAGGTGGTATGGGCACAGGTCTGAATGGCAGCCAAAATGTACAGGTGAATGGACACAAAGAAAAACAGCAACTAGAGGTAGGAACTACTAGAAGCAATCAGAGCTAGACCAGCATAAGTGTAAAAAGTCGTTACGGAAGCAGAAACAGACTTCAGAAGCATATCAGGTAGCGCAATACAGGCAGCCCAGCAGAGAATACCCTCAGTAGAAAGCTGCGGCAAAGATGGAGGTTGTGGTAAAGCCCAGAGGTGAGTGGACAACTGGGATTCAACCTGGGAGATTCTGCAGTCCAGAAACACAAAAGGTAACTGTTATATATGTAAGAACATAAGAATTAGGAACAGGAGTAGGCCATCTAGCCCCTCAAGCCTGCTCCGCCATTCAACAAGATCATGGCTGATCTGGCCGTGGACTCTGCTCCACTTACCCGCCCTCTCCCCATAACCCTTAATTCCCTTATTGGTTAAAAATCTATCTATCTGTGATTTGAATACATTCAATGAGCTAGCCTCAACTGCTTCCTTGGGCAGAGAATTCCACAGATTCACAACCCTCTGGGAGAAGAAATTCCTTCTCAACTGGGTTTTAAATTGGCTTCCCCGTATTTTGAGGCTGTGCCCCCTAGTTCTAGTCTCCCCGACCAGTTGAAACAACCTCTCTGCCTCTATCTTGTCGATCCCTTTCATTATTTTAAATGTTTCTATAAGATCACCCCTCATCCTTCTGAACTCCAACGAGTAAAGACCCAGTCTACACAATCTATCATCATAAGGTAACCCCCTCATCTCCGGAATCAGCCTAGTGAATCGTCTCTGTACCCCTCCAAAGCTAGTATATCCTTCCTTAAGTAAGGTGACCAAAACTGCACGCAGTACTCCAGGTGCAGCCTCACCAATACCCTGTACAGTTGCAGCAGGACCTCCCTGCTTTTGTACTCCATCTCTCTCGCAATGAAGGCCAACATTCCATTCGCCTTCCTGATTACCTGCTGCACCTGCAAACTAATTTTTGGGGATTCATGCACAAGGACCCCCAGGTCCCTCTGCACCGCAGCATGTTGTAATTTCTCCCCATTCAAATAATATTCCCTTTTACTGTTTTTTTTCCAAGGTGGATGACCACACATTTTCCGACATTGTATTCCATCTGCCAAACCTTAGCCCATTCGCTTAACCTATCCAAATCTTTTTGCAGCCTCTCTGTGTCCTCTACACAACCCGCTTTCCCACTAATCTTTGTGTCATCTGCAAATTTTATTACACTACATTCTGTCCTCTCTTCCAGGTCATCTATGTATATTGTAAACAGTTGTGGTCCCAGCACCGATCCTTGTGGCACACCACTAACCACCGATTTCCAACCCGAAAAGGACCCATTTATCCCGACTCTGCTTTCTGTTAGCCAGCCAATTCTCGATCCATGCTAATACATTTCCTCTGACTCTGCGTACCTCTATCTTCTGCAGTAACCTTTTGTATGGCACCTTATCGAATGCCTTTTTGAAATCTAAATACACCACATCCATCGGTACACCTCTATCCACCATGCTCGTTATATCCTCAAAGAATTCCAGTAAATTAGTTAAACATGATTTCCCCTTCATGAATCCATGTTGCGTCTGCTTGATTGCACTATTCCTATCTAGATGTCCCGCTA